>NW_009648955.1:5993176-6096151 GCF_000708025.1 Charadrius vociferus
CCGGGTGCGCCAACACCCTTAGGCATGGTTGCAGATCTCTTCCTATGACTCCAGCCTCCTCTTTTCCTGACTGTGCTTTTGCTCCTCCAGAGGTTTTTGGTCTAATGATAGTGATGTGATGTCTGTGTCCGTAAGTGCCATCTTGAATACATGTGAACATGCAGATTTGAGTGTTTCATTTTGAGATATGGACAAGATGATCTCCAAAGGTCTCTGCCTACCTCAGCACCTCTGTGTGATTCAGGGTGGGGGTTTTCATATATGGAGCGACATTCCTGCCCTTCCCGCTCTCTCCACTTTAAAATCCCTTTTGGTGCCTCTCCATGCCTTTGCACTCCATTAAGGTTATTAGCAGACACTTAGGAAGGGTGTATTTTGGCCTACTCACTCTGACAGCATCTCATCTAAATGGGAACTTTATAGACAGATCTCAAACCCCACAGGTCAGTTTAGTGTTTCCCAGAAACTGCATGTTCTCTTTTAGCATTCATAAAGCAGACCGACTCCATCACTTTATCTCACAGCTCGGGTAGGGAATCTCTCCGCTTGCTAATATCCTTATTTTAACATGTAGGACAGAATCCCAATTGCTTTATGCAAAGAGTGAAACTGAAGATGACGGGCCTTGAAAAAATGAGCAGGATCTGGTCCTGAGTTAAGTGCAGCACTGCGCTTAGCTCCAGGGAAAGCAGGAAGGATGCAGAAAAGCAATCTCCACTGAGGCATTCCTTTACTACAGGCTTTGTATCTCATCTTTATTCTCTGTCAGGGTTTCCTCCAGCTTCTTTTTTTAAACCACAGTGGATCGCATGTGCTCCTTTGAAAGAAACATGCAATTGTTAATTGGTAGATGTGATGCATAAAGAAATGTAATAGCCAAAGCTTTTGACTTTGGCAGAATCAAATTGTCCTGACTGACCCCTGGTCTCATTTTTTTTTTTTTTTGGTAATATATGCCAAAAGTGCTCTAACATCTCCCATCACCATAAGGATTCAGACTTAAAACAACAACCCCATCCTTTCTGCCTTTGGCACTATTTGCTGATTAACCATCTGCTGTCATCAAAGTCCTGGTGAAGACGTGTGTGCTCCGCAGTGCTGACTGAGCGGGCGGTGTTTGGCAATACCAAAGCATGGAAATACCCAAAGCACCGTCTGTGCAGAGACCGGAGCCCCAGGCAGCTTTTTCCCAGAAAGCTGAGGAAAGTGCCCGGAACTCCAGGTGCTGCAAAGGCGACAGGCACCACCACTGTTTGCCTTTGCTGCACTTCCCAGATGAAACTCTTTCCTCATGGGCTGCCCCATGTGATTAGCCTTGCTTTGGTTCAAACGTCCTTGAGTATTACTGGGGTATCACATCAGCTTCTGTGTTTCAAGTAAAGAATATTCACAGGAAATAATTGCTGTGAATGCAAATGATCTGCCCTAAATTTCTGGGAGGACAGATTACTGAACAATCAGAAATGGCACTAAGTCAAGAACACTCATTTGTGCCAATGAAGAAGCAAAAGAGTCATGTTGGAAAGGGAGCTGACCTCCTGCAGCAGTGTTGCTGCTGCTTTGCTTCAGGTGCTTCTTGATTTTCATTTGCGATGGCGCTCTGAACTCATGATTTTCTACAAGAAAATAACTTTTGTTTGACCTAGTGATGCTAGTCTAGGCAGAATAATAACATCACATGCAGGGCACCATGATAATATATTACATGAAGAATCTCTATCAAAAGAGACCCTAAAAAAGGACATTTTCTCGCTCATTTTTCTGATTATCCACACACTCATCGTTGAAGGGTGGATCTGTGGATGAGACATGTGGATGTTTCAACTGGGCACCTGTGTTGGCCCATAGATCAGGAGGGAGGACGCAGGTCTGTGCTCCTCTGGCAGGGTGCAGAAGACACCGACACCTCCTGACTCTGGGTGGGCAAGGACTTCTTTTTTGGACCCAAATGCATGGCAAGAACATGGCCCACACCTGGGTAGGGCTCCTTTTCATGAATCCCTCTGATGTCAGCGTCCTCTCCTGCTGCAGGATTAAGCATGGTTCAGGACAGCCTGCTTAAATATCCACATGTCAAGGCCGAAGGCCCTAAGCCACTTTCTGCGTGAGGCTGACTCGGGGTGCAACTGGCTGTGGATTGGACTGTGCCAGCAATGTAACGATAGATAATACAACAAATTGGGACAGGAAGAGGACACTTTCTCCACACCTGGAATTACTGGGAGAACTCTAGGAAAAAGAAGTGCTTGGAAGTCTGGCTTAGGCATAGCATTTAACCTCCCTACTGAAAGTGTATTATCTGATGTCCCTTTCTCAAATTCTGGTTAGCTCTTAACAAACTGTCTGTTGCGTGTGGATCTCTACCTCATTGGCAGACATCTTCTCCCAAACCCAAGAAAACAGAGGGAAAAAGAAACCAACAATGTGACCCCTGTAAGCAGAGAACAGCAAAAATCTCCATGAAGCTGTTAGCCAGAGACAAAGCCCCAGAACACAGGATGGGATGAACAAACACATGGTGAAAACTTGAAATCCTCCCTGAAGCTATAGAAACAGGCTTACAAGTTTTAAACAATCCTCCAGTGTGCCCAGCGCTCCTATTTGGGACCAGTGCTTTATTTTGCAATGTGGCTGAAAAACCACGTTTCGAGGCATGGGTGGGTGACAGTAGGGAAGCCAAGCAGCGGAGACAGCTCCTACATTGCTATACACAATAGTTATTGCCATTAGGGGATAAAGGGATGCAGCAATTGACCTTAATTTAGAAACAAATAGCAGAGGGATGACCAGCAGCTGGGGAAGCCTGCACGCACATGCACTAACAGAGAATCTATAGCATGGGAGCAAGAGGATGCGTTTTCAAGATGACATGGAAAGAGCCCACTTTGAAGTTCCCAGGCTTAGTAAAATCAATATCTAAATGCTTCAGTGAAACATGTTTGATGTTGTCTACATGTAGAAACCCAATAGAGGCCACTTATTATTGGACAGTACTAGACTGAGCAAAGTAGGTCGTATTACAGCTTTGTTTGGGAAGCAGCATTGTACCTGCCAGAACAGCATCCTTAATGCATCCTATCTGGCACCAGAGAATAGGTGGGATACGCACCCAAAGCACCTGCAGGAGTGAGTACACAGACAAACAGATCTTATCCATGGTTGTTTTCTGAAATAATGGTTGGTCAAATTGCCAGATTCTGTCAAGTGGCTACTTGAGCACATCTCACATGCCAGGCATTTGCAAAGGTTATTTATAGAGCGGCTGACTGTGGTGGTGCTGAAGGTCTGTCAGCATTTCCATTACAGGCTCCTATAACTTGGCAGTACGACACCCACTCCAGGCTACAGCCTTGACGCGAAGGGTGGGATCTTGTTTTAAAACAAACAATACTTCTCCTTACCTTTGGGTTCCTTTCCCTAAATGCATTAAAATTTGTTGGTATCTATTAGACTTCTGTGTTCCTGTTGCTTTAAAAAAAAGGAGTATAAATCTTCTTGATTTTTATACAGTTTTGGTTTTGTTTTTTTTTTTTTCATGGCCAAAGATCAAGCTGTATTTTCCTGTAGGGGAAACAGAGATGTCTAGAGAATTGGAAATGGCAAGTGGCTGCCCCTGTGCATTATTAACACCGTCGCTGGCTGATGGCTGTATGAGACACGGGGATGTTGTGTTCCTGGGCAATGTGTGTGACGTGCTCCTCTAGCCACGCGGAGGGCTGTCAGGTGTTCCTCACAAGACACGGAGAGCTGCTCCGCTGTTGCGCTTGACATCCTCTGACACTGTCACATGTTTTGGGGGCACAGTTGTGCAAGCAGCACAGTGGATCTGCCCCTGCCCACCCGGAGTCCTCTCTTTCTGGGGTCAAGGGAGGAGCTTGCCATTGCTTCTCTTGTTGCTCAGGGCTCCTTGGATCTCACGCCGGGGAGAACCCAGGAAGAAGATGACCCAGCTCACCCAGTTGCTTTGCTAACTCCACCCACCTGCTACCCGAATTGTGGGTGACCCCAGCTGTGGTGTGAGCTCCTCGCTCGCAGCTGGATGGAAACACCCAACGCCCACGCGTTCAGCAGCCGCCCTGCGTGTGCATCATACATCAAGCGCGGCTGGAGCTACCTTCTTTACAAACAGGAGGTGGGCTGGCGGGGCAGAGGGTGCATGGCGCCTGGGCCGCTGCCTCCCTGCCATGCTCCCTGCTGCCCGCACGCACCGAAGGAGGTGTTTTGCCCATGGGCCCTTCCTCGCTCACCTCCTGGCTCTCATCGTCCAGCCCTGGAGAGACTGCAGCGCCTGGCAGCCCCAGCTCCTCGCCTGCTCTCATACGGAGTCTGGACGAGCATTGATTTTTCCGCTTTTCTCAGACTGCACTCATCCGTCATTTTATATTACTGGAGATACCATTAGCAATAAAATAGAGGATGTAAGGTACAGAACCCATTAGAGTGCTTACTTCATGTGTATGAGAGAGTGAGTGAAACAATTAAAAGCTGATACAGTTATTAGCACAGTGAATAACATTCAGAGCACGATACCAGGGGATAGAGATGAAATCTCCCCTTTCTTTTCTTTTTCCCTTCCTGGGGAGCAGAGGGAGGGATCTGATATTTCATAATCACTGTGAATGTATGTAGCCGTAGATATTGTCCATGAGCAAGATGAAAAGAAGATTAAATAATAAAATCAAGGTACATTACACAACAACCGGTCCGCAGTTGGCTTCTACGTGAGTGAATTTGAGACCCACAATGGTAAAACTGGAGTGACAGTGAGGTTAAATATAAAAGGAAGAGGTAGCAGTTCAGTACTGAGCCTAGTTTATAGTGAGCTGGGAAAAGCTTCAGCAAAGAAAAGGACCAGTTTGATTATTCCCATTCACGAAATGATTTAACCAAAATCCTTCTGAGAGCTTGATACCCTATGAGGAAGATAAGAATAAGAATAAAATGCGTATAAATATTAGATGATAAACAGGCACTCACCTGCCTTCCTGAATGCTCCAGTGTGATTTGCAAGGAAAAACATCTGCTGTGTGTGTTCCACAGATTTGGGTTTTTTTCATCTACTATTTTCTCTCAGCAACGTGGGTGACATGCCTGGCATGTGGAGCCCCAAGTAACTTCATTCCAGTCAGCAGGAGTGAGAACACCTCGTTGGTGGCGTCAGGTCTCTCCCTCCAGGTTTTAGACCTGCTTACTCTGAAGGGTTGTGTATTTGGTGCCTCTGTGGGTTAGTGGTCCCCATTGTAGGTCACTTTCTGGCACTTCCAGATACTGCCCCAGACAGCGCCCCGGGAAGTCGGGCCAGGTTAGGACCGAGGCATTTTGGAGGCTGACGTGCTTGAGAATTTGCACAGAACAAAAAGTTATTGAAGAGTTGCACTGCTATTTGGGATGGGAGTTTTTAATGAATGGTCTTTTTGATGAGGTCAATGTTCAAAAAGCATGGACTTTCTGTATTTTCATGTTTCTCTTCCTTTTTTACTCTGTGATGCTGTGTAGAAAAGAGCTCCCACTGTGATAATGTACTAGACGATGATGTACTGAACTGGGGTGAGTGAGTCAAGCACGACAGGGGTGCAGAGGTGACATGGTTAGCCCAGCTGACAGCACCACATGGCGGGTGAACCAGTCTGCAGCTGCTGATGCACCCTTGCCCTTGCACACTTTCCCTGCCCTGGGGCACGATCTCCTTGGTCAGTCTACGTGGTCCTTGGTCCTGTTGGTTGCTGTTGCTACGTGCTTGTGGCTAAGGGCTCAGGAAGAGCTGGTGAGCCAGCCGAACTTGGTGAAGCAAACCCAATGGTGTCCACAAAGTGCTCCCTGGGGCAACCACCCTCCTTCTTTCTAGAAAATGGTACATATGAATAAGGACCTTAACTCTGCAGAAAGACGGTTGCTAGAAGTTGGGGAGTTTGTCCACACCCACACCTCCACTAGTTTAATTTTGTCAGTGCAATTCTCTCTGGATTGATTTAGGATGTGGTTATACTCGTTTATCTTGCTATATGTGTAGAAGCTTAAGTCCTGTAGAGGATACCCGTGTACCAAAAGCTACCCCAAGTTCAGTGAGCAGATGTGTTCACACTGACCAAAACCTCCTTAATATCTCAGCTATAAGCTAAATGAAAACAACAGTGTGTTTACATCAGGCTTAGTAACTCCCTATGGAGCAAAACCGTGGTGCTCTGATGCATTTCAGTCATGTTTGTGCTTGACAAGGACACGGATGGCAGAAGTTGATGGTGAAATAAAAGAGAACAAAAAAGGCCCTAAACCAAAGTTATTAGTTTGGTAAAGGGGGATCACTGAGGAGGGGGGAGGGAAGAGGAAAAGAAAATTATCTTCTCATTTTGACCCATGTACTGTTTTAATCTTGCTTTGAACACCGAGCACCGCAATCCTTCAGCCTCTGATTCAACACAGAGTTTAGAGCGGAGGTAGAAAAGACAAAATGGATTCTGCAAGCCTGCGCACGTTTTGAGAAGATGTATAGTGTCAGGACATTTCCATGGCCCCAGGGCAGATGGCAAGCTTGCAGTACATTTACGTGTGGTGTGAAGGCTCTGGTCTCCCCTGGTGAACAGGAGGCAAGTGTGCACGGGGAGGGCGAAGCACAGCGCTGGTACACACGTACCTCAGTTCCTGTCGTGGGATCAGGAAGGAAATGCTGACTAACAGAAAAGCTCTTAACTGTTTTTTTTTTTTTTTTTGTCTTGTCACCAGTCCCCTAGCATTAAACAACAGTGACTTTGCATGGACTGACTCATTTCGGATATCCCAAGTACGGAAAAATAACTGCAAGATCCCAAATCTGTCACAAAGCTCGTTTTGATTCAGGTATTTGCCTACCCAAATATTTAACCAGATCACATCGGAACAGCTGCATCCCCCTTCTGGATGCCTCGGTTTGCATTCTCAGGGAAACTGCCAAATGCGATTATAATTTCCCTTTCTTGTGTGAAGCAGCAGTGCTCAAACTTTTTAGGTAGCTAGGACATGTGGCTTATTGTCGTGGCAGGCAAAGCTGTGATGCCTCTGGTTGAGTACAGCCCTGGCGAACTCCTGGAGGTGCTCTGCACATCCCACTCAGACCATGTGTGTCCCAGGGGAAAGGGCTTCGGAAGCCAGCGGCTCTTGCCCAGAGCAGCTCATACAGCTGGACCTGGACTGGCTGCTTCCCCGGGTGAGCAACCAGGCAGTAGCGTGGGTAAGATAATTTGGGCTGGCAAGAACCCGCCTCGTCTCCCTGTTGGAACCCCTTCCCTCTCTCCTGCTGTGCAGTGATACCCTGTGGCCGTGCCAGGGCTGTGCACCCATGGGAAAGGGGTGGTGGTGTCAGAAGTTGGCTGCTGTTGTCACCACTGGATTTATCCCACTCCTTTGGGTGATTAGGCCATGGGATGGACAATAAGGCTGTGGCCAGACATCTGGGCACTGCTGATAAATGGGCTGTGCAGTGAGCAGCCCACAGGTCCTGTTAAAATGATCCGTCGGACACGGATTCTCAGAGGGAATTTTTGTGGTGCCTAGCTCCCAAGGGCTGAAAGACCTTTTTTAACTGAAAAGATCCTTTATTTACATTATTTTCTTCTTCAGAACAAATAAGATAGTTGGAAATAGAAAACTGCCACAGAGAAAACCTTGTGAGGCGGGAAAAACAGAATAAGAAACAATGAGAAGAAAAATATGAGAATAAGCCAAAGCCACTCAGCTCTTTGCTTGGCCACAACTATTTCCTGACCTGTTTGTTGCAGTAAGTGCCTATTAATGGGCTGACTCGAGCTCTCAGATGTGTGAGCTTCAACCCCAATAGTTATGTCGTGGTAAAAACAAAGCACAAACAACAACAACCCCAAACCCTCCACAACCAGTTCTTGGCACTGAAAGTGTTAGCAAGCGCTAATGTAGTAATTAAATGTACCCAATGCTTTCTGACTTCACAGATGACAGTCTGTGGTTTGCCTGCCCACCCAAAATGCGTGGGAGGGCAAACCCAAGTCTTAGAGCTCTAGCTGCGCCGAGTGTCTCATCACTTTCCTTATCAAGATTTTCACAGTCACTGGGAAAGGGTTGCACCCATCAGCAGGAGACATTCCAGCACAGGAGATGAGATGACTTTCCTACAATTCGAGTTGCACAGGATTCCTGCGTAATCATACTCCGTATCTCATCTCTTTCTGCTGTGCACCTTTTCCCTCCTGCGATATTTTGCATCGCTTCTTCATCTGAATATAAAGGAAACTCACAGGAGAAAGCAGGAGTTTAAAGCAAAAAGAAAACATTACAGCTCAGCAAAGATCTTAGAGGCATGACCAAGGTTGTTCTAGAGTAGACATGAGTACCTGTGCTTTCAGGAAGCCTTTGCCAAAGTCCCTGACAAAAAGTTAATAGAGCAAACAGTCACAGGAAGAAGGGAGTCATTTTTGATGGCTGAGAAGCACAGGGCAGAAGTAGGCTGGCAGTTCTCAGTGTGGCTAAGTGCTAACAAGGAGAAGCTCTAAACACCTTATCTAGAGCAAGTGTTTGAAATATGTCAGTCTGGAAAGGAGGAGAAACCACTGCGGCCACAAAGCTGTACACAACCCGTCACTGGTCCATGACTCAAGAGGGGGCTGTGAAGAGCAACAGAGAGACCTAACAAGGTGGAGTGAGATGGCAGGAGGGAAACAGTGCTGCTGGCAATGGTGGTGTAACACTTCTGGAGGCTTGGGTCTGCTGGGGTGCTTGCTTGGCAGCTGTATGGAAAAGTGAACTTCCCTTCTCTATGCCTATAGTTTTTAGTGGTCAGGTAGTTTAAATAGTATTTCTGGCTTTGGAGCTGTAGGCATGCACTTTTGCCAATGTTCAGATACCTGCATTTTGAAACAAATACCCCATCACAAACCTTTTCCTGTCTCCTCCCTGGAAGTCCTCTATCGGCTTGGTGCTGTTGACAGATGCCATCTCTTCCTCTTCTCCCCTCTCCTTCCTCCTTCATTTGCTGCTACTGCTGTCCAGGACTCTCACCCTCTTTCTGACACCCATTGCATTGCTTGTCAGTCCGATTACGGAGCTGATCCAGCTACTTGATCCATCAGAAAATGTCCTTTGCTTCCCAGGTTGGTTTTCCTCTGGTTTCATGAGCTGCTTCAGCTCAGTGTGAGTTCCAAGAAGCACCAGTGCTGCAGGATGGGAATCGGTGCAACTGCATGACTGGGATGTAGAGGTGTTGGGAGAATGAAGCAGGGCATCACCTCCTGGCAGCAGTGACCCTGCCTGACTGCAGCTCAACCACCTCCATGGCCCATCACTGGGGGAGGGCTGGGTTGGGTGCTCAGGTCACCGAGTGCCGTACAGCTCTAGCCCAAACTGGGATTTTCCAAAAGAACCAGAAGGATTTGTGAGCATCTTTGTAAACAGTAACATCAAGGTACCACACAATACGCCATAGCTATTAGGAAAAACAGCAAGATGCTTTGGACACTTAAAAAACGAGTGAGAGGATACCGTTTACACTTGCCAAGGCATTATAAGGTCTGTCATGCAAGGTATGCTCACTTCAGTGGTAGACCAGTCTATCTAGAGCGGATAGAGAAACCTGGTGATAAAACAACTAAAGTGATGGGAGACTTCTTGATGGAAAGTTGACAAAAAGCCTGGGCTTGCTCAGTTAGGCAGGAGGTGAATAAAAGGGGACAGAGAGGAGCATCCCATGGCACACAAGCAATGCATATAGCAGGGTCTGAGTTAAAAATGAAGTGAAACTGAAAGGTAACCGTTTCCAGTAAATGGCAAATACTTTTTCAACAATCTGTCAAGTTCATTTCCACAAGATATGAAGAAAATAAAGGCACTATTAGGCGTTAAGCCATTTACATCAATAAAAGAACCATAGAATCATAGAATGGTTGCATCTACATCAATAAAAGAACCATAGAAAAGAACCCCCACCTCCAGGGATGGGGCCTCCACAACTTCTCTGAGAAACCTGTTCCAGTGCCTCACGACCCTCAAAGTGAAAAATTGATTAGAATATCTACTTGGACTTGATTAGAATGATCTACCTGGACTTCTGCAAAGCGTTTGACACTGTCCCACACAATATCCTGGTCTCTAAATTGGAGAGACATGGATTTGAAAAATGGACCACTCGGTGGATAAAGAACTGGCTGGACAGTTGCACTCAAAGAGTTGGGGTCAACAGCTCGATGTCCAAGTGGAGAGCAGTGACGAGTGGCCTTCCTCAGGGGTCGGTACTGGGACCTGTACTGTTCAACATCTTTGTTGGCTACATGGACAGTGGGGTTCAGTGCACGCTCAGCAGATTTGCCAATGATACCAAGCTGTTTGGTGAGGTAGACACTCTGGAGGGGAGGGATGCCATCCAGAGGGACCTGGACAGGCTGGAGAGATGGGCCCAAGCCAACCTCATGAAGTTCAACAAGGCCAAGTGCAAGGTGCTACATCTGGGTCAGGGCAATCCCAGGCACAAACACAGGCTCGGCAGGGAATGGCTGGAGAGCAGCCCTAAGGAGAAGGACCTGGGTGTGCTGATTGACGAAAAGCTCAACATGAGCCAGCAATGTGCAATCACAGCCCAGAAGGCCAACTGTATCCTTGGCTGCATCAGACGTGTGGCCAGCAGGTCAAAGGAGGTGATTCTGCCCCTCTACTCCACTCTCATGAGACCCCACCTGGAGTACTGCATCCAGCTCTGGAGTCCCCAACATAAGAAGGACATGGACCTGCTGGAGCGTGTCCAGAGGAGAGGCTCCGGGGAGATCTTATTGTGGCCTTCCAGTACCTAAAGGGGGCCTACAGGAGAGCTGGGGAAGGACTTTTTACTAGGGCCTGTAGTGATAGGATGAGGGGGGATGGCTTTAAACTGGAAGAGGGCAGGTTTAGATTAAACATTAAGAAGAACTTTTTCACTTTGAGGGTGGTAAGGCACTGGAACAGGTTGCCCAGAGAAGCTGTGGATGCCCCATCCCTGGAGGTGTTCAAGGCCAGGCTGGATGTGCCCTTGGGCAACCTGGTCTAGTGGGAGGTGTCCCTGCCCATGGCAGAGGGGTTGGAACTCAATGATCTTCAAGGTCCTTTCCAATCTAAACCATTCTTTGATGCTAATATTTATTGTTATTTTGTGTAGGTGATAAGCCACTTTCTTTTCCCAGTGCAGGTAAATTGGGAACTGTTTTGGAGATCTCACTGCTCCATAACTACTTAATAAGATCCTGGCACCTTTCTCAGAAACATCTAGAATTGGCCGGTCTCAGGCAGGACACAAAATGCTTTAACCTTCTATGGAAATCCTCCTATTCCTAACACAATAAAGAAATCCCATGTGAAAATGATTGCAGTGGATGTCGGGAGCTCATTTTTCTGTCACTAAGAACCAGGAATGTTTGAAGGAATGGGTAATGGTGTGACCCCATATGCCCATCTCTGTCTCCAAAAATGGCTATTATGGGGTGCAGCGACAGCCTCTGAGCGGCCATATAAAGGCATTCAGGGCAGAGTGCAAGACCCATCCCCTCTTCTCAGCTTTTACCCAAGAAATATTCAGCAAATCATGTAAGCCAGAATTATAGCAGATTCTCTCAACAAATGGCACCACAGGACAGTGTGATGTGAGGATCTTCTGGCGCGTATCGCCATAGACGCTAAGAGAAGAACAGCACCCACCCGTGAATAGTGTGAGCCAGGAAACTGAAATTAAGAAGCCTATTTCATCTTAGATTAACAGTTCTTAATGGCTTTTTGATCTGCCATGCTGTATGAATTTATAGTAAAGAACTGACCTGTTTTGGATCCATAAATAATCATAAACAAATGTTGGACCAGATAATCTTGCTTCTCCACAGAGAGGAGGATTTTGCAAACCTTTCAGAAAAAACACGTCTTGTTGCATTTGGGTAGAGAAATTAAAGTTGCCTTAAGGCAGCTTTAACTTGTGTGACCGACACTTACAAAGCAAATCACAGTAGGTTTTACTGACCTTGGCAAAATCAGAGGTCATATTTTCACAGATATAAGCCCTTTTAGACATATTCCCCTGACGTATTCACTGCAAAAAGGTTTCTTTCTGTACCTCTATAGAATGTAATGCATGTCCTCACCTTCATTCTTCTCTCTTCAAAGTATTACTGAGGTTATCGAGAAGGAAATTAAGTTCCTTTTAGAACATTTCAGTACAATTATTCAGGGCAGGATTCTCTGCCATGCTCTTGGGTATTTTTATATTTATGAGTTCTCTTTAAGGCTTTAATGGGGCAGCAGCTGGAGTAAGATGAACCAAATAGGACTCTTAAAGAGGGACTCGGTACATTAGGGGCAGATTCTTATTCTCATTAGCCTTATAATTTTTAATCCTCTAAGCAGCGACAGTGATTGCAATGTGACTAGTATTTGAGTGAGGTACAACGTAGGGTGAATCCAATTTCCAGAGTCTGACCCTTCCTTATTCCACTAGAAAAGCTCAAACCAAATGGCAGTCATTTCCTGCTAAAGAACAGCTGATGGACGAGAGAGGTTATCAGATGAGCATATCTTCATTTTCTGTATAAAGTAAGCACCACTGCTAACATTTCAGGTAAAATAAGGAAGAAGACAAAACATGGAAAAAAGAATAAAGTACAGAGGGTTTGCAAAAGCCTAAGACCCAGTATTTTGCTTCCCTTCATGTGTTCTGTGAGTTGCCCTTTTAAGTTCAAAGTAAAAGGGCATGCAATGCCAAGGCGGGATGGAGTGGTACCATAACTGTGTGTGGGCTCTTATAAATTTATGGTAAATCTGAAGCAGCTGATGAAGATTAGCTTCCAGTGAAAAACACTGAGTTACCTCACATTTAGCACAGCCTGAGATCAGTTCCTATGGCTCAAATGATGCAGTACGAGAGGACTTTGACCGCCCAGATCAAAGGCCTAACTAGCTCAGTACCCAGTCTCTAGCAGTGACTGACAGTGGGTAGGAAAATTATTTTGGGGTAACAGTGATACAGGTATATTCCCAGCTTCTGACAATCCCTCACCTAGAAACTTCCTGAGCCAGAGGTGGCATCTTTGTGCATAATAGCTCAGGATGGTCTTTTCTTATGATTTTGTCTCATTGCTTTTTGGAATCCATGCAGACTTTCAGGATTTACAGCATCCTGTGGCAATTAATTCCTCAGTATAACCTTTGTTCTGTGAAAAAGTGCCACCTTTGTTTTGAAACTACCACCTGGTATGTTCAAAATCTGATGCTGTGTACTTCCCGTTGTATAGGAAGGGTGAATAATCATTCCCTACCCAACTCTTCCATGCCATTCCAGGTTTCCTAGATGCCTGTCATCTCCCTGCTCAGTATCTCTCTCTGGGTGAAAGAGTCCTAGGTTTTTGCTTGCTTCTTGAATCTTTTTTTTTTTTCTCCATAGTTTTAGTCACTTGTGTTGCATGTCTGTCCTTTTTGTAAGTGTATCACTTTTTTTTAAAGGTGGGTGGAAGGACTGGAATTGCACAGAGTGTTCAAGATATGGGAGTAACAAGGACTTTTGGTATCTGTTCCTTTCCTAATAGTTCCTGAGATGCCATTTGCTCTTTTGGTGCTGCTAAAGCCTGAGCTAACGTGTTCATAGAAAAGGCTGTTGTAATGGCAGGATTACTTTTCTGAGGGGTAACAGCTAGCTTGAAACCCACCACTGTGTCTCTGAAGTCAGGGTTGCTTTTCTCTGTATGCATAGATGTTGTGTTCATAGACACCGAACTTTGTCTGACATCTTATGGCCCTGTTGCTTTGTACCTTGCCACTGAATTGAGATTTTGCACAGTCATCACTCATTTTTACAGGTTCAGTGGTTCAGTATCATCAATAATCCTCATTGTCTCACTCTCTGTTGCCTTTTCTAGGTGGTTAGTGAATATACTTAACAACACAGAAGCAGAACAGATCTCCACAGGACCTCAAAGTTTATCCCTCCTCTTTGTTTCCTTTAACTTTAATCCATGAGAGAAGTTTAGTGTCTTTAAAAGCCCTTGCTAAGGGATATTGTAAAATCTTCTTGAAAATCCACTCCTAGTTTATCAACCAAATGAGCTACACCTACATGCTCATTACCTCCTTTAGAAAACTCCAGTAGATCTGTGAGATATGGCTTCCCCGCACAACAACCATTATGACTCTTCTCCATTATATTGTATTTTTCCATGTGTTTACATGTTCTAGGCTTTTTAAAAAGTTTCTGGTGATTTTTCTGGCACAGCTGTCGGTCTCACTGATAGGGCAGCTCCCTGCTTGCCCTGTCTTCACTTCATGAAGCCACATGCCAACCAACGATGTCTGAAACATCAGGAAGAGAAGCCTGGAAGGTAGAGTCTTTCTGAAATGTCCAAGGGATGCAAAGATTGCTACACAGACATTTTCAGGCCTCCTTCCTGGAACGGCCATCTGCTACCAGATATGTGAGCATCAGTTGCTATGGCAGCACACAAAATACTGTCCAAACCCTGGAAACACAGAGTATAGGTCTAGAGCTGGGCTGTGGACCAAGAATCTCTGCAAGGTCTGGAGGACGAGAGTTTTATCCCCTTCCTGGCCTATGCAAAGAAATCTTTCTACAATTGCTGTTGTGTAGTCTCAAGGCCGACATGGGTTCAATGGCAGATGTATTGTCATCCTAGTGGGGGATGACAATATGTAGAGCTTCTTGTAAAACAAGACTTACCTTTGTTTTGCAAATCTCCCAGTGGAGAGGCCTGTATGGAGCAGCAATGGGCTGCAGTGAGGCTTTTGGGTGACTGTTTCCCAGTAAACTTATGCAACACCCATTGTGCTTGTGCAGCCTGTTGCAAAAAAATGGATGCCATCCCCAGAATGTCGGCTGAATATTGATTTAGCAAATGGGGAGGAAAAAAAAGGAATGAAATAAAAGGCCATTGTAGCCGGTACTGCATATAAATAGCTGGGAGGTTAATTTATGTTCTTTATGGAAATCTGGAATACTGGGAATGCTCTAATGCTTATCCCAGCTAGACTATTAGTGCTGTTCAAGTTCTTATATACATGCATCACCATGTTATCTAAATGTCTCTAAGACCTCTTTAAAAGCAGTCAGGCAAGGCTTTAAACAGACTAGAAAGGGGACTGTGAAAGAAAATATAATTTTCTGTAACTATTTATAAACCTAAAAGGATGCGTATAATACAAGTGAATGAAAGAAATGCTTTTATTTACCAAACAGTAGAGAAAAGCTGCAGTAAAAAAAGGAAAAAAAGAATATCCCTTCCCCAAAAGAACAACAGTTCAGGGTGATTTTTTTTTTTTAAAAACATATCGTTCCTTCCTTTTTTTTTTGCTGCTGGAAGGGTACAGGTATGACTAACGGAATCTCTCTGAACCAAAGAAAACACTTCTGACCAATTTATACTCAACATGAATTTACCTTGTACAAAACATACACTCCTCACTCATTTGACTATGCGAAAAACATAAATTAAGAAAAGAAAAAAAAAAAGCAAAAGCAGTATGTATCTCATCTCTTATGAGGATGATAACCACACCACTTCTATGAGGGGCACTGTGGTTTGCTCTCAAGCCTTCTCTTTTAATGGCTGGTCGAAAAGGTGTGACAAGGAGATCCAATGGTGAAATGACTGTGCTATGTCAGCTAAAAATACTCCCTGGTCAAAGCAAAGAGCGGCTGAGAATGTGCCAGAGGTGCGTAGAGAGGCTGCGACATGTATAAACAAATGCCCCAGCGACCACTGGAATGTATACAAACCATTGTTGGAGATTTCCTACACCTTCAGGGGCTCATTCTTCTGCTGAGATGCACAAACATAGTTGCTTTTCTGACAGGGTATCTCAAAGAGTGTAACAGCAAAAGCCACCGCTAAATATAGACGGCTGTCACATGCTGCCTTTAGTCACATTTCAATTCATTGTAAACTGCAGCGTGCCTCGCACCACGGTTCTTTTAACCTTGGCGATGTGTTTGAGGCATTTTTTGTTTGTACGCATCCCTTTCCCCTCCCTCTAATTTGGAAGGGCAAATGTAGATGCGCAGTCGGTAAACAGGCAGTTTTGATGGTCCCGTTGAGCTTTAAAATGTACAGACATGTCTGAAACAACATGGAAAGTGCTGGTGAAAGGGGGAGCGAGTGGATGAGTCATTTTTAAAGCAAAGCAGGCAAACTGGGGGAAAAAAAAAAAAGAAGAAAAGAAAAAAGATCTGTGTCTTGACTCAGTGCCCAAACTCTTAAGCTGATGCTTCACTGCAGACTCTGAAGTTGAGCTTATTTTTCCTCTCATTTGTTCTCTTATTTTTATGTCTTACATAATGGAGCTTTGATTCATAGAAATCTATTTATATAGTCTAGGATTTGGGCCAAACTCTGAAGTCCTAACTCTGTCTTTCCTCAGGCAAAATGGCCATTGTGGTTAACGATATGAATGAGGTTTGCTAGGGACTGTGTGTTCAGGGCTGAATTCCTGGGGGGGGCTACGCTTGATCACCCTGTGATTTCTCATATTCTTGCTAGAGTAGTGATTTAATGAAAGGAGCTCTAGGCTGTATTGCAGCTGGAGGACAAATTGCTTGGGACTGTCAAAATATCCCAGCTCCTACTGGTGAGGCAAACACAAGCCTGTGCTCCCTCTACACGCCCAAAGGCCACCAGTCAGCACTTTGGGTCCCAGCTTTTTGCCTTATTCCCCTCCCTGCCCATCAGTCCTGCACTAGGATGGACGTGGAAGCCACCCGCAAGCTGCTTGCTGGGAAAATCCTGACCTAAGGATGGGGGATGCACCCCCTTCCCATAGCCCCAACTTGGGATGTTTGCTGTGGAGGAGGAACAGCTGCACCGTGAGGCACTGGCACCACCTCAGCTGCAATATGTCTTTTTGAAGGATGCAGCTGGCTGGTATAATTGAGGGCAGGTTTGCAACAGAACGGGATCTTGGGAGCGGGGAGCTGGAGCTGGTTTCTCCCGGGGCTGCTTTGCTTGGGGCAGTTGGGTGTGAGCAGAGGACCACATATACGCTAGGTCTGTCTAAGGAGCCGGCAGAGCCAGCTGACCTTTTATCTGACAAGCTGGCAGGGAGGAGACGGCTGCCAGAGAGAGAGCTCCCCGCTGACATCAGAGTTATTCTTGGGGCTAGATGGAAAACAGCGAGAGATAATGCTCTTTGCTGTAATGATGAGGCTGATTTCAAATACTTCGCATGAAAATAGCAACCCAAACCCAACTAAGTAGGTCAGAGGAGCAGAACTGAGGGAGGTTGCTTCTCTGTGGCACCGTGACCAGGGGCTGGAGTTTCTGCTCTCTAATAAAGTGTGAACCCCAAAAGAAGCTCCTCAGGGGGCCAGAGATGCCCAGGAATATTCTTAGCAGTCTGCTAATGCCTCAGCTCACCGTCCAGCACTTCTTCCAGTGCAAATACTGTTATAATTCTGTTGAGGTTTTTTTATGGCTGCTTGTGAGAATGCAGCATCTTTGATACTGCTACCTTTTGGACATATTTGATGATACCATGTTCATATTTTTAGCCAGACTAAAAGAGATCACTGTAATGATTCAGGCGGAATTGGGGAAAATGCTTTCAGTTTTTGCTAGAACATATACACACACATGTATTTATATATAGCACGCTTTCTCTCTCTCTCTCTAAATTTTTGTCTTTTTACTAATTTGTCACAGTTCAGAATGCAAAAGCCATAGATAAAGTACTCCAGTTTTTGGCAATACCAGAGTAATGAAATAGCCAAACAAGCACTCCTTAGCCCTTCGCTCCCTCAGCTATTATTCTTTGAATGTTGGAGATAAATGTCATTTGTAAATCCCACTCATTGCTAACATTAGTACTATGCATATGTACTTCCTTTGACAAGTAACCCTACCAGTGAAATCTGTAAGGCATCAAATTTTAAGCAGTTTTCTTTTAAGCATGGATAATTAGTAATTGGGGGCATCTGTCTCTGCTGAACACCCCCACTCACTCTTCTTTAAGGTGTTCCAGGTTAGTGACTTACAGTCAAAGAGCCTTGAAAGGTTTGACATCCTTTCTCCTAATTATGAACTCCATTATCAACTTTCTCTCTGCTGGAGTGGCTTTTCCTTTCTCTCCCTTTCTCTTTTATTTTCTAGCACAAACTCTGACCATGTATTAATTTCAGCTATGAGAGGTTGCGTCACTGCCCCGGCAGCTGGGGACATGTATGCTCGGGTTATGCTCCTTTTTGCTTGCAACCCAACAAACTGAGCTGACCCACAACATCCAGGACAACCCTGAAAGATTTGAGCTTGTTGGCTCAGTCACTGCTTGGCCTCCCACCAACTCTCCGGGAGCATCGCGCAGTGGAGAGCAGAGCCGCTTTTGCACAATGTGTCCCATGCCAGGAAATCTGAGGACCTCACTTATGTGGGAGAAACCAACCCTTTTTCACAAGAAAGATGCTGTTCCTCAGGAGCCTGTTTCCTCTAGGTTCAAGTTTGTGTCGGGTTATATTGCCGCAGGAAGCACCATGAGGGCTACAGCCTATGGAAATAAATCATCCAGCCCAGTGGGCAGAGCAACTCAGACCAGGGAGAAGAGCACATTTTCTCCCCCTGCTTCTCTCCCAGGCTTTACCATAACAAGAGAGAGGGTGATACCTCAGTTAGAAAGGTACCTCAGAAATCCGCCGTCCCTTGGCTCCAGCTGTGCTGGAGTGCAAGGGCTCCAGAAGACACTCCAGATCTGAAGTCTGTTAAGGTCCCACGAATTGCCTTCTGGAGTTGCCTTTCTTTCTCCACTGACTCCAGACAGGCCCTAGGGAAGCTAGCCTCTGAAGTCAGCCCCGGGAGGAGGCAAAACTGGCATTTGTGAATACCTTCCCTTCCTGTCTCATCCAGCTATCTTGAAACCTTGAAGCCATCGACAGTGATGAAAGGGTAGAATCCTAAAAGGTAAAAAACATCTTTGCTTAAATTAAGCCACTTTATGATATTTTTCAAAGTACAATGACGGCAATGCTAAAACACAGAATTTAGGAAATCAGTATGCTTCCAGGCTGAGATTTTTATAAGTCAACCTTAACACCCTTGCAAATACTACCATGGTTGCCAAGCTATAAACTTCTAAAACCAGAAGTTAATAACAGACGTTGTCACTAATAGACATTTAATGGTAACAACACTAGCATGTGATACAGTGATAATGAAAATAATGGTCCCTTGCAAATAAAGGATGGATAATGTCTTTCCATGATAGCCCCACATCACGCTGAGCACACAGCGCAATCAGGCATCTGCACTTTCCAGTGGTTTTGTGAAGAGCAGATTGCAATTCGCTAACTACATCACATTTTGATTTCTGTGTGGATGTTGCAAAGGGTTCAGGTACATCTAAACCGAGATAACCCATGAGAAAATTAGGTTCCTTAAGTTTACTTGACTCCTCTCACTGTAATAATTTTTCTTCTTAAGAAGTGTCAATCTATGTGAGAAATAAGGAATGCGTGTAGCAGCTCAGCATCATGGACTATTTCAACAGCCGGGCAGCTCTTCTGGTCTGCCCTGTCCAAAAATTATATGTATATAATTTATTTAAAAAAAAAAAGAAAATTATTTTCTTCCTTTCAGCCCTGGCACTTCAGTACTCGAGTAAAATTTCTTCCTGTCCTGCAATTTGCCAGTCTTTTAAGGACAAAACATGGTCGTGAGATGGGCAAAGCAATGCTCGCGAAACAGTTGTGCTGCACAAAGGAGGTGGCACTTTTTAGTGGGGGTGGAGGGCTGCAAAAAGACCTGCTTCCTTTAGACTCAGCGGTACCTGAGAGTGACACCAAACTGCTGCCAGACAAACTGGCTTCCACCTCCACCTCAAAGCACCACAGTAGTTCCAGGCAATTTTACTTTTGCTATTAGCAAATCTGGTTGGTCCTGTGGGTTTCTGCAACTGGATGCTTATGTGAGAGCTCTTAGCACAAGTTTGCAAAAAATAGCATGCTTGAACTGAAGATATTTTTATGAATCTGTGACTTAAGTTTTCTTTCGCTATATGCTTTCCTCTTTATCCACCACTGCTGTTGTATTTTTGTTTTACCCCATAGTAATTCCTGCAAGTTCATCTGTGGTCCTAGTGGTTTGGTTTTTTTCCTGACAAGGAGGAGTCTGTTGGTGCTTCTAGGAGGAGAGTAAGCGTTAAGTAGCTTTTAGGGTAGTAGAGAAATCCCTGCTGGGTATTTAACCTACATTTGTTTTCAGTTTACAAGAGTGTTCAGGCCGAAGTCTGCCATTAAAGATGAAAATGAAGTAACTCAAGTAATTCAATAGGATTTCGATGAATTACTGAAAGGGCTATAGCAACAAAATTTGTAGTGCCTTTTTGCAGAGATCACAACGTCTTGAAACAGGGGGGAGATTACTGGACAAGTTAAATTTCCTTGGGGATGACAGCCTTAGCTTTCCCCAGTTAGCAGCTCATTTTAATTGTAAAGGAAAACGTTCTCTGCTCTAAGCTCAGCATTTGACTGACGAATTCAACACCACGTGGGCTATCTTAGTCCCTGGCAGCCCTCGGCAGGTTGATGAGAGAAGCAAATTCTGCAAAACAGGGAAACAAAGGCAAATGGCAAGCCACACAATGCATTTTTTGTCTGCGTGTATGTGAAGTTCATTGTCAGAAGCGATCCTTTCCTCCAACTGTAGGAGAAGGCTGCAATTGTAGAAATTCCCAACAATGGTTTTGAAGTAACAGGGGCTCTAGTGCATCTGAGCAGAAGCACTGGATGTTCAAAGGGACAAAAGGGAAGGCCCCCTAACGCCCAAGAAACTGGAGCAAGAAAGGATAAACCACCGTTTCTCTATAAAGCCAGCTACTGAGCAGCTATGCTTCCCTTGTAACTTCTAGCACTTTGAACTCTGCTGCCAGATCTGCTGTAGCGTAAATTCAATATTCGGTGCTGTATCTCATAGCAAGGAACTGGTTAAAGTCAGGGAAATTGTTTAAAATTCTGCTAAAGGATTTTACCTAGAAATTGTCTGCTTAGGAATATTTTGGTGTGCTACAGTCCTGTCTGTGCCTTCGATGGGAGTCTGTAGTTTCACATCTAGACTGTAAGTACAGAACATATGTAGGTCCATGTATAAGTAGTTGCATAAATAGCTGACAGCGGACAAAGCAATTGCTTTGGTGAATCAGGTAATTGCAGGGCAAGTTACCCAAAAGAAAAGCTGACTCCTCTTTCCTGAGGAACGGCATAACAGTCCTTCTGGCGTAAGGATTTTCAGATATTAGTGGAAGCACTTTGTTTTTTTTTTCTGATGACCTAAGTAATTAGTATTTTCTCTTTAAATAAACCTGCCAAGTTTATGCCTTGCAGATTTCTTGTTCATACCCTATCTACAAATAACCTTTCCTGGCTGTCTGCGTAGCTTCTTAGCATCCAGCATCTTAACGTTTTTATTGCGGCAGGAGCTCTGCTGCAGTGGTCATTTCCTTAGCCCATCACTTGGACTACTCCATCATCACTTTTTTTCTTTGCTGGCTCCTTTCTCTCTGTGGTGATCACATCCCTGTGCTGGCTCCCATCTCTTTGTGATATCAGGCAGAAATAATTTCTCTTCACTTGCAAGCTCTGTTAGAGCCTATCCCCACCCTGCCCATAAAACTTCATTCACTGTCAGGAGGCTGACTTCCACCTTTGTCAACCACAAGCAAGCACCTCTGCTATTTTCTCCTCGGGCTTGGGAGGAACTCCTCATTAAAAATGTGCAACGCTCCCTCCCTTTCTTCCAGCCCCTGTTTTCAGAAACACTCTCCTTTGAACACTGCAGGCCAAAATCTTGTCAGTAGTTTGTTGGACCCACAGGATGGCTAAAATTGTCCTGTGCTCTCTTGTGTCTCTGTCTCTGGGTCTGTTTTTTCATGTTTGTGTTGTAAGCAAGGACTGTGTTCTTGTGCACTGAATAGTATGGTGGGGATCCCAAGTCTGTGACAACCACCAGTGACTCATTGTATGGGAGCGTGCTTGGGCAGAAGGAGAGGAAGGGAGGGGAAGGTACACAGAGATTTTAAGCAGCTCCTTTCCCTCCCTTTAAACACTCTCTTTGATACACCTCAGCAGCGTCCCTCCGGGGGAGTGCTGTGTAAACCTCACAGACCTTTACTTCAACCTCCAGCTCCGGCCTGGCTTTCTCCAGGAATGCGGGGAACTACACAGGATGCTTTCAGATATTGCATTACAGTCTGAAACCAAGGCAGTGCTTTCGAGTGGAAAACCCAAGTCAGCCTCAAAGAATTGGGAATTTGGTTGGTGGCCAACTCCTTCTGTGCAGCTCTGCTTTTCACATCTCCCTGCCCTCCCTTTTCCTTAGGCGTAGTCCTGAGGAGAGTTAGGTCCTGGCTTTCTCCAAGAGTTTCACTATTCTGAACAGTGCAGCGTTTTACCATCAGGTGCATCCTCCCTCTGCGACTATCCCCAAGAGGAGAAGCAGCACACACAGGAGAGAAAAAGAGTGTTGTGAAGGACAGTTTATAAATGACTTCAGTGAGGCAGAGTGATGTGTCATTCTGGCAGAGAGCCCATTAAAGAGGAAGCGCTGCTCTTGAATGCGTTCAGCTGGGGTTTCTGAGAACTCCTTTATACCCACTCATTATCCATTTCACATTCTGGAAGTGGATGGTTATGTTTGCCTATGTGACGCAGATCTTAATAGTTTTCTGCAGTACTACATCATTTAGCTCTCAGCTAATATAAAACCAAGCTAGTAATTAACATTAAATGCTGAGAAATGGATCTGATGTGATGAACACTCAGCACATAATGAGAACGCTGTGATTTCTTACTTGGAAGCCATCGTGGTCTTACAACATAACCAGTTGTTACAGATGCCCAAACAGAGCTGGGATGAACAATAGGATCTGGTTACACTTGCAAACCTAATTGTTGCTAGTTTGGTAGAAGTTGCACTCTCGGGCTCCACTTCGATGGATAACAGCTCTGGCATCTATTGTCATTTTATAATGGTGTAATGATATTTATGCCACAGAAATCCCAGCTGAGCCATGAATTACACGCACATCAGGCACACCATGGAAAATGCAGCTGTGTCAGGGGACGAGGCGTGCAAGCGACTGCTCTGCAAGGCCAACTTGTACACCGTGGAGGGGGACAATGTAAGTCAACCGTAATAATTATTAATAAAATGATTTGTTAGAGCAGCCATTAAAGGGCCAGCAGAATCAGAACCTGGGTGTGCCAGACACTGCAAAACTAGCAGCTGGTTCCTGCTGGACAAACAGACAGACAGACAGACAAAGCTAGGCCGTAGCAAGGGGTAGGCTGGAGACCTTGCCCTTGATGCCACTAAGAAGAGGGTTGCCAGGAGGAGGTGACTATGCTGCAGCCCTTCTGTCTCCTGATGTTGCCTGGGTGGTAGTGCCTGTGAGGTCTCCTGTAGGACCATAGCCTCCCTGGCATTGAGGATAAGGGGATCAAATGTCCTGGGATGAGCCCTGGATGCAAACGTGTGTTCCCAGCATCCTGTTTTTTCAGAAAGAGCTAAGGAGGGGAAAAGCCCCAGTTTCTCTCCTGGTGCAGCACTGCTGCAGAACCCCAGCCTCTCCACGCTGGAGAGGTCCAAGCCCCTCAAAAGGTACCTAGGGAAGACCTGTGATAGAGAAATGCAGGCAGAAGCTGTCCCCTGCTGTGGGACAGTGACCTTCCCAGTCTTTACAGAGCCTTCGCCTTCCCTGATTTAGGTGCTGCTGCTGCATTTCTCTGTCAGGGGGAAGAAACTCTCTGGGGCAGTGGTGATGCCTGAGGGCCACAGGGAGGAGAGGACCTACTCCCCAGCCTATGGAGGGCCCCATCGCCCTGTGTCTCTCCAGCCTGGATGCTCAGTGCTTGTGGCAGGGGAGGAGAGGGGACACAAAGCAATGTTTAAAAAAAAAAAGGGGAGAGTAGGGTGGCCCCTGTTGCCAAAACGTCTTCATCTAGCTCTGGACCTGGACAGAAATAGGATGTAATGTTCAAGCACAGTAAATAATGTGATGGCAGCAAATATGAGACTAATTGCATGCTTCTTGTGTTATTTGTGTTTTGGTTTTGGGTTTTGGGGGGATTCTTTTGTAGGGTTGTATCTCCAGTTGGGAAGGCACAATCCAAGTGGAAATAAAAGACGAGTGGGAGGAGGGGGTAAGGAATAAGAATAGGGGAGAAACGGGTGAGGAGAAAAGCACAGAATGAACCCAAGGAGAAGAAATCACAAGCAATTTACATAGATTTGAAACAAAGAGATGATCAACGCAGGACAGAGAAAAGCCAGCCTGTACCGTGGAAAAATTTGAATGCACCATATCAGACTTTAGCCTCACCCTGACCAAAACGTTCCACATTCATATCAGGCAGATAATAATGAAAGTTCCTATAAAAGTTCACACACAGTAGAGGCTCAGAAAATACAGTGATGTAAATCCTAAGAGTGTAAAAATAGATAAAGCACTGATGGGTATTCATTTGGTTTAACTTGGAAAAATTAAGTGTTGCATTGATTCTACTAAAATTTGAACTTGTCTCAAGCCCAAAGGCTGGATCACAAAACTTGCCTCCCTAGTGAGTGCACAGCTCTTCCTTGCAAATGGTCATTAACTTGTGGCTTACCATGAAATATTTTATTTTCCCTTTTTCTAATAAAAGTACATTTTTTTTTAACTGCTGTAAACTGAATAGAAACTTTTCTACCAGATACCAGATGTTGAACATTGGACATACTACCTCCTGGCCATCTTTCTTGGGCTTATGCCTGTGCTTTTTGTATTTTTAAGGTTTTGTGTATTTTTAAGATTTTGTATTTTAAGTATTTTGTGTTGCTTAGAGTACCTTGCAGTTGAAACAGCAGGCATTTATAATACATCCACAGTCCCCTCCTTGACTAAATTAATCCCAAAAGACTCAGAAACAGGTTCTCAAGGGGGAATTCATCACATACCCTTTCAGTCAGTGCTTCTTTTCTCTGTGCTTTTATTTTTCATTTTTACTGTAAAAATGTCACAGTCATGATCTGTCTTGTTTGCATGCTGGTAATTTCATTTCCCAGCTTTGTTCAGTTCCCCTTGAGCTATTGGATCCAAAACGCACAAAGGAAAAATAAAAACATTTGAGTCTAGTGAGGTAGGGTCAGCTTTGGGCCCGCAGTATGAATGGGGAAAGGATAATCTCTAGCAATGTGTCTTCATGCACATTCTGCAATGGCATATATTAATTTTTAATCTATTAATTTTCTAAATTATTCATTTCAGAGAAATAGAATAAAGAGAGGAAAAGCAATGGCAGTTACTACCTAAAAACAGCATTCCTGTGCAGCTAATGGTCTCTTTTCTCTCTTGGTTTGCTCTAATTCTCCTTCTCTCCACCCTGGTACTCTTGCTGGCCTGCAACAGCACCAGGGTGGAGAGAAGGAGAATTAGAGCAGGTAGTGGTGCCCATACCTGTTGCTCTTGAGGCTGAGCTTTTCAGACATCCCAGTGCTGGTGTCAATGCCAAATTCAGGAGCCTCCACCTCACCTTCAGCCCTTCTTTTCCCCCTGCAGGGCTTCTTCCCCTCAGCTATGCTGACAGAGCTGCTTGTGGGTCCACGCTGTAAAGTAGATCAGGCACCTCTTCTGTTTGAAAGAAAGGAGCAAATACGTATTTTGGGGGGTCCTAGATCTAGAAGCGGACCGTGTCTATGAACAATTGGGTTGATACAGATGAGGAGAGGGTTTGCTGTGGTGTGAGGGTGGGAGATGGGGTAGGGTTACCTTGTCCCCATGTTGCTACTGAAGCCTCTGGATAGCTGCACCAAAGCCCAAGTCCATTCCCACATGAGAGATGCAAAGCACCCAGGCTCAGGAGGGAAACGGGTTTCAAGATGTACAGCGTTCCTGAATATTTCTCAGTAGCTGGCTGGTGGCTCAAATGCCTCCACAGCATAAATGGTTGTGGTGACCATGTGCCTGACACCTTATATGCACATATATGCAAAGAGTGGACTGAAGATTTTGAGTATCAGCTCAGGAAAACGGCCAAAATTCAGCTAAAAATACACCCAGAATGGGTGCAGTGCACAGACAGAGCTACGATTTGGTGAATCAGATCAAGTTTTTCTTTGACAACACCTTGTTTTAATAGTGTCAGTAGTGCACATGTGTGCGGATAACACTGTGCAGACCTGGCCTCTGGCTTCTTCAGCTTCTGCTCTACCTGTCAAGTCAGAGCTGCTGTTACCTCAAGGTGCTACACAGATCAAAAGCAGCTAGTTAAATATGCCTACGGATTTTCAGGCCTGCAACTGTATCTCTCTGTGTATTTGGGCGACACACAGCACAACCGATGCTGATCTTGATTGCGCCTTTTTTTGCATTACTGTCAAACAAGCAATGAAAGAGCCGTAAGCGGCATCCTCTAAGGTATTGCTGTCTGCATGCCGTCTCCCCGCTTGATTTCTTCAGGTCGGCAAGACTGTAAGAGCAATCCTCAGCAGGAGCTTTTGTTTTAAATTAAAGATGCTACGAGACTATTATGTCATGAGGCATCATGAAAAATACCCTTTCAGGAGATCAGATTGACACTTCCACCCTGTAAGCGCACAGTGCAATGGCTACACATATTGCTAATGTTTGTGCAGGTACCGGCTAAGGTCCTCGAGGGCAGGCAGGGAGGCACTGCTTTGTTCTCTCACCTGCACTGAATAAAGACTGTTATTGGTGTGCCGATAAATCCTGCCACAGAATTTTGTTACGCTTGGAAGGAAAATAATATGATGTGTTACAAAGCCCAGTAGGTGATGAGAAAAATGTTGCTTTGCTCTGTTTTAAATAGGGATTGTTTAGTGCATAGGCATCTGCATAAGGGGATAGAGCAGTGATGAAGAGGGCCGGATGAGGAAGTTGATAGCTGCATTTGGAGACCTGAATTCCAACACCCTGCTCTGCTGCTTGTTTTCTGAGCTATCTACAACATGGTCTTTAGGTAAAACACTATCTAACAAACAGTGCCCCTGCTGGAAGGCCAGTTTTCTCCATTGCCCAGGTGCCCAGCTGTCAAAGCAGCGTGCACTTCAGCTAGCATCTAGGTCTGAAACCTATAAGAAACTTGGCCTTATGTTGCCCTCCACAGAACCCACTCTTGGGAAGATGGATAGTGCTCCACTATACCCTCTCTGGAGTTTGCTCTGAGTCCTCCTGTGCACAGCCATGAAGCCATGAGAAAACTCTGTGACAAGATTGATCAGATCCTCACGCAGCATCTTGCAGTTTGCCATCACAGAACCACCAAGGCACAGACAGAAGATGTATCCTGGTATATGGTCTGGCTGGAGTCCTGTATCCTCCTTTCCATTCTGAAAGAGAAAGTGTAGGATTCCTGCTTTGGAAAAGCCACCTTCAACAGCCACCACTATATGGAGCTTGCTGCTGACGACAACTGGGGTTACGGGTAAATTCGTGCTGCGACCAGTGACACAGAAAAAGGGAAGAACTGAGGAAAGCCTACTACCAGGCTAGGGATGGGACCAGCCCCAGGAATGAAGTAAGGATGTGGGGAGGCAATTCTGCTACAGATGTGAGGTGCTCCACACAACACCTAAGCCTGACCCTGCGGATAGACCTGGGAGGGGTGACTAGCCCAACTGGCACATATGTAGGGTTGTGGCCCTTCGACAACAGCCACAACAATACCCCAGCAGAGACCTCCAACAGCTGGAGCCAAGCTTATGCCTTGGCCTGGTGACCTACTTGTCAGGATCAAGATGGCTTCTGACTGTCTTGCAAAGCTCAGGTAGACTGGACAGAGTAAATGACATTGTGGTTGTTGCTGAGAAGGCCAGGAAGGAGTTTCATTTGGAGGAGATCTCCTGAAAGTCAAAGACTTAGGCAGTGGGCTGCACCTGGACCGTTAATGTGCTCAGGAAGATCCTGAGCAGTAGCAACCCAAGCAATCCTGTGGACACCTGGCAGCAAGAACTGCCAGGTCTTAGCTCTGCACCACCTTGTGTGAGACCATGAATGCATAGTCACAGTTGCCCACCACACCTCAGAGAGGGGTTATTCAGGCTGGTCTCACCACTGTGAGCCTGAGGGCTCTGTCTAGGTAGCCCTGTCTGTGGGATATTGACCTCAGAGCCAGGCAAGTGAGCTGGCAGTGGTTCACCAGGTTGGTAAAGATAGCATGCAAGATAAGAACAGGACCCAAGGGAAGACCATCAGGCTATTTTCTGGATTTTCCAGCCCTTTGATTTTCTTTCAGTAAGGAAAACTGTCCTGACTCTGTTCTTTTATAGATGATAGTAACAGATCCACTTTACCAAGAAGATGGATGGATAGCTCATAATCTGGATTTGAGACCTGACACGGTAAATCAGAAAGGGCTAGTGGCTCTAATTTTTTATTTGTTGCACTTCGGCAAACCCCAAGTTTGCTAAAAGGGCAGACTATATTTTTTATGTATTTTTAAGGTTTTGATTACATTACATTTTTATGCTTTCTTTTTTTCTGCAGTAACCTATTCCAGCCATAAACCAGCTGTGGTCTGGGCACATTTAATCTGATGGGATTCCAGATGACTGTTGTAATAGAGAGTGACCAGTCTTTTAGTGTGTGGTCTATGCTTAATCTGAGCTGGTCCAAATAAAAAAGCGATATGGAAATACCTCTATATCTGTGGATTCCCCAGTGAGGAAGTCTGGAACTTTTGTAAAAGTTTTATTTCATTTTTAGTCACTAAAGGCACAAAGCTATTAAATGTGGGCTACTTTTCAGGTTTAGTCTTTGCCAGTAGCCTCTCTGCAGGAAACCATTACAATTTTCTTGCCTTTAAGAACAGAAGTTTTTGCCTTTGACAATTGCAAAATATTTTTGCCCTTAACAACATCTGCTTGTTATTTTGATTGGGGAAACTCTTAGTTCGCTCACTGTCTTACATCTCATCTGTGCAAAAAGCAACTTAGGTTCATGATAGGTGCCCGGAATTTAATTGGTCTGAGCGTGGTGGAAGCAGACTCTAGAGATTTTTGGAGCTCCTAGTACAGAGGAGAGCAGCCTGCCTGTGCCCCTCTGTGTTTGATAACAACATGAGTGGAGCCTACCACAGCACCACGCTTGGTGGGAAGCTGAGGGCTGCAGGGGGTTGGACACCTGACATGTCTGCACCTCCAGGGCTTGGGATCAGAGGGTGTAAGAAGTGTGGGCATATCAGGTATGGGGCAAATGTGAGAACGACCCTTTGAGGCAGGTTGTTTGGTCAACTATGCCCGTGGTCTGATGGCAGCTGGAGTGTCCTCAGGGTTTGTACTGTGGTGGTGGCCTTCAGCAGTGACTTCACTAAACCATGTGGGCACCGCCTCAAACTCTTGGGGTCTCTGCTGTGAGCATAATGGAAGGTTACAATGCTTCCCTACCTTACAGAGATGTTGCATTTGTGTTTGTAGAGGTTTTCTACAATGGCAGATGAGTAATTATCTAAGTAAGGAAAACTAAGTACCTAACATAAGTAGATGAATCTTCTCATTTGCTTTGCCTCATCTCTAAGCTGGACTAACTCCAATCACCAATCGCAATTCTCCCTCTCCTTAAAAAATCAATATTGCACTAAATCATTGTCTTTTTCAAGTCTGAACATGAACATTTTATTGCACAATAACATCTGCCTCAAATCCAGGCAATGTTTCACCCTGAATGCCCATGAATTTTAGGCACTAATATTTGATGATGTTGAGAAGAGTGTAAATGAGTTATGTTAGGTATTTTGGTCTACAGGTTCTGAAAAACAGTGATAAACTTGAAAGGAATATTATGTCAAATGCAGCACAGAGTGTACACTGATATGGCATGAACGCACCATCTAGGCTTCCTGGAAATATGACGTGACAATTTACTAGTCTAGCATAAGGTCTCTCCACATAACCGGTCAGCCCGCACCATATGGGAGTCACCTGCCTGTATCTTAATTACATCTTATAGTCTGGCACCAGAGCCACCCTCACCGTGCGTCAGTAAGCAGCCCATTTTCTAGTGCTGTCAGACCTTATCTATGGAAAGGAGAGGAACTGGTGGAAAGTAAATTGTTATGTTCTGGCAGAAAGGCCAGAAAACAGTGACAGGGGCTTGTGGGATAGCTGCTGGCAGGTTTCCAGCACTCAGGGTGGACGTACCTATGTAGGCTCCCACCACGCCACGAGATGGGGCAGGGTGGGAGACGAGAGCATCAGTGTGAGTGCCAGAAATGCATCATGACTTGGAAGCTTGAACTGGGTTGTGATTTCCCCTGCGTGGCCACCACAGACGGTCAAAGCAGAGTGAACCGAGGGTCACTGTAGGACTGCCATGACTAAAGGTTTAAACTTAGCAGCACCGATCACTGCCAGCTTGGTCTGGCGGCTCACTTAAAGGCTGAGTGAAGCATCCTTCCTATAAGCTACATGATACGTTGGGACAATGGCCTGTTTGCATTTTTACCCATTTCTTTATGCGAAGGTGACAAGTTTATTGAGTCAAAATGTGAAGCTTTTGTTCAGAGTGGTGGTGTCTCTACTTGACTTAAGGGGAGCTTTGCCAGAATAAATCCTGAATGAAAAAGGAGGCAGGGCATCAGATCTTGATGGAGTGTTTTAACTGACATTTTAGGTTGAAGCACATCTCAAGGGGACTCTGACTGAAAAAAAGTTTTTGTGGTAAATATAACAATTTGGGATTCAAAAGAAGTTGCAGAATTGTTGCCTTGTGTGATGAATCTTATCCCATGCAGGAATCCTTCAGATAGACTTCGACTGGTAGAGTGGGTGAGTTTAATAATGATTTGAATAATTTATATCACTGAAATATTTTTGTGGGGGTTTTGCGCTTCCTACAGATGTCTCAGTTGGACTTTTAGATACGATGTCTAACAATTTTGAATACATGATTACAAATGCTTAAACTTATAACAAGTATGTAATACTTTCTCATGCTATTCACCCATTACTAGACATCCAGAATAGTAAAAGCTGATCAGGGCATAAGGCCTCCTTTCATAAGATCTCCTGTGCAAATATCTTATGAAAACAAAGGCATAATGAAGGTACTATTATTTTCTCTTCACATCACTTGCACATGCCACAGAGATGGAAAGGAGGAAAATTTTACCAAATAAGGAAGAAAGGAAAGCTTTTAAGTGGGTCCCAAGTGGGTTTCTTTTCCAAATGGAGCTTATTTGTCACTGCATTAACACAGAAAAAGAGAGCAAAGGTGGGATCTTGGGGCAGCCCTGCCTCTAGGCACATCTCAAATTAGAACAGCCACATTACAGCTTCACGGCTATGTGTGGAGCAGCAGGGGTGGAAGACGTGGCACCTGCAAAGACTCACCCTGGAGAGGTGCGGAGGAAGCCTGAGCCAACTGCTGGTGCTGTGCAATGCCCACCGATAACCCACTTGGTGGCATCAAGTCAGCGCTCTGGGTCTCTTGTTCTTGCTCGGGGCCTCCCACTCATAGAGAATGCCACTGCCTGCATCCTCCCATGCGTGTTGTATTCACATTTTATTGCCCATCAGATCTTTGAAATAGGGATTTATATTTTTTTTTTTCTGTTACAGAGGTGTAATGTCTCATCGTGTTATGCCATGGTTCTCATTAGTGCTTACAAATCCAGCTGCAATACGAGTAAATCTTCCCGCTGCTGTTGATGAGACCGCTAGGACAGAATCCAGGGTCAAAAAGGTAAAGGTGAGATGTGGGCTGTGTAAATGATGTTTCACACATCAGAAAAGACCTAGATGCACGAAGCCTCCTGCATCCCTGCCAGAGAACCCTTGTCCCTTGCTGTCCTCCCCATGTCTCGGAGGGGAGGAGGACCCAGTAAGACCGCATTAAAGAGCTGAGTGAAAATGCACAAATGTAATTAAAATTATCCAGTGGACCTCAGTAAAAATGTACTGAGCAGTCTTGGCTGAGAGAGAGACATTTTTCACACTGTAATGGCCACATGGCTCCCTAAGTGGAAGAAGGAAGGTCATTTACTTCACAGGAAAAAAAGAAGTCTATGAGATCATTTATAACATTACTCACAACCATTATCTATCCCAAATCATTCTTATGCCTTGTCTGTGATATTGGCTGCCTTGCAGTGCTGTGAGTCTCTCTTAACATAAAACCTTTTCTTATTCCTTAATGGCATACCAGCTGAAATATTTAAAGCATTTGCAGACAAATGTATCTAATTGCATCCTAGATGCAGGAAGGCCCCGGGGAACGCTAACTGCTGCCACAGTCACATTTACCTGCCCTGGGGAAGGCTGTTGTTTCAGTAAAAACGCTGTCAAATACAGGTTGGTTAATAAGAAAATGCTTTTCCACAAATAGGGGATATTTAGGCTCACATCCTGCACTGACAGACTCCTCCAAGTGACAAAAGCTTCCTGACCTCTCCCACAGTCCACCGGCTCACTGCACCCTGGTGAGAGGGCTTCACTGGCTGAAGGACGAGCAGCGCTCGGCTCACCTCGGACCAGCTGCCGAGGTCCACCTTTGCCTGAAGAAAGGGGGTCTGTGGACTGAATTGTACTGCAAGAGGCTTTCACATTCAAAACTGGCCCCGAGTGAGTGATGGTGAAGAAAGACAGACCCAAAAACTCACTGACAAAGGTCAGGCAATGGAAGGAGACTAGATCCTTGTTGCCCTTGAGCCATGCAGTTTCTTGCTTGATTTGTACTCGAGTCTTGTATCCCATTCCCACAGGAGACGAGTCTCAACCCTGATGTGTGTGGTGATGGCTTTTCATGCATGACACTAGCAGAAATCTTTGGGCTCCAGCCCACCGTGATGGCTGATCTAGTGAATGTCTTGAATAGTTTCTTGCCTGTGCAGGGTTTTTAGTGGCTGGACTGGCAATTACAGAATGACACACAGTCCACTATATGAGGGGATGGTATGGATCATTGCCGATCTCCTGATTTTTTTTTTTTTCACTCACTGCCTTTATTTGTCTGTGAGTCCTACCCTACACTTTTCAAAAACATTTGTTTTGACTTTGAGTCCATGCTGTGGAGCAGGATTGATGCATTGCAGGGCCCCGGGGGAGTATCTGGGGCCTCCCATAGAATCACCATCATATTTTCTTGAAGAATCTGGCACGGTTACTCCCTCTGACTGGGGCTGGCTAGTGGGTCCTATTTACCATTGCCAGGAATGCGAGAAATGGTGATGTGCCCATATGAGGTAGGACATCCAAAAAGAAAAAGTCTTTGGTGTGTCCCAGTGCTGAAGAAATGACAGCTATTGCTTAGGATCTCTGCAAACAGCCCATGAACCCTGCTCGTTCCCTAGCACATTCAAAATGACCACCGCATTGGTAAGGCATTATTTGAATAGCAGACAACTGTGGAAACAATTGGCAAGAAAATGTGGGAGATAACAAAGCAATTGCAACCTTTGGCTGCTACGAAGCGGAGTGTTTGAAAATCCTGCCCAGAAAATCCTGAAGGGAAAATGTTATGTGTGGTGCCTCAGATTATTCCATATGAGACATTAACATTTTTACTGGTAATGACTATGGCTTTTCCTGTGCTACTGATAGAGCCCTAAACCAACACAAGGGCAAAAATAAACTGTCTTGCCCAGCTCTTATAACTGTGAAAAAGCACGCCCTATTCCCCAGGGTAAAAATGGTTGAACGATCTACTCTAAGAAACATGAGTCCAACTATTTAGTGGCAGCCATTTCAGATCGCTGTGGTGCAGCCTCAATAAAAAAAATAAATAAATGGAGAGGTGGGTGGAGAGCAGCTGAGAACACCATGAATGAGCATCGGTTGGTCCTAAACCTGGGTTAAGACTCACAGCCAAAGAATAAAGGAGCTGGTGAAGCAGGGAACATGTTGTTCTCGTTATCTGCCTGTAGTTGCACATCTGCACTGAAAGTCAACAAAGGGGCATTTTTTGTACAATTGTACATTGTGTAATAAGATAAGAATAAAACTAATTCACATTTATCTAGAATTTCTCAGAATGGTTGTAGTCCCTGTAGACATAGCTGACTTTATAAAATGTGAAAGTCTGAGTCACACCAGCAGATTGTACATGGCAGGGAAACTAATCTGATGTAATAGAAATGTTTACAAGCCCAGTAACCCTTCTCCCTCCACCCTCCTCCGCTTTAAAAAGCTACGTAAGGCCATGGATCAAAGTGATGCAGCGGCAGCATGCTGAACACTGAAACAATAAGAGCCTTGACTTCCTCAGACGTCAATAGTACAAGTTACCAGAGGATTCTTGCATTCGCCGAAGAAGGAGGTAATATAATCATATGCATCAAAGACTGGAAGTGGAGCTATAATACCACCAACTCTTATCACTAAAATGTTGCTAAACATGATTAAACACGGTTCAGTGGAAATATCAGAAGCTGACTACCCAGTGGGATCAAAAAAGCAGCAAACAGTTCAGAAATGTGTACTCAGTTAATGCTTACCAGATGCAATCAATTTAGAGTAATAGTTGGTTCCAGTCCTTAATTCATATCTTTATGAAATAAGTACAGATACACTCCTCATGTCTAACAGATTTCCTGCCTCTATTTTTTTCTTTCTTTGCCAAGCAACACACCACCTTTGGTTTCTTGAACTCTCCATCACTCCCCACAAAAGCTGGGTGTTCCTTCCAGATCGCAAATTTGCTCTTGCTTCCTGAGTAGATCTCAGGTTTGGTAAGGGTACATGTGATGACACAACACATTTTGGGTTTTGTAAGATATGTGACTTCACTGTGCATGACACTGTGAAAATTAATGAGTAGTTCAAACTTAAAAGAGTCCGTACTGAACAGATGAATTGTTGCCTGTAAATGAGAACTTGTCATCCTGGGTTCCTCTCAGGGTCCCACGGGTTTCCTTTCTGATCCTGGTGGAAGATCTAGAGATAACAAAAAAACTGGTGAAGAAGCATTAGGGATAGGTCAGCTAGAAAAATTGATCTGGATTACTTGTTAAAGGAAGGTCAGTTAAACAGCATACATTTTGACAGCCAAATGAAAGATCGTGAAGCTAGCGATAAATAAAGGCAGCTTACCTACAGGAATGGGGGCTTTATTCTAGAAAGTGGTGGTTTAGCTGAGGATTTAGGTGAATAGGCTGGTAACCAAGCCTATGGGAGCTCTCGGGATAATTCATAGCATAAAGGCCGATTTGATTCTCAAAGAAGAGCAGTGATATATTTAGCTGCCCTACTAACGTGCTGGAGAAAGCTCAGGCAAAAGCAACAAGAGTGATCAGAGGTCTAGAATATGTGGGCTCAGGGGAAAAATTGAAAGATGAGACCGTGTCTAGTTTGCAAAAGAGAAGACAAGACAACAGCCTTCAAATACATAAAAGGTAGCTGCAAAGGAGATATAATAAAGGGTTGTCCATATCTGCTGGCAATAGCATAACAAGTAACAAGCTTAACTTGCAGCAAGGAAGATTTATGTTAGCTATTAGAAACATTTTCTAATGATAAGGAACCGAGCACTGGAACATATTGCAGATTACCATAGGATTAAGAACTGGTTAGGCTGGTGGTTTCCAATCTTTATTTTGCACCAAAACTCAACCTAAGAAAACTGGCAGGGTTCTGCCTCCCATTGTTAAATGGCAAAGTTGTATTGTCTTCAAATAAAGAGCCTTAAAGGTTTTTGAATATTGGAAATAGTGATGGTGATGATGATGACACACACAAAAGACATTGCACAGGGAATGCACCAGCTCTATTAAAAACAAATTAAAAGTCATCTTGGGAGTTAGCCACTCTTTGTAATGGTCTTTAAGAGTGGGAAGGTGCTGGAAAACTGTCTAGGACGTGATTGGGGTGAGCAGCAGCTGATACGGTGGTAGAGGTTGGGAGGCTGGGCAAAAGTAGTCACTGCAGACAGCTGTGATGAATCAGTCCTAAAGCAAGAAAGAAACAACTGGGTTTTGGGATGAGTGGCAATGAAGGGGAACTAAGGACACGGGGGTGGTCATGGGGTTACTGGCATCACATAGGACTGGAAGCAGAGAGGACCAATGTGAATGACGTGAGATGATAGTAAGGTGGAGGACACAACTAGGGTCGTTTGCTGCTGGCTTGCAGCAGCTTTTTCTTCTGCCTTCCTCCACAGCTGTGGTGACCCCGTGCTGCTACACCTCAATGGGGAAACCCCCAACAAAAGCTGCTGTACACCTCTGAGGGAGGCTCAGACCCAGTCTTGAGGTGACAGTACTTGAGCAGACCATTTTATGACTGCAGATACCTACTGAGCAGCCTTTGGCAGATATATTGCCCTTGCCAGGCAAAAAGTGATGCAGAGCTGCTGACAAAGGAAAGGGGGGGGGGGGGCATCTTTCTGTTTCCTGTGCTTCTTGTGCTGTTTAAACTGTACCTGTCTGAAGCCCAAAGAAAAGTGCACTGATGTAAATATGCCCATGAAAATGGGAAGATCATGATCTGCTGGCCATTGAGGGGCTGTGCAGATGGTGCCCTCGGTTATCCCTTTCCCAAGAGCCCAAGGACGCATCCTCGGGTTGTGTCACTCCTACCGCCCCAACCAAAATCCCTTATTGCTCATGTTTGGGAACTAGAGTCACGATCTCAAATGTTGTCACATTAGCTGGGTAGAGAAATGCCAGGCCTCCCACTACGTGCGTGTGGGTAGCACCTTTTCTTTGATTAGCTCAGAGCTACTTTCTAATAGGAGTTAACCTTTGTGACATCCTTGAGGGACTAGCCCACTGTGATTAATCTTAATATCTCTGTCTTACAAATAGGAAAGCCAGTACCAAAACTTGCTCAACATCCTCCTCTAAATCATTGCTTGAGCCTGGAAAATAGTATGCTATTGCTCTTTCCCCCTTCCCCCCCACAATGAGTTGCTCTAGCTATTAAAATGCACTGCTAGATAGAGGGAAGAAGCCAATCTGGAAATACAACTCCTTAACAGTATCTGTACATTGAAGAAGGCCTTACTGCTGTCGTAAACCCTGCCTGGACGGCACCCTACATCCTCTCAGCTCCTGGCCCAACGAGGACTCGAAATGTGCCTGGCTGAAGTCACAAGGCTCCAGTGCTGCCCCAGCACAGTATATAGCTTAATCCCTCTTGGAGGGAGTCCCAGCCCACGCTCAGCACCCTGAGATTCAGAAACGCTCAGAACTGTAAAAACACAAATCACAAAACAAGCTCGGTGAAGTTTGAAGAGCAGTTTTTGAACACCCCGACGTGGACGGTAAACCACAACAACAGTAACAGGAAAAGCAGCACCACAAACGAAAACCCAGTACTCCATTTGAAACTAAATTCATTTAATAAACTAGAAGAAATTGCTCAGCAATGAAAAACTCCAGCACCACCACCCTGACCACATAAGATACATGAGAATAAACAGACTTGTGGGCACACCTCAAGCAAGCTTAAAACAGCAGCCTCCTCCAAAACAATCTCCACACTAGCAAGGTGATCTCACTGTCTGGTAGAAATACCGCTCATCAGCCAACTGTAATCAATCAATTTCACAGGAGTGCTTGCTATATATAAAAACTGAGGTTGGTAAAATGTACAAGACGTTTGTGCCAGACCACTTTCTTCTGACCTCGATGAGCAAACAAACTGAAAATATGTCTCATGGAAACCAGTTTTAGGTTACAGATCAGGTCATAACTTGGGAACTTCTACAAAGGACAAATCATAACTCAGCAAAGCCTCCAGAAAACATTTACAGCAATGCTTTTGGTAGCAAAACCCCCGACTTGGGTTTTTTGCAGAGGTGTCCAGGAAATGATTTTTATTCTTGTTGGTGCTCTGGCAAAACAACTTTGGAAGGTGGGTGGTCCGTGTTGGAAAGGCAGGTCATAAAGGGGATGCTGCAGCTGGTGGCAGGTAGCCAGGAGCCCCGTTCTGATGCTTGGGCACAGGACCAGTTGATTGAGCAGGGGAAACATCTTCTGTCTTCTCTGTTCATGAGCAAGGCTGCACATATAGACACACAAGTGTTGTATCAGCAAAAGGTAAATTACAACATTTCTTACTCACTGTGTGAGAACTAATTTTTCCATGATTTGTGTCAATCAGTTGATGGGTGGAAGTGGAAAGTCAATTAAAAGTACACAAATCAGATCTTTTACCATCATTTGCTATTAATAAAAACCCCAACTGCTTTAAATGTGCTCGGTGTTTTGTGGAGAAGGTTGAATAGACGAGGCATCAAAACAAGTTTTGTACTTAAATATAACAGACGTATTAAATAAGGGAAGTAGTAACTGCAGTTAATGATCAGACAGGCTGTTTCTGGTCACTGTAAAGTAGATATTCAAGGACATGTAAGTTCTTAAAGATACAGATGAGTGCTCTGTGGCGTTTCACTGGAAACCAGTGACAGTTATGCGAAGTGGGAACGCTACCTGCTTGAGTTGAAGTTTGGAAAATCTCACCCACATCCTTTATGAGTGTGTCTTGACCTTGCCCACCTGTTTCTAGTCACAGGCTGGAAGAGGAAATAAGCTTTGCTGCTTCTTCCACTCCCAACTGCTTTCTTAACTGTGAATGAAAGGGTCCAAATGAAGAAAGTGCTCTTTTCACACCCATTAGCTAAACTAAAACTGAAAGTCACTACATGAAACACTTTTCTGCATAACAGAAACCAAAAGTCTTTGCATTTAAAAAGGGTAAATACCCAACAAAAAGAATATTGATAACGCAATACATGATGTTTTAAACCAATCTTGAGTTAAGATGATTTCCTCTTTTTTCCTGTGACTTGGCAGCTTAACTTGAAAGTCACCATTATCAAACCGGCAAATTAAGGGCAGCAATTGCTGGAGCTGAAGAGAAAGGTTTGTCTGAAGCCTCTTCTCTGTGTGACCTCTTCTGCTGGGCAGAGTGGCTGGTCTCCACCCAAAAGTGGAGCCTGATGGTACTAGGCCTTCTCCTTATGTACAAGGTGTAGTGGAGAGTGCAGATGGAAAGGATAAAAAAGACCAGGAATGGAGAAAAGGAAGGGTTCATGAGATGCTGGGAGGCTGGGTGCATTGTCTGAGGCGACACAAAACATCTGCAGCAGGCAGGTGAACCAGCTGCTGGCACCTGTGGAGGGTGTGTGCTGATTTCAGTGCCTCTTCCCCGAACAGCTGCCAAGGGAATGATATGTGGATTATCAACTGTCACCCAAGTGTCCCTTCACAGTGACATTATCATTCATCAACTCCTGGTAAAGCATGTCCACAAATGACTCTGCAGGGAAAACCCAATCTTTTGTGCAATGACATTCTGCTGTATTTTGCACAGTGCAGGAGGTATCAGAACATTTAACAAAAACTGAAGCAACTGGAAGTCACCTAATATTACCATCAGGCTACATTTGAGACATAGCCAAACCCATTCCTCTCAGATTATTGACTAATTCAGCCCAAATCAGGCACACACAAGCTGCCCGACTGCATCAGCATGTGCAAGATTGGCGCTTAACATGGTAGACAACTTAGTCTTCATGGTGGCACTCATTTGGCAGAAGATACTGTAAATTACTGTATCTTGTTGTAGCCAATTAGGAAAGATTCTCTGTTTTGACAGCAGCTCTGCTACCAAGAGGGGACACAATGAATCTTGATGTAAGCACAGACGCCAAGTAAATAGCCTTAAGGGAGTTTTACCATGAACTACTCCTGGGCAGTTACTCTTATTAGGTGGGGAAAACCAGGCGGAGAGTTACCCGCCTTTGCGAAGGCCATGGGGGTAGGTAGCACTCCAACCCAATTCCTGCGCCTTGTTTGCAGAGATCCCCTGGGTCTCCTTGTGTCGTCCCCCACAGCATCGAGGCTGGGGGCCGGATGGATCCTGTAGGTGAACTCTGCAAAACAGTGAGCATCAGGGATTATTACAATTCTACCAGGTTTGGGAAGGGGAAACAGGGAATGAAAAGAAAAACACTACATACTTTCCCCAGAGGGGTAGGGCAGTGCCTACAAATGGAAGAAGGTGGGTTTTCCTTTGCAACCTGCACAAATCCAGACTCTCTCCCCGTAGTCCCCACACCCTCCTGGGAGATTCAGCTGAATTGTAGCTCCCTTGACATGGCCCTCAGAGCGGTGTGTGGCTTTCAGCCACAGTGTTTCTAGCTCTCTTTGGGATACAAACTTTGGGCTTCATTCAAGAAAGCACTTAGGCATGTGTAATTCCTTAAATTTCAATGTGACTATTCATGAGCATAGAGTTAGCACATATTTAATTGCCTTCCTGAATACAGGCCAAAATAGAGAGCATCCCAGGAGTGTATGGGAAAGAGACTTTGTTTTCATTGCTTTAATAGAGATAGCTGCTCCACTTAGAAGCATTTGCAAATGGTTTGGGAAGGTTTGGGACTTCTTGCTAGCGTATCTCTAGAGGGTAAAGGAGGCAACCAACCCTGCTGCAAATGAGATGAGGATCATCCGTGTCTGCACCAACCCAAGGGGGAGGACTCACATGAGAATTGATACTTTTTCTCATTTTTTTGTATGCCTGCCCAACAAGTGCTGCACTCCAATGTTCTCCCCATCCACTTGTGAATTTATCAATTTTTATTAACGTCCTTTGGGAAGGAGCTCTGAATTTAGAGTATTCGATTGTGCAGGTAAAAATAGAAGAGAAAACTTTTAACTGTCTCGTTTTTAAGACACTGCTTTCCATTTTAAAAATAACTGGAAGGTGATGAGGAGAAAAACATGCTTTTTATGTTAGCTCTGACGTGGTAACAAACTGGAGGTACAACACCAGTAATGATGGTACATTTCATTAGTCTAACTCAAACTGCCACCCACTGCGTTCAGCTGAAATTGTTATTGAATGTGAAAACTACCAAAATCTTCAGTATTTATAACCAGTTCTTAACCAAATAGTGTAGATACCCTCTGCACTTTTCAAAACCAGCTCTAGAACATGATGTAAGTGATCAGGGAGTAGCAGCAGTTTCCATTGGGTTTCTCAGTCAACATTTGAAACTGTGCTGGAATTTAAAAAATGAAGCATTTTGCCCAAGACCTACATTCATTTGTCCGTGCATGGGTAATTATGGTGGAGACCTGCACATCTGTGACGAGATTCATCTTGTCTTAAAATAGATGTGTCTCAGACATCTATTAGATAGCTAACGGAAAGCTGAGAAATAGTTGCTCAATTTTCAGGCCCCAGTTCGCAACCCCAGCAGCTAGCAAGAAAAACTTACTTTCCTCATGGTCACTTCCAGCGGTAGCTTGGCCTACGACGGTCGTGACCCACATACGCACGCGCCAAGCCGGCTGAGCCACGCTGAAGATTAGCACACTGACCGCTGCTGCAGGCTTAGAGGGTTTTGGGTTGAGTCATCTGTGGGTGGAGTAAGGCTTTCTCCTTCACAACCTGTGTTATTTTCACTGGCTGCCTGGGCGAGATGGGGGAGGAAGGTTAATCAAACAGCCCGCGTGCCCCAAGCATCGGATGCGACTGCTCAGCACGCTGGGGTTGAGGGTGGGCATCCAGCCTCTGCTGTGGGTGAGAGGCTGCTAAGCCTGGAGAGGGCACCTGGATGGTGCCTTGGTAGCCTGAGGTCCCTGGGGTGCAGAATAGTCCCTTTCTTGTGGGGAGAGGCACAGCAGAGCCCTGGGATGGGGCTTCTCCTCTCCTACAGCCCTGCAGAGTGCTGGGGGCACTGGGGAACGGCTGGGACGTGATGGGGTCTTGGTGCAGTGCCTGTGTGCTGCCCCGACCCACTTCTCCTCTTGCCCTCTCTGCAGCTCAGTGACTCTTCGTGGTGAGAAGGCTCCTTCACCTAAAGGATCCTGGGCCATTCCCAATTTTGCAATGGGCAGAGCTGCTTTGGGTTGCAGGGTGAAAGCAGATTAAGCCACGGTCCTTCCCTGCCACGTAGGAAACGGGGTCAGTGTGCACAGGAGCGCGTGGCTGACGATGCTACGCAGCAAAGTACATTGCTGATATTGCAATACACTCCCCTGCCCGAGGTGACACGTGAATGTTTCCCTGACAGAGGCGAGAGAAGTGCTTCTGAAAGACATATGAGAGAACTCTAATTTCTACTTTCGCTGCTCCTGAGGAGGATGGCCCAGAAAAGGCAAAACACAAAGGTATACTCACATTTACACACAAGTACATTTTTATATGTCGTATGTGAGGATGGTGATCGTACATGGAGACAGGTAACGCAACGTTTGCTGAGGAAAAATGCAATTCTAAAGCATGACTTGCCTGTGCAAAGAAAATGGACTATAACAGAAAGGGCCGTTTTAAAATTAGCAAACCTTGACCATTCACTTTGGTTTTTTTCAAAAGAAATCTTAATTCTAGACATAAGGCTGTGCTTATAGTGGCACCTAGTGGCTGTTGTGTTTATGGAGCTCTCCTCCCTAACACTGCTGCCAGCATAGGACCAGGAGATACTTGCAACACCAGTTGTTCATCTTTTTTTGTCCAAGATTGACTTTCTAGTAACATTTTTCTTATGCATACCTTTTTTTTTTTTTTTTTTCCTTAGCATATTGTTTAATGCATCAACACAAAGTTCGACATTGAAGTTAGGGGAGTCCCAGACTTTAGGGTGAATATCGGCTTAGAGCATCTTATAAATAGGTGAAGTTCCAGACTCAGGTCTTCATTTTATTTCAGAATTATAGAAAATGAATTTGAAAAGGCAAAAATTTAGGGTGGTTCAGATTGACAAATCTGGAGGTAGCTCGGATGCAAATTCCCATTTCATGTGAACTCTTAATGGTTCAGCAAAAGTACAATGCACACGTGCAGGTTTACCAAAGGGCAAGTGAGCCGGGCTCTGGCCGTGCCTCACTTCGTGCTGGCTGGTGCTCACCTGGTAGGACAGCATCAGGGCATTTGCTGAGAGATGGGACATGCCTTCTTCTGCCAGCGAGTACCCTAAAGGGGCACAGCGAGGTTGCTGATAAAATGACCCAGTAAACGCCCTTCCCCTCAAGAGACTGAACAGGCAGGAGAGCACTTTCCCACAAGACAGCAAGAAAAAAGAGGGAGGACAGTGCTGGTGGCAGCTGCGAGTCTGTGCCAGGGAAAGCGCAGCCCTGCTGCCTGCCTCCTGCTCCTTTCCTTCACCTGCAGCCACCCGACATGGAGGGGAAACGTTCCCATCGCTCCTCTTAGCTGTCTGCTGGCCTTGCCTCCCATGCAGGTTTTCCCATCCTCTTCTCATGGCTTCACCAGTGACCCTAGCTCCCCCTTCTTCAATCACACCACCTCTCCTCAGACCTCCAGCCCATCAATGTCTACACGCTGCTGGCTCCTCACGAGACCCTCCAGCCCATTTTCTCGCAGATTTTAGCATTTCTTTGCTCCTCGCTCCCCAGCTATGTATCTCTCCTTCCTGTGCTGTGGACACTACTGATGGAAATCTGAGTGTGATGCTGAGTGTTTCTAGTGCAGACTCCTCCTCTCTTTTCATCTGCCATTGCACTAGCTGGTCTCTCCGCCTTCGCTGAGTCCTACACTAGAAATTTCAGCTCCTTTTCATCCGTTTTGGCCTTTGCCTATCTCTTCTTCCACCACATTCCTTTCTGCAGAGCCCAGCAGGTTTTGCTGAGAAAAACAGTGAGCTCTGCTGTGACCTAACTCTTCCGTTTGACCCACTCTTTAAAAGCACAGCTTTGACTAACGTTATTCTGGGGACTACGGCCTCTCCTTTGAAGTTCAGACACAACAGCCGTGCTTCTGCTACAAACAGGCCAAGGGAAAGGGCCTGAGCAGTGACAGGTTGTTGTCCATACAGTTAATTAGCAAGGTCCTGGCACACTAGCAGTTCCTCGTCAATGCCAAGACATAGCTTGGGAATACTCTTAACGCCCTGCAGCAGCTGGATGGGGTTACCCGTATGGTGTGAGCAGGTGGGTGTCAGAGCTAAATAACAGTCTCAGGCCCATTTTATTTACTAAGATAGCTGTAATCAGCATGATCAAAACTGTTATGATGAACGACTCATCGGCAAGAAGTCCTCACTGAATAGCGCTCTGGTCCTTCCCTCTCAGCAAGTGAGCGATGAGCCCCAGCAGCTGTACTAGCATCACCGTGCGCCTCCCGTGCGAGCTGCCTTTCCTTGCATATTGGGAAGGTGCAACAGATTTGAGGAAGCACTGAGATAAACTCATGGCAAAAAGACCCACCAAGGAGCTTCAGACTCTTCATGCTCTCTTCAGAGATCCCCAAGCCCTAGGTAACTGCGAGGTGAGAGGAGTGACTGGGAGAGGAGCATCACCTCATACCCACTCTGCTTACGACATGGCTCCCTAAGCATCCCCCACCGACCGCTCTCAGGGACAGGCTGGATGCGCCCTCGGTGGCTGATCCTCTCTGCTTGCACTGTACGCAGTAATAAAAGCAAGTTCAAGGGCCAGAGCTCTAAGGGTGGTGTTTTCTTCAGCGCGAGGGCAGCTAGATTTATGTACTGAATTGCTGCGTTAAAACAATTCAGGCAACAAGGGGGAAGACCTAGACAGCTCACACGCTACGAAAACCCAAGGGAGTTTTTTCTTATGTGCATACCTTACACTGTAATGTATGAAATATTGTAGCTAATGAGTCCCATTTACCTGAGATGTTAATACATCCACATCCTGTACCACTTTATCTTTTGACATTTTAGAACTTCTTTTTTTTTTTTATGGAAGCGATAATTTTCTTGAGTATATTATCATGAATTCATTTAAACACCTAAAAGCTTAGCTATAGTCTAATTGTGCCATAGATATTGGTAATATGAAATCTGCTTTTGCAATGCAAATGCCTGTCTATTAGCAGAACCTTGTAAATTTGATTTTGAGTTTGGAGCAGCAGCTGTTTATTCAGTTCGCAGGTTTCTTGTGGTTTGTGGTTTCTTGTGGTTTAAACATTTGCAGGGTGTAGACACTAACGAGAGCACTGAATTGTTTATGGGGATCTTTGAAGCAGCATTGCAGATTTGTTATGAATTTTTGCCAGGCCAGCAGAAACATATTAGCCTCTCCTTATGCAAAGCCCCACGTGCAGGGTAACCTCACTAATCCAGTGCTTTGGGACCATGCCACCGTGCAGGTCAGTGAGAGTTTATACTGCTACCGTATCGCAGCTGATCACGTCCTTTCTTCAGGTCTATTATTCAGAGAATCATCTTTTCCCCAAAATAGGGCATTCAGGCATAAAGGAGAAAAAACCAAACCCAAACTAATTTTAAAGTGCCCATAGTGAAAGCCCAGGTAAGAGCCCCGGATGAGGCAGCAGGTCAGTGGTCATCTCAGCGACTCGTGAAGCAGCTCTGTAGCACCTGCTCTGCACTGGAAGTGCATAAATGGGCCCAACAAGTTGGAAACCTGTCTCTTACAACAGTCTCCTACCAGAATCCGTAAGGCACAGCTCCTCTCACCTTTTCTGTGTAATTTTGATGGTAATTCCATGCCGGTTCCATCACTGCCTGTTTTCCACTTCAGTACTCAGCAAAATGACTTTCCAGGAGCCCGATCAGTTCATGTCAAGCGCTCTTGCGTGAGCTATGGCGAGAATGGGCTGGTTGTCCCAAACTCAGAGGGCAAGTGGCCAGACTTGTCCTAACGACTCCTAACTTGATAGATACTGATTGCAGAGTGGTCCACTAGGTTGTTGTCACCTCTATAGGTAAAGAGAGGAAGCTGAGTTGAAATAGGTTGGGCAAAGCTATGAAGAGACATAACTCTTCAAACAATATTGCACGATGAAGAAATAGGAAAATGAATCTCACAAGCCCTTTCTACCTAATTCTCGATGACATGCCGTCTTCCTTAGGTACATGGCAAAAGGGAGCCCTCTAGGGTAAGTGTCGTATAGGAAGATCTTGGTTTTCAAGATGCTTCGCAGTTGGTTTCATTTTGCACTTCAGTGGCTATAAAGGTTCATGAAACATGATGATTTATGTTGCAACTTCCAGCTCAAGGGAAACCCAAGCTGCTCATCCAAGCTGCTCACCCAAGCCCAGGACACTTTGCCAGCAGAAAGATCTCAGCATCTCTGCCCTGTTTCTCTAAGCATTCATCAAAGAAAGGCTGGAAGGGCTGGGAGATCTTTGTAATGGCTCAGACTGGCCATTGCTCCCTGAACCAAGCTCTGAATGGGTGAATGAATGCTGGGGAGTGGACACCCCTCTTACCTAAGTCCCATGATGGCCTGCACTTTTTGCTCACCTGTGAATGTTTCACAGCTGCTGAAGCCCCATGTAAATGTGCTGCTTCTCTTTTTCCCACCGTTATCCTTCATCACACACTGCTCCCACTCCCACTTACCTACCCGCTGCCAGTACTGCCTGCCAGCATGTCCTATTTGTCTACTTTTTCTGTAATTATCATGTCTTTTCCTCCCACTGCTCTCAGACTCCTTCAATAAACAAGCAAACCCGTGCTGCTCAGCTTGTGTAAGCTGCAGCGGGGGTGAGGATCACAGAAGGGCAGGAAGAGGAGAGCAGTCGCGGTGTCAGTGCTGTGCCGAGGAGAGAGGGGAGGGAGGAAAAGGGGCAGCTGGAAGGAGGGGGATTGACTGTGAGATTTAAAAATATGAGAAGATCTTTGTACCTAGCAAGGTAAGTGGCTTCTGGTTTCCTTGCTGTTGACTGAATGCAAGGTTCAGACCTGTTCTGGTCCTGATGACGGCCCCAAGGAAAGGAGGGTGCAACGAGACCTTCAGTGCCTGGTGGGATGGGTGTCCATCAAACCAGGCATGGCAGACCCCTGCCAGCTGCAGCCTCCTGCTGCTGCCTCGCCAGCCCTCCCGGCACACCCGGCTTGGAAGCACCATGTCCGTTGGGCTCTGGATCTTCCTGCTGTTTTCTCAGCAAGGATTTGTGTGTCCAGGTCTGGGCTCCCCAGTCCAAGAAGGAGAGGGAACTGCTGGAGAGGGTCCAGCAAAAGGCTACGAAGATGATTAGGGGACTGGAACATCTTTCATATGAGGAAAGGCTGAGGGACTTGGGTCTTTTTAGTCTGGAGAAGGGAAGACTGAGGGGAGATCTTATCAATACTTATAAATACTTAAAGGGAAGGTGCCAGGGGGATGGGAACAGTCTTTTTTCAGGGTGCCCAGTGATAGGACAAGAGGTAAAGGGCGTAAACTTGGACATAAGAAGTTGCATCCAAACATGAGGAGGAACTTCTTTACTTTGAGGGCGGCAGAGCACTGGAACAGGCTGCCCAGCGAGGTGGTGGAGTGTCCCACTCTGGAGACACTCAAACCCTGCCTGGATGCCGTCCTGTGCAGCCTGCTGTCGGTGAACCTGCTCTGGCGGGGGGGGTGGACTAGATGATCTCCAGAGGTCCCTTCCAACCCTTATTATCCTAGGATCATAGAATCATAGAATGGTTTAGGTTGGAAAGGACCTTGAAGATCATTGAGTTCCAACCCCCCTGCCATGGGCAGGGACACCTCCCACTAGACCAGGTTGCCCAAGGCCACGTCCAGCCTGGCCTTGAACACCTCCAGGGCTGGGGCCTCAACAACCTCTCTGGGCAACCTGTTCCTGTGCCTACCACCCACAAAGTGAAAAATTTCTTCCTAATGTTTAATCTAAACCTGCCCTCCTCCAGTTTAAAGCCATTCCCCCTCGTCCTATCACTACATGCCCTAGCAAAAAGTCCTTCCCCAGGACTTATTATTCTATGATTCTGTGATTTACTGTCGTGTCAAGTCTAACGATACTCTCTCCTTTCTCCCTGATGTTTTGCTAAAGCACATGGCCATAGCTCAGGTAAATTACAACCCTGCAACAGAAATTACTGGGTGTAACTCCCTGGCTTGAGTTAAAAGGATAATAGACCCAGGGATTGCAGATCTTCCTCCTGAGCCTGAGAAACCATGAATCACCTTGTGAAGCCCGCGGCTTTACAGAGTACTGCAAAGTCTTCTTTTTTTCCAGTCCCTTTTGTTTACTACCCCAATGGCAGTGCTTTTACTGGCTCGGGCAGCTGCACAGCTAAAGGATCATATGACTGTATATTGTTTGGTCTTTCCTTCTAATCCAGAAATACCATAGAGAGTAAGAAATTCTTGTTCAGAAATTACTGTCAGGGAGGCAGAGTAACACATTTTCATTTTAATGGGATTTACCATTCCTTCTTTTTCAACTCTCATGCCAAAGAAATAGAAACAAGGCGTTTTGCCTTGGGTGCCAGCCTGTAGGGGTTCCTCTGCCACGGGTGGCAGCTTGGCCTCACGCTTCCACCGAGACTGAGCTTTGTGTGCAGAGCCTGACTTCAGGCAATGAAATGTGTGGTGAGACAGTGCAGCTGTTTGGGTGAGAAAGGCACTGCAACCTATGTATTGCTGTGCTTGTTAATATTGGACTAGAGCAAGGGTAACATCACCAAAACTAATCTCTGTTTCTCTCCTAATCAGACGCCATGACAGTGTCAGAGAGAGTCATGTGAAAACTTCCTCTCAGACTTCACTGCTGACCTAGAGTAGGCCTTAGATTTCAATTTTTGAATTCCTCTAAAAGTTTCATCCAATTTTGAACTGGCTTAACTTGGAGGCTGTCCCTAAGATGTGATGTGCCCCTCTGCAATCTGCGGGGGTGTCTGGTGAGTGCTGTGGGCTAAGGCCGTTGTGCTTCATTCTCTGCCAGGATGCTTCGTTCTCCCTGCCCAGACTACATCTCCTGTCATTCCTCACTCTCCCATCTGACTGAATTTCTGAGGGGCATCCTGGTAACCCCACAAGCACAGAGGGGTTCCAGGCATGGGAGCACGGCCCACGGGAGCGGGGAGGGCTCCGCTAGGTGCAGCTCACGGTGAGATCCAGCTGGAAGAGAAGGCAAACAGAGCACTCACCAGCAGGGCAAAACTATTTCAAGAGCTATCATCTGGCACAGTGCCCTTACCTTCCCCTGACGGGAACAGCCTGTCTTCATCAGAGAGGCATGAAGGCTTTGTCTTGGGTCACCAAAAGGCATCAGGATCCAAAAATACCTTCCTGCTTCCAGTACAAACCTGGTTATTGGGTTAAGCATATTCAATACCCAGTAACTAACACAAGAGTTTGGCTGTGACAGATGCTGCTTGCAAAAGGCTTCACCCGATAAAGAATTGCTCAATTAGTCAATTAGTTGCTCTGAAGGAACAGAGAATGGCAAAAGGCCAAGTTTTGGGGTATTGGCTGCAACCTCTGGAGTAGCAGAAATCAGAAAGTGCAAAACGCAGCACACAGGGGAGTTACACAGAGTTTTCAGCTAGTGTCCTGGTCTCTGGCCCAGAGAGGAGAGGTCAGAGCATGACTGCCTTTTCTTTCAAAAAGGCCTTTCCATCCCAGCAAGCTCAATGTTCCCAACACTTATACTTCTTTTTATCCAAATACTCCCTCTTTGGAAAAAAATCCTTTAAAAATAATTTGGCCAAAACACAACCAAGTAAACTTTCAAGCAAAAACTCCAAGAACTCACTCAGGACAATACTTCTGTCGCCTTTTGAACTTGGGAAACCCATGGAGACCCATGATGCCACTTGCAAATTAGTGACATCCCCTGTATTACAAAGATTGGTTCGTCAGATGCTCATACAGATGTTGTAGCTCCAGAGCATTTACAAGAGACAAAGAGTAACTTAACAGCTCCCAATTAGCTTGTAGAAAAGAATACATGGTGCTTAAGGTATGCCAAAAAAGCAGCATGCGACTCTCCTGAAAAAGTGATGCTGCTACTCTTGTGATGCTTTAGCCTCCTGCGGTGCCAGATGTAGCTAGTGTTTTACTATTTCTTTCTTCAAATAGCAGTGCTCAGGGGGGATAAACTTTACTTAACCTAATTAATTTTAATCACAGCTTTCAAATCTCATACTGTGCAAAGAATTACAAATTGGAATACATTAATAGAAGCCATGGTTTATGCTGCAAGCTAATCGGGAAGTGTGCATTTACATTTTCTGCATGAGTTTGCAATTACCATTAAAATAAAATTCAGTTATGTCCTTTTAAATTACTAAAATGTGAAGAACAGATTGAGCTGGTCCCATTTGTTGTAGAAAATGACTTGAAAATGGCCTACATTTCAAAGAATTAAATGATTCTTACTGAATAAGAGGTTTTAGAAAATGATTTCCAGTTGTCTGGAGTTAAGGTGCTTCCAGGCATTCTGGTTTAAACAACCTTTCTTTTAAAATAATGGATTGCTTAATGTTTCCTACCTGCTTCAGTACAGGTTCATGGAAGGAATAAAAAGGGTTCTCCCACAAAGCCTCAGCAATGTCTTCCTTTGGGAGTAAACCAGAGAAACACCATCTCAGCTGACCACATCCAAAACCTAACTCCAAGGTGTCATAGCACTGAGCATCAATCCAGAAAATTTCCTTCCCAATGGGAAGGTTCCTCCTAATGTCACGAATAATGGAGATGGGGCGGGAAGGGGGGAGGGCACAAATACCCCCAAATACTAAAATGCAGCAGCTCTGGGGTTTCACTACAAACACCAAACTCTTCTGTGTGTCTTTGAAATTGTAATTCTGGTAGGAGCAGGCTAAAATTTTTACCTATACCCAATGATTTAAGAGCCTTTGTCCCATTAAAAAAATAGATGTATACACTTGGAAGAGTCATCCCTTCAGCCACTGACAGTGAATGGGCCCCATTGCCCAGCGCCTGGCTGTGGGATTGCTGAATCACTCTTCAGCAAAGCCCACTTTTGTATCTGGAAGGTTAGGTGCCAAATTTCTGTGGCTTGTGTCAAACCAAGTCCAGGGGCTTCAATTTCAGGGGTGCCAGTGACTACAGAAGGAATAAAAATAAGGTGGCCTTGACTTTGCCGATATATGCCAAGGAAATGATGTTTTTTAACAGGACTGTTACGCCAGATCAAAACGATTTGGCCAACTAGCGCTTATGTTCAAAAGCAACTCGATCTTTTAGGAAACTAAGTCCCGTTGACTTCACTGGAAACCCATGTTTCAAGGTGCCGAGTGCCCTTCTGAGCATGCAGCTCAGATACCCAAGTCACATGGCTCTTTTGAGAAAGTGTTATCTCATTAGAAATGGCCTCATTTGCAAGAAAAATTAAATCGTTCCCCAAAGGACCATTGTCCTCAGTAGTTCATTCTGTGTTGCAGCCTGACAGTGCTCAAAAATTGGTTTTAATATAAAGTTTCACATTATAATGATGGTGTTCAAGAGAGTGCAGTGGTGTTTGTATTTATTTTCCGGTGTAAACCTGCTGAAACTTATTTTTTTTTTTTATTCAAGATCATGTAAAGCGAGCAGTGCAGGATCAAGAGGAAAACCACAGTCTCATCATAGTTTGAACAGACACAGAAACAGTGTAGTCTTTTGTACAGCAAAAAGGTCAAAATGCATAGCTTTCGGGAAAACACAGGCAGATGTATATATTATGGATGATAACCTTTAGCTAAGTTGTAAACTTCATGCTTATTAAATAATTGATAGCACATCAGAGCTTCAGGAAAGCCATGTTTAACATGCTGAGTTTAAATAAAATGGCTTGCGATAATGATTTTTTGTGAAATGTAATATAAAGTATAAATATTGACACAGAGACCAACAGGATGAAACATTTCCATTTTATTAAACAGATTATTATATCTAAAATAGCGCTGAGCCTCACTAAAATCTATGGAAGAGGAGAATTAACCATGTTTTCACCATGAAATATCACTTCAAACTTGTGTTTGCAACAGAGAGCTTGTTGAGAGCTTCTTCTCTTTAAAAATGCAGCTTCAATGCTCTGTAGAGTGCTCATAACCACAGAATGATATAAGTAGCTTTAAAGGAAATGATGAGCTGACTCTTAACTGATGTAAATCACCAGAGCTCTGCTAGAGTAAGTGGAAAGCTACTCAATGGACAATTTTAATTTTAAATAAGATACAGACTGCAGATCCACCAAAATAGTTTCCATATACTTGAAACGGCAATGTGAAGAGGAAAATTCACTTTTCCACCCCTCCAGTTTCCGTAGGTGACTGTGAGACTACATGGTCATTTGGCAGAAGGAAATGCAAAAACACACCTTGTTTTCCTTTCCGTCACGCTCAGGTAAATCACCGGTATGTTTAGAAAGGTTGCGCTGCTGCAAAAAATACGTAGTCAGAGGGAGCATGTAGCTAAACGCAGAGATTCCTCATCAGTAAGTGATTCATCTGCATCTTTTATGCCAGGTATGAGGGTGAGAGTGGTGCAAGTGCCACACTTCTGCCTTCAAAAGAGCCCTGCCTGCTGCTGGAGCAGAAGTTGGACTCCAGAAAGCACTTTTTGAATACTTTTGGGGTTAAAGATAAGAAGTCACTAAGGGTACGAGGCTTATGCCAGGGTTCACCCACGGCGGTCACCACCCAGAGCAGCAGAGCCCTGCACTTCTCCTTCTGCTCTTTGGTGGCAGCTGCAAATGCTGCAAGCATCCTTTGGCCGCTTGAGTCATTTCAAATGCTACTCTAGTAATTAACCTGGGTGACTTAGGTACTGTGTTGTTTGTTTTTTGTTTGTTTTTAACGTGGAAAATCCTAAAGCAAAAGTAACACCCAAGGTGTTTATTAAAAATAAATAAAGGCTAATTTCAGGTATTTCTAAGGTTACTTCTTCTTAACTGCTATAATCCAACTTCTTTTTTGTGTCCAAGCCTGTCCAGCTGTTATCAAGGTCTGCCTGCGTTTTAAGTAGACCCTTTGTAGTAGCTGCAAAGCCCAGCCTCTACCCAAGCGCACATTTTCTTTGCCCTTAAATTATTAACAGTGTCTAATTTCAGACACAAAACCATTTTGCGCCCGTTGGAGAGGCTTTGTGCATTGAATAGGCTCCATGTGACGTTTCTTGCCAACAATTCCAGACCAGAAGGAGAAAACCACTGCAATTCCCATTTCCAAGCTGTAAAGCAGCTTTCAGCACCACCAGCTGACTACTTAGTGCATTTTAATTAGCTTGGGAATGTTCCCAGGCCACTGCATTGAAATGAAATGTGCGCACGACTGAAGACTCGCTCATTGGCAATCAAATTTTTAAGTTACCAGGCCTGCCGAGTTCTCTCTGCAGAGCAGAACCACTTCTTCAAAAGCAGTGATATTCCTCAAGGGGCAAGGGTAAAAAAAAAAAAAAAAAAAAGCACCATATTTTTGCATAATCACAGCTTTCAGTAGTACAAAATTCATTTGCTCTGTGGGAAATTGCGAAACAAAAAGTCTTAGTAAGTATGAAGTCCTCTGTGCTCTGACATGGTAATGCAAGGGAAAATCTGACTTGCACAAAAGGGATTATGAGGGCTATTTGGCACCGCTTTTCTGTTGCCAGGTCTTTATTCAGGGTCTCGTCACAGTTATGGAGCATAGTATCATGGTTTGAAGGGCTTTGTGAGAAATATAGCTCAAAAAAAGAAAAAAGCTTTCTCCGGCTGCTCAGCCCTCCTTCAGCAGAAGTCTCTCTCACCTCCAGGAAACCCAGGTTATAGCATGACGTGATTTAGCCCCTGCTGGCAGTCTCAGTATTGCTTAATTAACTTTTTCAAATTTATTGTGATTTCTTGCAGATCCAGCGTTAAATACGGTGCCTTGGCTACTGCAACGCTGACACTGAGAAATTCTGCTGCAAAACTACGTGTATTTATTACCACTTACACAGTAAAAATATATTGCTTGTGTCTACTGGTACGCACAATAAAGAGAGGAATAACACATTTTTCTTTTTCACTTTGCTTCAATTTAGAGGCTAATTTGTGTCTATCATGTATTTGTTTCTCTATATTTATTTCTATATAATGGCAAATAAGGTTGATAATTCGGTACTTTAAAACCCATCTGTGCCCACATCCAGTCTTAAAACAGTAAAGGATGATGGCGTAAGACCACTGTACTTGCCTAAACTTCAGTGATGAAGAATATGGGGGGGATGTGGGGGGGAAAGCCTGGGCTGGGCATGAAGAACCATTGATCAAAAAAATCAACTGATGATTTCAATCATGATTTAGGGTATTAGTGGCACAGAGCTGTGTGGACCACACAGCTCCCTGGCTGGAGCTGAGCGAGAGTCCCCAGGGGGGGTAACGGCACCCCAAGCTAAGCATGTAGAAAAATGTCTGCAAAACCTCAAAAGGTGACTCTTCCAGCAAGAGATGACAAATCAGATCCTCACTAGCACAGCAATAGTACACTGAGGGCAGACACAGAACACAGTGCCATTCCGTGGTGTGCTGGGCTTTGGCTGTACCTTCCTCAATTCAGCTGTACTTTCTGGATCGTTGCGAGAAACTCTGGCCTCAATTTTTTATTTTTTTAAAGGACGGAGAGTTTGGCCTGGTTTTGCAAGCCAAGTAGGCCACAGTTCTCTCAAAATGATGGGCCTCCAGGGAGCCACGAGTAACTGAGCTAAGTCAAGAGTCTGGCAAAATTTATTATTTTGTAGAGCCTTAAAGGTTTTCTCCAGATATAAGTGAAACATGCATTTATTTAAGTTTTGTTTGCCCTTTCACTGATGCCACAACAAAGTAATGTATTTTTATTTACGGCTTTGCAGTCACTGCTGGATTTGTAAAAGGAAGATGATTGTGCATTTCCTGTGCTCTAAATAGTAAAAAAAAAAAAAAAGAATTTGATCTTGGTGAGAAATTCTTGCTTCTTATGAGCTCTGCATGTGGAGATACAGCTTTAGGCACATTCTTTCCTAACCGCACAGCATTTTAATATAATTAAGCACAGTCACTTGTAAGGAAGATCGTGAAGTGTGCAACATAAATAGATCTCTGTCAACCGCTTATTTCTACAGAAAAAATGATACCATAATTTTTAAATGCCTTTACAGAATTTTTAACAAGGAACAATGTGTTTGATTTAGAATATTTTACTCTCTCTCTGAACTACAAACTTCTTTAGAGCCTTACCAGAAAGTTGTCTCTTGGACTGTTTTATTTCATTCATAGTTATGACCCTGGGCAAGATTAAGCAGAGTCAGCTAGTTTGTAGGAAGCCTAAAACTCATGGTCTTTTATTAAAGCCTTTTATGCATAGGAGACACATTATCTCATATTAAGATGTAATTTCATCACCCTGTTATGCATATCCAAAAGTTGTACCCATTCATTCGTTGCTATCCCACTTTCGCAACAACAACTGACCTGGTTTGTAGTTGGTTTACTTCCACTTGTATCAGTCTGATCAACTTAGCTGCAAACAGCAGTAAAAAAAATTTAAAAAAAAGTGCCCCATCTTTGCTAACTAAAAGGATGGACTCTTTCTAGCCAAGCTAGGTAACAAGGAAACCTTTCCTGAATTGTGCTGCTCAACTGATTCAGGGACAGAATCATTGGAGCCCACTGGATGTATTACTGGATGGACAGGCAGGAAACTCAAATCTTATTTCCAAATCAGGTATGGACCTTCTGGAAGGTCAGCTACACTCCCTCGGGCCTCTGTTTTGCTGTAATCATGCTTTTTGGAAAGTTATTTGAAGCCTTCAGATAAGAAATACTCTGCAAGTGTTATATGTCAGTAATAAAAGTAGGCCAAATGAGTACATCTTTTTCCCACATGATGCTTTCCCCTGGGGTAAGCATCACCCATGGAGGAGACCGTTCTGCAGGATTTCGCTGGTGTTTTTACCCTGTGAATTGTGGCAAGATGGACTCCAGTTACTGGTTTATCATTATAAGCCTGTGCTGAGACTTGTGCATAGAAATACCGGTGAAAATCCAATCACTGCTGTAAATTTTCTTATTACCTATGCTCTGTACATTGCCAAATAAGCTTTTGCCTCCTGGTTGCTGCAATGACATTTTTTACAAGATGCTGCTGCCTGTGAGACCAGATGACAGTGCTAATGACCCATGTCCTTGTTCTGTGCTTCCCTTGCTTATGCCGCTTGTTTCTCCACACTCAATTAAGGAAAGGAATTGAGGTTAATATTCCTGTCCTTGAAATTAAATCTATCCTTGCCCCACAGTGCAATTAATGAGAACAATCTGGACACAGAGCCTTTCATCTCTAGGTCACTGGTTTATTTAGTAGGAGTTGACAACGACTCATGCCATTAATTTTCCTGCTGGGTGGCAAACACAGAGCGAATGGGTGACGTTAGCCTGGATGATAGGCGTTCACCTTGCAAAACTACTGCCATAACTTAACACCCCTGCTGCTCTTTGAGGTGAAGAGTTGTGGTGGCTACAAGACTTCTCTTTGTATCCCAGGTCCTCCTGCAGTCTGTCTGCAGACACACACATGACCAGTGCTGCTTTTGGTACTACTAATTCTGGGGATAATTGGATAAACCTGACTATTATAATGTCAAGCATTAGCCTTGGTCCAAATAACAGGGCAAGTTATGCTACGTAGGCTTACACTGAAAACTGCAGGTCAAATATATACTCGGATTTTCAACAGCACAAACACAACAGATGGCTCAAAATGGGCGTAGGCATCATCTCTGGTTTTCCTCACTGGCAGATGCAGACAAATGGGGAGTTACTGAGGTATTTGCAAGTGCTAAACTTCAGGCACGTGAGAGTAATTTCTCCCAGATACACCTATGTAGTCTATGGGTACACTCACTCGCAAGGCAGAAATGTATGTTCTGCATCAACCACTTCAGGAGCCTAGATTCGAGCTCACAGCTCGACTTACTGTGAAGGAACACACCTTCCTTGCTTGCAAAGCAAGTGGGAGAAAGCATCTTTGTGAACACTTCTACTACGCTTCCAGTTACCTGCTCCGAGGCCGAGCTCTAAGAAAATGGTCAGCACGGGAAGAATATGCTGAGTAGAGACAGCATCATCCCTCTGTAACCCCGATCCTTGTTACAGAGAAGGCTGTGTATCTTCAAGCTCACAGCAACAGGAACTTCTTCCATTCACTGCTGCCCTAGATACGCTGGGGTATGCTTTCCAAACCCTGGCAAACACACTCAGCTCTTGAAAATAAAGAAAACCTTGTAGCTTTCTTTTCCTCATCTCTTCAGAACAAAACAGGAAAGATCCCCAGAGTCAGGGCTTACTTATAATCGCGTTGACACTTTTTGAACTCTGCTGCGCCTGAAAGAAAGGGGAACCAACATTAGTGCATTATCATCACTCACACAGCAATGATTAGGTCTGAGCAGATACCATGGGGAACATTAGTCCAAATAAATACCAGACGCTGGATCATAAAGGTTCAGGAGAGCTCAAAGTGCTTAGTGTTCATCATCTGATTCTTAAGGGATTTGTATTTATGCCAAGTTAGTAAGTGAACCGCACATCCTGCGATTCATTGCCGTACTGTACAGCAAAATTTTTATGCAAGCGACTGCAGTAACACTGACGCTGCCTTCAATTTTTGACTGGCTCGTGGAGGTGCCCGCTTTTCTTCTCTTGACACGCTCAGGCTGGACCTCAAGCGCAGACGATGGAGTTGATAGCACTGAGACTTGAGAAATCTGTTGTGATGATCCTGCAAAAATCTTCACAGCGTAGAGTGCTGCTGGGGTGGTTTGAATACAGATGAACAAATGCCTCGCCTGAACGCTTCTGTATTTAAAGCATATTTTAGGGCTTCTGCACACTTGTCCATTATGCAGCAGGAGGGACACTGAACCAGAACATAATTAGTCAGCATTTTTAAACTTCTTTTAAGGACTTTTTAAAACATTCAGCTCATTCATCCTGCAAGCAAAAAGGGCTCTTGGGACCTGGCAGCACCGGCTGACAGACAGCTACAGTAGATAATTTTAGATTACACTGCCAGCATGGACGGCTCTTTTGTTTTAACGAATGATCTAAACATCAGATGTCTTAAATATTAATTTATAGATTACCTTTTAATTGATTCTAATATGTTTTCTCGGGGGGGAGGGGGGATAAGTAATTATAATAAATGCTGTCTTTTGGTGCAAGAAGACAATTTAAATGAAGAAATGTTAAGCAGCAAGTTGCTTATCGCTATAAACCCTTTGTAAGGAATTCTGCCATTGCAGCTGCTGCTGTGATATTGGTGAGACTTTCCTGGGAAATATGGCAGAACATACCTTCTTCCTACCCCTGCACACACTGTTACCGATCGAGGACTGTCTCGGGAGTCCAGTATTTGCTAAAGAGCCTTGCAAGGAGCAGGTAGTCGCACGATACTGTCTGTAGCTGCGACAGCAACAGGATCTCAGGCAGGCACGGTGTGCTGGAAAAGTAACAATCTCTCAGACTAACAGAGTCAGAAACCTCAAATTTTTAGGAACACCATGCCCCCTTCCCTGACCAGACTGTTCCAGACATCAGGATTAACATGCCAAATTGACTGCAAATTCATTTTCCTCACTGGCACTCTCCCTCATTTTTCTTGTAAATTTCTGAGATGTCAGTATTCTGTTTGATTTCAGAAAGGGACTTTGCAGGTTCACTTTCTGTGAACCCAAAGCTCTGCTTTCCCCCAGCAACTTCAATACCCAGACTAGAAGTAACCGCTTGGGCAAATGAAGGCGCAGCGCTGCTTAAAAAGTTGTAACATCAACACATACATTAGACTGATGTTCTCTCTACTAAAGATATTATGAAAATGACTCACTTCACTGTTACAAAATCTGCTCCCAAATAAATCAAGTAAAGGCTGAACTTCTCTAGAGCCATCTTCTTTGTAATTAGATTTTATGACTTTCTTTAGCAACTGTCTAATCTCCATACATGAGCCCCGTTGGCAGAGACTAAATTTGTAGGAGCTGAATAGAATACAGAAAAGCTGTGTGCAATTGGTTATATCAGCTAACTCCTCTTCTAGCGCCAGCTAGAGACTGGGTGCCAGGGAAGGAAAAAAAAATCCCCCAAATCGGAGCTCTCAGACCATTAAAAGCAATTTAGACTCTTAATGTTCATCCCTTTCATGATTTGTCACAATAGGATTGTATTAGAAAGAGATCAATTTCTTAGCCCTAGGTCCTGCTCCACAAATAGTTAGATAAAAAGTTACGCTTTATGGAGGGGAAAATTCATCTGCCCCTCCACAGTGCTCAAGTCACTGACTTAGAGAAAAGAAGTTGCTGCTGCTGGTGGCCCTCACATGGGGACACTGGCTCCTGCCACTCTTGGAAAGGAACAGCCCTTTCAGAAGCTGTACCTGCTCGATGCCAGTGAAGGCTGAGGATTTGCCCAGGAGGTGCTGGTTACGTGGTCCTAAAACCATAGAATTGAGGCAGCCGAGATTGAAAACTCCGTTTGACCTACAGCACTTTTTGTGGGGACATGCCATAATATGGAAAGTAAACAATAAGCCAGCCCAACTCAGACCCCCAGCTGTGTCGGCAGGGCTTTTTCCTTTTTTCCTTTCAGGGTCTGCACACTTTCAAGTCAGAGCACTCAGCAATGCAACCATGAAAGCCTCCACCACACCACTTGTTTCACCATGGGGTTCCTTTGGTAGTGCGCTCAGAGGAGGGCTTATGCTGAAGCTACGAGTGTGTTTCCATGATCCAGAGACATGGGATACAATGTGCTCAATGACCCACACTTGAGATTTTTTTTTTGGTTTGTTTTTTTTTTTCCCCCCCAAACAAATAAATCCTTCCTCAGCCATCCCTTGGTACCTAGTGTTTTTAGTGAGCGTAAGATCACCCTGAACCTCACACTTTGCTACAGCTGCGGCATCTGCCAGCACTCAAGGACACCTGGAGCAGTGGCTGAAGACCTCTAATGAGAACCAGCAGCACGGCTGTCACCAGCAGGCATGCCACCATTCAGCTGCGGCACCGGGCTCTGATGTAAACCACAGCTGCACTGACCAAAATGGCCCCTTGTGCTGCTTCTGCCCCTTCGGTCCTACCCGAGCACTTTACCGACAGCAGCAGTTTGTGCCTGGCAGACCTCAGGCAGCCCTCAGAGGACGAGCTAAATAAGCTTCACCTCCTACCTCACAAACAATTCCCGGCTACGTTGTAGCTGCATTGCTAACGATGATGTAAGAAACTTTAATAAGAGTCTGATTTGCACGTACCAGGTTTAACTTTCTGGAGACAGCTGTTTGAGGAGCCCTCCGGTGTGGGGTACAGGCAGGATCTTCTGGGGCCTTCGAGAACAAAGATGCTCACGGGAACAGTTCTGCAGCAGCAGCTTGGCAAACATGGACATGCTCAGATGACAGGACAATTTATTCTCTCTCTTAGCCTAATCTTTGTAACTTTGCCTGGTTTTGGGAGGGAGTCTGAGTAGCCTTAAACATATCCTGTGTTGACACCAGCAATGCTGCATAAAAGGTTGAGTGCAAACAGCTCTCCTCCTTTTCTTAAGCAGCTTTTTGGTCACCCCTCTTTTCACACTACAGAAACCACCAGGACAGCCACGGTGGCCTTGCACGTTGCTCAAAGGCGGCCCAACAGGCAAAGTCCACCTTGCTGTTCCTCGTGAGAAAGCAGAGGAAGAGATCCAGATGGAGCTCTTTGGCATACCCACCTCATCATATGGTCTTTAAGTCTCCTACAACTAGGAATTTTTTTTTTTTTTTCTAATTTTCTGCTATAAGCTAAAAATCATGTCCCATCCCACGTGCTGAGCCCACAGGTTATACGAATGCAAGTCACTCCTTGATCCTCTACCTAAATACCACAGGAGAGCAGCCTATGTGCAGCTGCTCCACAGCCTCTCCCCTTCAACACCAGTGGGAGGGAAAAGCATGGCGGGGAGAAGGGAAGACCATCGCATTTCCACCAGTCTGCAGGTCAGCGCTAGCGGAGCCATATTTACGCAGGGAGAACCCATTGCTCAAGGAAAGGGAGAGGTCCCAGGGAAGCCGAAACTTGCAGCTGCAGTCTGCGCACCGCTAGGGAGCCACAGTCAGGGTGCACAGTGTCACCCCCCCCCATATCCCCCAGCACCGGCGAAGAGCTGTGGTCTCCCACCAAGGAGGCAGGAGCTCCGCTCCACCTGCGGCCAGGTGCCCACTCTCCCACTGCCTTTTGCTTCACAAGGTTGGATATGCTTTTAACTTCTTGTAATGCCACGATCTGCTCCTCTTTTTCCATCCATAAAAAACAAGTTCCCAAGCTCAAGAGTAGCCAGGCTGCCTTTATCCAAGATAGAAGGGGCGTATTGACAAAGCGTCTGCAATTATGTGAACACAAGCCTATTTTCTCCTTTGGAGTATCTCAAATTTTTACCTACTTAGTGTAAAGCACACAGCTATGAATAAAACTCTTTTTTTTTTTTTTTTTCTCCCATTAATGCTTGTATAGGTTAAAGCCCTAGGATGAGCAGGGCTCCCTACTTAGTGTAAAGCACACAGCTATGAATAAAACTCTTTTTTTTTTTTTTTTTTCTCCCATTAATGCTTGTTTAGGTTAAAGCCCTAGGATGAGCAGTGCTCTGTAAGTATTTTAAGACAGCATTTTATTAATAATTAAATCAATTTAAGTGTTTGGTCTAAATTCAGTTTCGCGCATTCATTAAGTACCCTTCCACTACCAGAGTCACGATGTAGGTTCAAAGTCAAAAACATTTGCAGCAAATCTCTCCAAGTGCGGTGGGAGATCTGAACTGTCCCTGCAAGAAGTAGAAAAGGGTTACACGGGCACAGAAAATAACCGATGCACCAACACACACGCACACCTGTATTTATCCGTCTCTAAAGAACTCGATCCTCACAGGCTTAGACCACCACTCATCTCGTCACATCTTTAAAGTAAGTACGAGCTAACTGCAGAAAGCTCAGATTTCGGAAATAAAAAGACACCTACCAATTCTGATTTGATATATGCAGCTCTCTACACCTATACACATACGTACACAACAATGTGTATACATCTACGTGTACACGTACACAAGCTTACTTTTTTTAAGATCCTCCTCTTCAACTAGTTCACCACAGGGAAATCCATATTTTGATGGGTTGACTGTGCCACACCTTTTTTTTTTTGCCCTTATCCTTTCAAACTTTCCTCCAGGTTTGAGCAGGGCACCTGAAATGGCCGAGTTATTCAAAGCAGCTCAGAACCGATCTGAAGCACGATTCTGTGTTCCTCACAGGCAAGGAGACAATTAAGGGGTTGTCTCTGTCTGTGGTATGGCAACGGAAACTCTCAAGCAGTAAAATCCATTATGAACAAAATAGAGAAGTTCCCGGGAATGGAATTTGTCCGAACAGAACACCGAAAGATGAGCACTTATCTTTTTGTGGAACATCCGTCTGAAAGACGTGGCATTCTCAAAATATCTTGATACTCAGTTATGAGCAGGACTATTCATCCTACCCCCTGCTTCTGCACACAGGAAGGGAAGAGCTAATAGCAGAAGAATTTTCTTTTGGCGGTGGGAACAACTGCATGATGATTATCCCCCACCCCGCGTGGGATTCCATTGGAAATCAAGGATGCCCTGGCACGCGTTGGGGCATTACTACATGTTTGTGGAAGTCTCTCAGCTTTTATTAATTAGATTCCTGACAACGCAAGAAAACCCTGTAGCAGAAAGCCACACTGCTCATTCCTGAATCATATGAAATCATTCACCATTTTATGTACAAGTTTTGAATTACAATCTTCAACTTCTCATCAGAAAAAAAAAACCCAAAAAGCCTAAAAAAAGGCATTTTTGGCAGAACTGCACAGTGTACAGAAGTATACTTTCAATTACACAATATCTTACAGAACACATACTGTAACAAAAAGCAGAGCCTGTTACCTTTTCTGAGAAGGCAGTGCCCAGACAAAACTAGATGTTTCACCTCCATTATCAGAGGAACAGCTTTAACTGGACAAAAGAGTACATGAAAAAACTCCTGAACACTCCAGGTAGTTTAACAGAAAAATAAAAGTACATTTGTAAACAACGTTAAAACAAGAGCCTTATGAAAATAACAAAAGTCACTGAAATTTAAGCTGTTAAACTCTTCTCAGCCCAAACCGCTATATTCTACCCTTACAGGTTTTTTTTTTTTTTTTTATGACACACAGATTTTGCCACACAGAACACTTCACTGAGAAATCTGGGCAAATACTTTTTAGATTTTTGGTGGAATTAAGAAAGGGGCAATTTGAAGGCAAAAGGTCAAACTCCAAATTCCCTTTTTAAATTACAAGAGCAATATAACCTAACTATTGAATGGAGCAGACTTCAACAGTGCAGGGAAGCACAGTACTTATTTTACCATCTGAGACCCTTTTAAATGTAAACCCTGAAAAGTCATAAGCAAATGTTAGAACTGACTTTTGTATTATGTACCATTAAGTTAGCATTGTGTTCGCTTTCATGATTCAGACTTTGCCATAAAGTGTCTTTTCACGTACAATACTGATTTACCTTAAGCATATCTCTTTTATGACGAGGCAAACTGTAAAAAGTCTCCTGGGAAATGATTTTGCGTAGGTAATGATCAACCGTGCATCTGAAGTTGAGCATTTGTATTTATGCTGCTCTACTTCAGGCTTCAGCATATAGTTAATCAAGCTGCTGATCAGCCAGTGTGTCCATTTTGGTAGATGGACAGATGTATGTGAACAGCAATGCTCTGGATAACTTGTGCTATTCCTAATACTACAGTTATTTTCTCTGCCAATTACATTTTGCTATAAATATGTGTGCCCTTAAGTTGATCCCAATATCAGTTTCAGCTAACTAATCAAATTATCTGCTAAGGTTTGGGGAATGATAACCCTTCCTTTATTTAAATAAAATGAGGGAAGGTTTTCTAACTCCCAAAGGTTTGCCAACAATAGATTTAGTCTGAGGACAGAATGACACTGTTCAGCAAACTGTTCGTCACCTTTGTTGTTCACAGATAAGTACAATAGTATTAGTGTCTGTCATCAGGTAGGCGGGAAGGGAGACAGAAGCTACTGTGAGGTTTTTACCCTTAATGTTTTTCCAAGTTCTGCTCACGGTCTTTTATGAATAACTATTCATTTGAGATAGGCATAAGTCAAATTTCAGATTAATTCTCCTATATTTTGAGGGCTCAGCAGCTGAACTTGTAGTTTTAACTTTCTAGTTTCCTTTTGCAAAAGGGTGTTCTTAAAACCCTGCCCACAACTGAGTATGCCAAGAGCTTATGTAAGGAATATTTTCTCATTATATCTAGAAGCGCCTAATTTTTGTACCAGTTAAAAGATAATTCATAATCCAAATAATCAATCTGCAATGTAAACAAGTAGTTATTTTCTCCCATGTAATAATGGTAAATAATGACACTTATCATTACATATTCTGCTTGAGTTCATTAAATGCAAGTCTTCGGTCGCAAAGGCAGCAGGCATTCTCTGATGGACTTCCTTTGAACTATGTTCAAATGAGTGGAATAACTGAGATTCCTTCTGGAGATCTAAGCCATTTCCCTCATTTTCTTAATAGCTTCCGCTATTTGCATACTCAACTCCATTTCATAATTTGTTATTTAAAATAAATTCATTTCCCCAAGCCCTTCTCTCCCTATTGAAAACAAACTTATTTACATTTATGGTAAATGCTTCTCAGCAAATAAGTTGTACGAAAAAAAAAAATATCCAAGAAGGGGTATGAAGGGGGTAAGTATTTGAAATTCTGTATTAATTTGCTTTCTGAATTTCCTTCCAAAGATGCTACAGGGACAAAAGCTTTAAAGGTTTAACACACACTTTCGCACATTTTTGATTCTTTCCCTCTTTCATACAAGGGACCTACTGTGCCCAGTGAATCACCTTCATAACTTTTGCCCAGTAACTAGATGAAACTGCATGCCATTCCCCCCAAGAAAGTAAAGAAAATACAGCCTTTTACTTCAAATATTTTATGAATGCAAGATTACAAGAAACGTATTAGTCAAAATGCAGGGCTATCAAAGCACTGAACCAAGGATGCTGGCATCAGTTTGCCTACCATTTTGCATGTGGAAAAAATACACTATGTCTACAGGTAAAAGGCATCACTAACGCATCATGAATTACTCTGGTCAGCCAGCATCACCTCTGCAGCTTGGTGCATGTTTAAGTCCTGAAAATAATTGTCGTATTAATAGTTTGAGATGAGACACTGGAACAAAACCATTCTTAAACAGGAAAGATTTTGTTTTGCTCTTACCGAGGTAACACCAAAAACTAAACCCAAGATCTTAAATTTAGCAGCCACTTTAACACCTGTTAGGCTAGCCTTCACACAAGGAGCATGCATACAGCCACTGTTCTTGCTTTAAACTGAGGGCTGTTGGTTAATTCAAGTCACTGTTTTCTCACCTTATTCGATTAACCTGTTGAACTGGATGGATGTCCACCATAGGAAAAAGAAAAATAAATGATCTTAAGTGTAGCAGACAAATACAGATCACACCAAGAAGCTAACACTCATGAGTTGTCATAATAAGGGATAATAATAATAATAAAAAAAACAATAATTAGTCTTTTCTGTGCATATTTTTCATTTGAAAGGTCCCAGGAAATCATGATGTGCCTGGCCGTTTCTGTTGCTGATTTCTGATGACCTCTAATTGTTTTTTGCATTGCTGATAGTAAGTTGAGAGACTTTTGTTTTCATCCAACAGCTTTTTATGTTCTTGTACCAGACGGGATGTGTTTTGCTGGTCTTTTTCATCCTGGTCTAGTTCTGCTATTAGTTCTTGTCTAAAATAAATAAAAAAAAAAGTAATTATCATTTATAATCTACTTCTATTTGTGTGTAGATGACTTCACATGTTTCAAATCAGCATTTGATTATCTGTCTGAACTCATGGCTGGTGATATTTTTTTGGGGAAAAAAATGATTATCTGTCTGAACTCATGGCTGGTGATATTTGGGGGGGGGGGGGGGGGGAGAAAAAAGTTGACCCAAAAAAAAAAAAAAAAAAAAAACAGCTTTTATTAAAAAAAAAATCTTTACTGTAGCCTGGGAAAAAATTCTCTTCCAAATCAAATCCACATTTAAACTTTAAAATAGCTGCAAGCCATAGCCTCAATCCCCCAAATTGTCCTTTATATAATGGCTTTCAGGCATAGTTCTACAGGTCACAGTAAAACATCTAAGGATCCGCACAGAATTTCATAAATATATTCAACTCTAGTTTTGCTTAACAATACATACATTTAAAAAATCAAAAACGCAACTTCAAAAGCAAAATTGCAATAATTTTGATAACTTTTTAGTGAAGTGCTGTTTTCTATTTTGACTTGGACTTCTTAAAGCAGTGGAAAAGCAGAATCAAGCAAATTATTTTTGTAACTGTCATTTCACTTAATTTACGCCATAAGTGTTAAATATGTTTTTTAGCAACAATTTTAGAGGAACAAACACATTGATAATCTTGCTATTAGTTATCCTGCAAAACTGGTGTAGCAGTTTGTTTTATTATTTGTTTATGAGGTGACAAGAAGGCAAGCTGCCAGTAATACTTCAGCAACAAAATAGTAGAGGAGACTGTTCATGTTAATTAATTGTTGCCATATGGTTTGTAATTACAGTTAAAGAAAACTTAATTATTCTGTAAAGGTTGAACTAATAACTACCTTACCCAGCATTAAATTCATCAATCACAATACTATTTTTTTTTGTTCTGTCTAAGCAAAAACAGTTTGGGAGAAATGTATATGCAGACCTTCCAGAAAAAAAGATAAATTAGAAATCTAAAGGTACAGAATTAACAGTTGTAAAACAGAAAGACATTTTTATATGATTTATTGACCCTTAGGGACAACAGAAATAAAACCAAAATTAAGACCTTCACGCTAGCTTCAGTATCTCCTCACAAAGTCCAAAAATTCTAGTTGCGCTTGAAAAAAAACTTTGTTCTCAGGATGCTAAGCCGAAAGCGAATAGATGATAGGAAGTCGATCTTGCAGTAGCTGTTTTCCCCGTTTTGTAGGCTACTTCTAATGTTCAAGAGGTTTATACACACATTTTTCTCATTAGCTAGTCCCCAAACAACAAGGCAAACTCCTCATTAAGAACCGCTTGCCTGCAGTGGCTCAGACAGTGGCGGGTAACAAGCTGGTTACTTGGTCTGGCACGGGAGTATATAATGACCTCTCAGAACTGCTCCCCAGTGTCAGGAAACAGAAATGAGGAGAAGCAGAACACAACAGAACGTACTGCAAACTGAAGTTCTGAATCAGCGATAACTTTGGCCCTAATCCAACAACACATGCGGTTGCTTCCCTTGTATTTGTACAGGATGTAAGAGGAAAGAGATTACTCCTAGTGCTCAAGGATAAGAAGGTACATAACGGCTTTTAAGTATCAGGTCCTAAACCCCTGGTAGAAAAATACAAGATGTGTGTTGATAAGACGGATAAGACAATGCGATGATTGACAAAGTCAGATATATAAAAAACCAACTGCAAAATGAGTAAGTGATATATACTCAAAATTCTATAACGCATTATAAAAATGATTAACTACATATTACAATTTAAAACCTTTTAGTGGACAGTGTGTGAAATAAAATTCCAAGGTTCCTCAAAAGTCCAAGTCTTTCATTTGAGATGATACAAACAAACATTACAACTATGCTACATACACAGGTGTGCTGCACACTTTGAAGTAGGACTTGTCCAGAAGAAGAGTCTTGATATCGATTAAAACTTTCAATAACCTGCTCTGAATCTCTCACCTATGTTGAACAGTTCAGTATTTTTGAGATTAAGTCTGGAAAATAATTATGCCCTATAAAATGTTACTTCATAAAGGCAGAAATAATAGCCACAGATAATAGACCTAGGGTAAAAGAAGCATACAGAAGAACAGAAAAGGTTAAACACGTTTCACTTACTTCCTCTGCAACAGCAATGCAATTTCTGTCTGAACTTTCATATATTCTTGTGCCATTTTGCAGTGCTGTTCAAACACAGCCATAGATTCTTTGGAGTTTGGGCATGGTGCGAGAGGCTGAAAATAAATCAGACATGTTAAAAACTAATGAACTGATATCTTAGTATACAGTGTGTTAGAATGTCTCTGCAGTATATTTATAACGTCTTTTAAAAACCAGTAAGGTTTTAAAAATAAGTGTTAAACCATGCCCTGGAAAATGTTACTGCACTGATGTCAAAGTTGAATCAAACCTCAAATCTGCAGTTATTAATCTGATACTGTCTCTGTGACAAGGAACAAAAGTCAGAGTAGTGTCAAACACCTCCCCCCCCCAACAAATAAAGTGAATACAATTTAATTCAGTAACACTCAAGCAAATAATGTCTAATTTTGACAGTCAAACTCAGCTTACATTTGGTTTTAAGGATCATGTTTCCCAGGGCTTGTTTTTAATAGCTTGATCAAATCTCAGTCAACCAATCTCGGATTACATAATATATTTTTTTAGCCTTGGTCAAAAGTTAGACAGAATATAAACGCAGGTAGATATGCAGGACTATATTTTGCAGCCCCAAATTAACACATTAGAATGAAATGCATGATAAAGTATCTAATGAAGCTTATCTTTATTACCTGTAACTGATGATCTAATGTAAGATATGCCATTGGGATGGAGTTATCTGACCCATTGGTCTCTGTAACAACACCAAGAAAATTCTAATGTATTTTCAGAGTTAATTCTATTCTTATAGGACAAAAACAAGAATACTAAATAATTTCACAATACACAATCTGAATGTGGAAAGGCAAATGGAAATAGCAGCGTTCCAATCCCAAGGCAGATGAATCATTTTGTTTTTCTGATAAAGTTAAGAACTTCAAAAGTATGGTCTATGACACCAAGAAGAAATAAAGATTAAGGTTATCATCCTACACTTCTAGAAGCCATGTAACAGCATACAGATTTAAAAAATACTATTTTTATACAGTTTGCAATTACGTTCTCTGTTTATAAAAAAAATTGCCATTTCATTCTTGTTTATGAAGGATCAGCCAGCCCATGCATCTAATGATTTTAAAATTAGAAGCTGTGCAAACCAGCTGGGCCAAAATAAAATAAGCACAACCTCCTGCTCAGTTTTGAAACCTACTCCCAGTGAGGTCTGTATCTTCCTCACAACATGCTCTAGGGAATCTTCTTTGCTCTGTAGAGATACTTTGTGGGTAGCAAGGAACCCAATAACCAATCTGTCTCCTGGGCCTGGCTGCTCTCTTCTTGCAACTGCAGTTACTCTGGATTTCTCTAGCGCTTTCATTCCAGATTAACATGTTTCTGAATGCTTATGGATCCTATCTTTTGGTAGCCCACAATCTGGGGATCACAAGGTAGCTGTTAAGCTTTAAGAGACACAGGAGTAAAGACACATGGAGAAACTACTGATTTTATAGCTGCGTTATTGCTACTAGAGGATTATATGGAGGAGGGTAGGTGGGAAAAAAAAGGGGCTGCTTACCCATACCCCAAAAGCACCTGCCACAGAGTAGTCGTGGTAGAGAAACTAAGGTGTTGCCCTCAAAGACTATGCTATCTCCAAGAGCAGCTTCAAAAGGAAACAGAAATAAGAGAGTGGGAATGGAGAAAAAGTGGTTAAGTGTATGCTTGTAAGGAAACTGGAAGGTGGTAAGAAAAAAAAAAAAAAGAAAAAGAAAAAGAAGACAACCCTAAAACCAGAGACTTAATCACCACAGTATAAATGAGAACAATATAAAAAGTCCTTCCCTATATTAGACTATTGCCATATATGGAATACTGCTACAGCAAAGGGATTATTGCAATGTTTCAAATACAACAATACATGCAAAATACTTCAGATTACATTCCTGAGCATTTCATCACTGTGTCACAGAACTGTAACTTTTCCTGTGACTGACCAGATTCGGCTGCGTCCTCATTTTATCATTTTGCCTCATTAACTTAAAAACGTACCCTCTTTTACAGAAAACTAAAATTATTTATCTTTAGAAATTAAAACAATTCTTTGTTCATGGACTGCATAAACCTAAGAAGAAAAAACATACATGTGGTATATTCTGTATTTACCCGAGTACAAGGTGAGGGACTTCTGTGGGCCAGAAAAAGGGCCTGGTTTTTAGCTTTAGTGCTGCGCTGCATTCAAGGCCAACGACTTAAGACAACCTGCCTTTGCACTGGCATACGACCAGCAACTTTCAGTTCCCAGTGAACTACTGACTGGGTAAGAGCTCGCTTCTGTGTGAGGCGGCAATTTCCATAGGTGCTTACTGCCTAAAGCAACTCGGGACCCACACCACACAAATGAGGGCACAGGGTGGGCTGTGGCAGTGGGCAAAGGCTTTGGGAAATTATGAGTGACAAGGTGTAGAGTGTCATCAGGCAAAGTGACAATGGACAGAAAGAAAAAAGCACAGAAGCAAAATATAAGAGTACGTTGCCCTCCCACTGAAACGGGGGAAAAAAAAAGTACACATCCTACATAATCACCTTATATTTGGTAAAATCTAAGTGTGCATATATGTGTTTGTGCAAGGGTCAGTCCACATCTGAGTTTCCATTTTGCAGTTGGTTACAAGAAAAGAATGAAAGAGTTTGATCAGCCGAAGATGAAACGGATCACAAGAAAAAGATTTAAGAATCTGAGGCACTATGAGGTACCAGCTTGAGACTAAGTTTAAGATTCAACTTGTACATTCTCGTAACAAAAATGTAATTCTTGTTTATATTCTAAAAAGGAATTTGTGGGGATTCCTTGTTTTCATGCAGTCCAGTACTGGTTCTTTTCATAATGGAGTGCATTATGACTTTTAAAATTGAATTCAACTATTAAATTATGTTCATTCTTAATCCTATTTCATAACAAAAGAACAGTGATGTTACAGTAGAAGTATTTACAACACACTTACATTAGTTCATTTTAAACCAGTAAGACTGTGTGCATGTGTACATTCTGCATAAGCAAAATTACAACACAGCTAAAAAATAGAATTAACATATTCCAGCTGATACTCACCTACTAGCATTTCTTTCCAGAAGTGAGAGCAATGAAAACTTTAACTGTGCATTATAATACAAATGCACAAGGCTAAAATGGTCTAAGGTGTCTATTCCCCCAATTTCCCCAAACCACACTACAGTCAAAAACTGGTGCTAAAAGATCTGTATTAAATACTACTATCACTGCATATGCACAGTACTTTCTTACAAGCAAAATGCTTACAAGTTTATGTAACTTAATATAATCTTTACAAAAAAAGTTCTTAAAGCCAGTGTGCAAAACAAAGCAGTAATGTAACAATTTAATTTAAGCAGAACTAAAACAGACTGTGACTTTCACTGCCTAATTTTGTTAATGTCTAGGCACATACTCCACACCTTAAGCAAATACTTTACATTTTTTACAGGCAAAAAGTAAACTAATGAACAAAGCATTACCTGCATCATCAGGTGTCCATGGATTCCGAGTTGGCTTTTCAGAGGTTGGTCCCGAGGTAGTGATCATTCTCACACTAGGACTAGATGATCTACTGCTGTTTCTACTCTCCTGAAATTATAAAAGAAAACAAAATAAAATGACAAGAAAAGTTTAAATAAGATTTTTTGAAGGTTCATTAAAAAAGCATTATTAAAAAGAAAAATAAATGTGAAGCAACCTGAACTTATAATCCTCCCAAATACCCTCCTCCTCTTTTACCCTGAAAGCCCTCCAGACAGTTTGATAAACTGTACATGCATTGCAGGGATAATTTCATCCCCATTTCTACTCCATCCTTACTGTATAAAGAGAAATGTAAGTAATTTGGCTATTCAGCATAATAAAAAGCAGTTTAAGTGTTCAAGATCTTTATATAAAAGCGTGACACTATGTCTAGTAATTTTCACACCACCATTCGGTGAAATCTAGCAGCTCCATAACATAAGGAAGAAATAAAGTTTGCTTCCAATGTTTAATCAATGAATGGAACGACATTCAACTAAAGGAATGCATCTTAGTAACTGCACTACACTGTGGTGTATTAATCTACAGTTTTCTTATGGTTGTTACGTTAACTCAGAGGTTATGCGATTCATCTTGAGAAAACATGAAAAAAGTGTTTAATCAAAAAGGATCAATCAATCAAAGCAAAGCAATTAGAAAATGAGTACGTTCTCTATCACAAAGCAAATTAAGAACTAAAACAAATTTCTGTAGGAAGTTTCTTTATATACAGCTTGACTTCTCCAATCCTTTTGTTTACCAAAGCGCACAAACATAATACAGACTTCATTATTCTACTGAGCTGCTTTAACAGAATTATTATGTACAATATATATTGTTGTATTTCATATACCCCCTCACTGACATAAAATTAACACAGTAAAGGACTTAAGACTATAAACCTCAGCGAGTTTCACAGGAAGAAAATGAAGTAAAAAAAAGATGCTATTAAAATACAGCTATTTTCAATATGGTGTATTCATCATGAAATGATTAATTAAATGTCCCTATTTTTTTAAAAAAAAGCAGTCAAATATACATTACCTGGAAACTGTATTTCTTTATGACTCTTAATTTCCAAATATCCTACCTTAATTTAATTTCTGAAAGCCAAGATTTCAGTCAAGTAACAATACAAAGAGTAACAAGATTCTATACACCGAAATATCCATCATTTCAACTGCACTACATTTCTCCTGTAATTTTTATTAACCATTTAGTGTTTTGTGTTAGTAGCCAGAAACATAGCAATAAACTATTGTAGAAGTAATTCAGTGGATGATATTATCAGGATGACACTTTGAACAAGCTTTTGTGTTGGAATCTTTGTTGACATTAGGCACCGTTAAGTTGCCAAACTTACTGCGTACTGTCAGTGTCCTCAGACATGAATGATAAATACACTCTGCTGCTATGAAAGGGCAGAAGACAGAGCAAGCACTTTTCACAGTGTGCGGGTCCTTTAAGCAAAGAGAGATTTGTTGAGTATCTACAGCTGATGGCAAAGGGCACCTGAGAAGTACTCTAGCTACAGTAATTTCTCAGTGCTGTACTAGGTTGCTTGCTGTACCAGATTGTTTTGATCTATCAACAGGAAAAACCCGCATTTCCTTGATAACATCATTTAGAAAAAATTACTAGAGTTAGAAATGAAGGATTCTTATCTGAAGCATGTCTAAAAGGCATTGCAAAGCCCAAGGGAAGTTCCCAAAACTGAACACCTGTTAGATTACAGCGTTTGTGTATTGAGTGAGATGCTTTAGGCCTCCTGGACGCCAGCCCCTCTGACAGGTAAGCCAGTGACTGTTCTTTAGCCATCAATTTCTGCTACCCTCTCACAGGTATCCTTTCGTCCTTGCTTCCTCCAGGTAGCTCAGTACACTCAACAGACTTGTCATCAGGTTACTCCCAAATCATCTTTGCCAGGTGGCCAAACCCACATGGCACTGTTAGCTTCTTAGCTTCCATTTCTCAAAGACCTGCAGTCTTGAAAAGCTGGCATGCTCCAAGGACTAATGTCCCCCTCAAGTTTGATTTAAATGGTCAACCCAATTTAAACAAATCATCATTACTAGCCCTGTCTCCTCATCTGTGGATTTTATCTCACTGTGAAATGGGAGAAAAAAAAAAAAGTGTATCTGTGACCAATTTCACAATCTCACGGACAGAATGATTCATCTGTGTAATATCAGATCCCTCAAATTATCACACTTAGCTTGCATGCATGTGGGCACGTACATTCTGACCTTGCTTCTCGACTGCTCAATACAGCAAATGGTTTTCTTTAATATAGTTTTTTTTTTTCCACTTCAAAGCAAACTGTAAGAGCTATGAAGGCCCAGCAACAGTTATTTAAGAAAGAAAAGAAAAAAAAAAAAAAAAGGTTTAAAAGAGGTTGTTTTGACATCACATTAGCACTGTGAAAGATGATATACCAAAACAACCAAACCAATAAAAGATACACAGGAAAAGACATGATACCTTATTAGGCATCTGATCATAACCTGCAGTTCTTGAGTGATTATACCAAATATGTTTCTCAGTATCTGTATAAAATATCAAATTCTGTAAAGGCTCTATCCAGTGTAAGTAGCAGGTTTCCTGTGTTCCTTCAAGCCCCTGAAAGTTTTTACAGCTGCAGGTCAGAGCCTGCACATCTGTTTCTGTGGTACAAAGGTGTTTAGGCAAGAGCAGTAGTGCTGGACAGATGGCACAATACATGTTTTAAAATGCATGTACAGGGAAATGGAAAGGCAGAAGAAACAACTCAGTGCAAAAAATAAAAATGCATGTGGAAAAAAGAATAGAGCATCACAGTATATGGATGGAAACAAATGAACATGTCGCATTTTGCCGTAGAGAGAGGGTTGCATCAGTGCTGCTCATATCACTTGGAGTACGGTCCCGTCTAAGGTCACCAGGCACTAGAGAAATCTGTGAAAAATCGGACTAAACACATGTTCTCGACACCAAACCACTCCAACAACTGATTCAGTGATGGAAAACTTTTGGCTTAGCATATTCTCCTGTCTAAACTGTTGATGTAAAAGGGTCAGTTGAGTAGTAAAATCATCCGCACAGCACTATTATTGTCTGCTGTTGATAACATCAGCAAGAGTGATACTGGAAAATGCCTTAAGTGTCTCAAAAACATAAAAATAGTAATTATCAGCCATACAAACCACACAAAACTCCTCTTCTAACAGTACACAGAAATAAAATATACATACAATCATAAAACATACAAGAAGGTCCAATTAAAACAGACCAGCAGTTAAGCAGGGAGAAGAGTCTTGTCTACCCTTTCAGGTAGGCACCCCAAACTTTGGTATATTTATTATTATCATCAAGTCCAGTGTTTTTCTCCACCTTAACAAAAATTCCATTCTGAATTGGAAAAACATGATTAAAAAAAGTTTTAACAACCATTTTCTATTGACATGGCAGCAATTTTCAAGAAAAAAATGTTTAATAAAAAGATTTCTGATCAGTTTTAGTGTGCCAGTTTTTTTTTTTTTTTTAACAAAAAAAAAAAGCAGCACCATGGCAATCCTTCAATTTTGAGTGGGATAAGGGCTTACAAGGGCTGGGTGCGGGAGTGAAGGCACGCAGTGCCGTGCGGCTCAGTGAAGAAGGCTGAGCCGCAGGGTGGGCGTAAGAGAGAATGGAATGTGGGGAAGAAGGATGTTTGCAATGAAGAGAGGCGGGGGAAGAGGATTTTCACATTAGAAAGGATAACCTATATATGGTATGGTGCATATGGGGAGATATCATGAACTGACCAGAGCTATGCTAGTTACAGATGTTTTTTTCTGCTTTGGCTAGTAGGTTGCTTATATGGATAACAGTTCAAAATTTTTAATAAAAATTCAAGACAGTGAGGTCCAGAGCTACAGAAACCCATAAAAAGTAATCTTAAGTCTTTTGCCATAATTACATTGTGATTGCTTTCTTCATTGCTTTCTGATTTTTTTTTTTTTAAATGTACAAACATATGTATGTCAAAAGTCACCATTAGTTTCAGCAGACTTTCCGATCTCTTCTCACATCAAAAAGGGGATGAAAATTCATTATTCATTTATATGGACAGTGCAAAAATTTCTCCCAGTGCATTCTTCATGCCTGTTAAAATACTATGTTTTCCAGATTTTATCATAACGTTTCCAAGAAGTGCAAGATAGCAGCAGAGAATTGTAATTCTTCCACTTAGATTTCCAATAAGCAAGAAAGTAAAATGTGGCTCTGGTACTTCTATAGACCGTCATCAGAAACTGGTGAGGTAAAGAAAAAAACCACTTCTGTATCCTCCTGGTCACAAGGACAGTTTAGCTAGAACACCCATACAAGCAGTTGAACAGTTTCCAAAGAAAGATTATTATAATAGTTATTAAGATATGAAGTAAATGCTGAAATGTTATACTTTTAAATATTGAGCATTCATTAAAATTAAGAGAATGAAAAATTTTAAACAAAAAAAGCTATAATTAAATATATTCCTACATCAGTCAGTGCAATTTAGTGTAAGTGATGTACAGGCACTTAACTTTTTTTCCCCAAGCTTGCATAATTTTAGTCCTACAATTAACTGAATAGGCTAATCTATTTCTTTACTAAATTTTTCAGATTCATTTCTTTCTAACAAATCTGTGTTCTCTGGAGATAGTAAAATGTATTTAAGACTCATCTGTTATTTTCCAATAGATGTACATAGTAAATTCTACTAATAATACCTGGGGTATTGATGAGGTTTCCGTGGCTATCACACACCATGGAATTAAAGAAGGATCAAATGTTGACCTCCCTGATAATTACACACCCCCAAAATTACCACCTATTTTAGATTACTGCAGTAGGTTGTTTAATATGGAAACCTGATTAACCTGACGAATATGCTAACCTCCAGTTTCCCACATCCAAATAATAGCAGGGATCTCAAAATTGCCAATTCACACTCACAATCAAATAACCTCTGTGAATTACTGAAACAGACAACAATGAAATTAAAAATACAAACACACACATCGGAATGAAGCATTTGCTGTACTTTTCACATTTAACATACTCTTAGTTTAATTTGTTCTTAGTTTAATTTTAATTTTATGTGGCATACCACTGTGTCTGTTACCATGGCACTTACAATACCAGATAAGAAGCTGTGTTATAAAATATCTTATCGAAATAGTATTTTTTAAACAATTCTTTGTGACAGCACCCTCCTGTAAACCTTTCACAAGAAATGGAGAGATACTACTGTAAGTTACTATTCAGGGTTCAGAGATTGATAATAAATACATTTATAATACCGATGCACATGCTTGTTATTTTTATGCAAGAAGTGAGTCTAATGTATGTATAATTGCTTCAGACAATCACAAGTAGTAATTACTACTGTTTTCTACATATAGAGAGGTGAAAAGGCTTTCCTGCATAACATCTGCCCTCGGCCAAATTCTGTGGTACACAAAAACTATGTGTACATAAAAACGATAAACGCTGTATGAGCTGTACAGAAAACACTTCTCATCTACAGCTCATTCATAGATTACCCTCATGGAATCTCATTTAAATGCGATACAAACGACACTACAATCTGCCAAGCTTCCACATCGCTTCTGCGAAAGCATCAAAGGTGAAGATTTCCAGACCAGTTTCCCTGTACCGATTCGGTGTTGACTTTACTGAAACACAAAGATGAGACGAGAAAGACGTTACCTGACTGGACTCTGTCCCAGCAACACTAAGATCTTGAATGGATCTGCGCCTCTGCTGTCCGTTTCCTGCTGGGAAAAAAAACAAAACAAAAACAAACGAGTGAAATCTATTCAGAACAAAATAAGAAGGGTGCGACTGTTGCAGAGGAGCTTGGAATTTGTACAAATCCACAGAGAGAAAGTGAGAGAGGGGGAGAGAGAGACAGCTGCAGAATTTTAACTCAAAACATGCTGGCCTGTCAACAAAAAGTATACCCTAATACAATAACCACTCCTACCACATGAATAGCTGCTGCACTCTACTCCACCATCTTCTGTCACATGTATTTGATCAGGCTTAGTACTCGGGGCAGGAGCTGATGACGACATCTATTTCAAGTGCGTTACGTTATGGGGATTTCTAAAAGCTAGACCGCGAAGATAACAGGCTGCCAGCTTTAACCTGTTGCTCTTTGGCGTGCTCAAGGAACACAGCAAGGACTTCTGCCCTCCTGCCGCTCCCCTCCCAAAAATTAGGAAGCGAAAGCGCTTCCTTCTGGCCTTTGTCTCCTTCAGATGACCGAAAAGATGCCCTATTCTCATGCTCTGAGAAGTGTGAAAAGGGGACGGTTCACATCTCACCATCCACCTACTGAGCACAATGCTGTAATCTTTTCCTCTTCTCCTTCCACCTGTTAGCAATTATCCACCAGTGACAGCTACATAAAACAGTTTAAATTTTAACACTGACACGCAATCAAAGGCATTTCCAGGAAACGAAGTCTCCTTAAAAATAAAAGGAGATTATGCAACGGAATCTCCCTGCCTACTTTGATTTTTATTACGGCGATTGTTTATATTGTCTCTGGAGAGCAGGTCAGCTGTCCAAAAGGAAACACCAAAACGTCCTGCGTAACAGCTGACAATGCTCAAAATTCTTGCTCTTCGCTCTGCGTTACGCAACTTTTTGACTGGAGGGGAGCATCCGAAACATGTCCCGCAGCCGCCGCAGCCCCTCGCCCACCGGCCCTGTGCCCACCAGCCAGCCCAGCGCGCTCGGAGCCCTGCAACGGGCTGCCGTCGCGTTTTTAACCTTTTAGATACTTCTCATTCGGCGTCATTTCCATATGACTCCACAGCCTGTCTTGACAGGTGGTTTGATTTGCAACAGTTACTACGAAAAGTAGTAAAGACTACTTAATAGTAATCGATATGTTTAATGGTATCATACTTTGAATTTTTAAATATAGCCACTATGACATGTAGGAACACACTACCACAAAACAGCAATGCAAACTTGTCAGTGTCACTTTACCACTTTGTCATGACATTTTGTAGTCTAAAATTTATAAAAAGTACTACGAGGAAAAAAGCATGTAAGAAAATCAAGAAGGATTCTAGAATGGGAACATATTCTTTGCTCTGACTACAAACGAATTTGAATTGCAACTTTTCTGTGGTCTTGATCTTTTGCTTCTGAAATTCAGGGAAAGTATATACATACCTAAGCAACAATGGCTATATTATACTTAATACTTCGATATGAGAGACCGTGTGAATGACAAATCTACACCAAAATTTCTGAACTTGTTCATTTGCAGTGAACTTTTTCACTACCTAATCATTTAACCAACACGATTATACATTTAATAGAATTCTGTGCTGTGGATACTTCATCTGGCTGCCACAGCTCATCTCAATATTCAAGATATGGGTGAGCCACCCACGACCAATACAAAATTATGTGCACATTTCATTCAACAACACTGTTGTAAAATTAGCTCAGCTGAAATAGGCTCGCAAAAATATCTGAAATTCTCATTTCAGATTAGCAACATTTGTGAATTTAAAGAACCCGGCACATGTGTTGCTGAAATATTAGAACATGGCTGCCAAAATGTTAAAATAATCAGGGTGGGGTGCAAGAAAGAAAAGAAAATGCCTTGTGGGAAGAAAGAGGGGCCAAAACTACTGTGTTGTAATAAGTGAACACCTTTAAATGAAATATCTTCAAGTTAGTAGCATGAGGGAAGAGCAAGCTCTACTAGGCAATGCCATTTTAATTAGTATAACTACTGCAGACATCTGGCAAGTATCTTAGACAAAGCAGAAACAGACTACGAATCAACAAATACTTATTGCTCCAGATTCAAGACAAATTTCAATAGAAAAATACAGTATACAATATATAATCTCTATTTGAAATGATCACTGCTATTTCTCTATGCTTTCCTCTCACAGTTTTGATCTTGTTCTTACCTCTACGTCTATTTAAAACTAATTTTTTCTCGTTATAAAAACTAAGAGATTTGTAAAGGCACAGAAGTTAATATACAGTAACCTGATGCACTATGTTAGGATTTTAGTGGTTTACAGGATTTCAAGATTAAAAATCAAACCTCTCAAACATACTTCCTGGCCTCAAAAAAAAAAGTTTCACATACTGTTGTTTATTTTCTAAAATGAAATGCTAAAGGAACAGGAAACTTTCGTCATGTGCTGCCACACATACTTCAGCAAAAACAAATTCTGCGTCTTATTAAGGCTTTTGATCACCACCACCCCCGCCCCCCCAAATATTCAGAACAGCTATGAACTTTTCTCCCTGCCCTTTAGCACATACTTGCGTCTCCTTTTACACTTTCTTACTTGCGCACAGCGCTCTCTCTTCCTTACACACCTACAAGACCCAGACCTCTCTCAGTGCAGGCCGATCAGTGAGTGTAACAGTGCTAGAAGACATTTTAAAGAAGTTAAAACATTGATCTGTACTCCAGAAGAATTAAGTGATGTGGGGTAACAAGGGTGGGATTTCTGGCTTATATTGGTTTTAAAAGTAGATGGAAAAATTACAGACCTAAAGCATCTATAATTCCTATCCACCTTCTAAAGACAGTCAACCAAATGTGTCTATCCTGAGTAATCATGTATGCAGTGTCAATGCTACAAAAATCTTAACGCTGTAGCACAGTTTCAGATTACAAAATTACAAAGCCAAATGCACGTATGCTATATGCATGAGATGTCTAACGTTGCCAGTGAAGAAAAGGCTGTACTCGAAGGTTTATTTGCTAGATGCTACTTGACTGGTTTGTATCAAAGGGGTGTTCTGATTATTTGTCTTGATCATATTAAAAACTATACTTAGATTTTTTTTTTTGTTGTTTCTTTAAACATATAGCTACTTAAGCTTTTTGTACTTACTAGGGTTTTTATTTTCATACATATACATAAATAAAATGTCGGTGCTTATTATCTGTACTATATGTTATATATACTACAAATGGAAAAAAAAATAATTGATACTTCACTTGGCTATCTGGTTGCAGGATACCACCACAGAAAACTCATTTGTCAAGTTCTTACATAAAAAAGGAATCAGTTCATCCATTTTTCAGTTTCTAAGTTTTGTAAGCTAGTAACACAAAATAGCACCTTAAATGAAAAAAAGTTCTATTCACCCTTATTTAAACTGATGTAGAAAGAGAAAATATGTATCAACAACTTCTGCTTCTGCCAGCGTTTAGCCTTCAGCTGATAAAAATTTGTACTTTATGACCTCGGTAGCATAATCAGTTTGTGGACGAAAAGCAGCTGAGGCAAGACATTACGAAAAACCCCAATGATAGCAGCTGTAGCACTCATAATTTGAAAATAACCCTGCCCCAAAGCAGCTGACTCATGGTAACATGCCTGCGTGGTGCCTCCCCTCTCTGGGAAGCAGCTGCTGTACCATGTGCTCAGCAGAACTTCGGGCAGCAGCACAGAGCAGGTCACGGCACCCGCGCTGCCCCGAGGACGGAGATGGGCTGCTCGCCCCACCGACGGACGTGCCCAGGGAGGTTCGGAGGAGCCGGGTATGGGGCAGAAGTGCTAAGGAATGTAATGGCGTGGGATCGAGACGGAAGTGCCAGTTTGGGGGGTCTTGGAAGTGTAACTAAGAAGAGGAAACGAGTTTTAAGAGGCCAGAACTGAAAGCCTGCTGATGAGAGAGTAAGGAAAGGAAAGAGGTGAGAAATAGGTCCCGTTACATTGTCTTTATAAGAGTAACTGAGCAAGGTACTTCTGAATAACTGCTTTAGTATACAGAGAGATATAATTTTACTGGGCAGATGATCACATCCTTGTCACGTAACGATTAATCTACCTTTTTCTGGCTTTGTGATCCTTACAGGAAAACTATTCTGACAACTAGAAAACTTTTATTTGTAGAAAATTTGCATCTTTTTCCAGAGAGCCAATACTGTCTTTTAGCTTCAGTAGTTCTCTCATCCTAGTCTTTGGCTGTAGATTCATTCTATAGAAAATAATTATTAATTTCTCAGCTTTCATTTTATAGGCTAAGAAAGCCATGATTTCAGATTCTTCTTTATACTCTCCATAGCATCCTCATAGCTCTTCCTGCTATTATTTCACAGTGGACGTATGTTGCTTTTATATGGCCGCCTGGAATAGTATGTTGAATTCATGATTAAACCTCAGCAAGGGCCTGTAAAATACTGTTAGTGCTTCCTTATCTTTCCTGAAAATGAACCCTACAATTTCACATAGCTTTTTACAATTGCATTACATTTGTGGCTTATGCTCCCTGGGATTAATCTGCATATCTCTACTGTGGTTCTCTGTCATCTTATTAAAAGAAATTGTTGCTAGTGTATGACCCACAGTGCATGACCCTGGATTTTACCCTATTTCTAATTTTTTTTCCCTGAGTCACAAGATTCACCCTATGGGATACTCTAATCCTCCTCTTTATGAATAGTCACTTCTGATAAAGCGTTTACAGTGAATTTCATTATCCCTTACTGAAGGCCTAAATACCTTAAGAGTAAATTTTGAGAAAATTCTTTAATATGCTTGCTCCAATCCTATACCTTCTTTCATTTCTACAAGTTGCTATTTCTCTCATATCTATTCCAAATTCACCTTGGAGTTCCCCCCTGTCAAGTTCAATTAAAATAGTCCAGGTGAAGAATATCTAACTGACTTCCTCTGCCTAAATAAGTAAAAGCAATAGACTCATACAATCTATTTGGTGAAAATGACATAGCATTCTATTTCACTGACTTTTAAATTATTCTCTAAAAAGTTCAAGATTTCTTGGAAGCCTCAGTGCTGTTACATGCAGAGAGTGTGCACACTCAGTTAGCTTCTAGATCTTATTTACCAGGCTCTCATCACGTGTTGACACTGCAAAACTCTACACAACACTTTCTCTTTCCTTGCTCTCTCTGAGTTTCATTTACGTCACGGCAGGCCAGGACCATTTGAAAAATCACAGTGGAAAGCTACACTAGTAAACTTTCTTGCCGATTTGTTAGCCTCAATGCCAAATAGGTTTTCTTTTCATGGGTAGTGCTATTATTCTTTGGAATCTACTTTCTGACAGTCTGTATTTCAATAACTTCAATAAAGTTATTTGAAAGAAACTTTTGTACAAAATTATCTTTTGCATTCAACTTTAAAATACCAAACAATATCAAGACTTACAAGGAAATTTCCTCAAATGACACAAATTTAGAATAGGGGGTCCATAGTTTTAATGGATCTCTAGATTAGCAGCAGATACCATTACTCACATCTCCAGCCTCTGACAAATCATTTTGAAGTAACTTGCACACTGCTAATGGTATACCTATCACAGTTTGGGATTGATTATACTTATTTTTAGGCTTTAAGAAGTATGAAATGAAAAAGAGAAATCCACTTTGATTGCAAAAAAAGGAATGGGAAAGGCAAATGATATGCTGCTAACTAAATATAGATTTGGGATAGATGAGAATTATCCATTGAAGTCCCAACTGAAATTACCAGCTATGGTGCCCAATTATACTGATTTTCTTCCTGTCAGAAGCCTCTCCTAATAATTTTAGTTTGCATTAAACACAAGAGAAATACCTCATGCAGACACATTTTAAGTCTAGAAAAGTGTAGTCAAATATAAGAATGACATAGATTATGTGTTAATTGTTTTAATCACAAGTATCACATGGATTTGAAGTTCTGTACATAATGAAAATTTTTTGTTCTACTAATATTTGATTAGATTAAAAATGGGTGCTCAAACACAACAAAGATCAGGGCAAGATAATTACTTAGATAGGAATTTTTCAACTTAGGTCCGTTTTTCACCAAATGATGTATTGTAATAAAAGACTGCATATATAGTTTTGCTCTGTAAGACGACTCTTAACCTCAAGATCATAAAGGAAAAAAATCCTTTCTCGATAAACGTAAATTCAAACTGGAAGATTGAGTCCTCTACTGATAAAAGTAAGTTTGTACTAAAACATCACGTTCTTCTTTACAGAGACGTTATGAAAACTTTGTGGGGATAATTTCTAGTTCTGTCCTAGAGCAACTGGAGCAAGAAGTATTTTTAGCAGTCTGATCATTATTCCGGCATCTTAACCAATGGACCCGTTCACCTGGTCTGCGATACCTGGTATGATGATCTCAGGGACATCCAGAATGTTGCCAAATGAAGCAGTTTTACGATGGCCTCGTTTAGGCTTGGAATAGGCTGAAAAAATACACATATACAATACACATGCAAAACACTAAAATGGCAATAGCAAAATTATTAAATTCCTAATATTGCATTTTTTATAAACTTGGTTAAACTATAGTTCATGCAAAAATGTGTCATGCAGAATAAACTGCATTGCCTTCCACTCATGCTTACACATAGTAAAGCAACTGTTAAAAAGCAAAAAATGCAGAACTAGCCGTCATTACAACACTGTGTAATTAGTTATCGTTAGCAACACAAAAGTCAAACACAGAAAGCAGCATGGCAACAAGGAAGGGAAAACCAAATGTAATTATCCAAACAGAGAACAAACTAAACTATTTCAGATCACCTGTATATTCAGAATAAATTCTTGATTGCCTGAACTTAGATAACATTTTCTCTTTAGCGTTGGGTACAAACTATTTTATAAACAAGATTAATAGCTGGGTACTTCTGTTTCTTTAAATCACATCCTTTTAAAGGAAATCTCATCTGCCTCTGAAAAAATGCTTACTCTTATTACGTTTGACAATCATTCCTGCCTTCCATTCTGTTGTCCTATTAGTGAAGATTTTTTTGTTTTGCAAACTGGATATCACTACCAACCGTTTCATTTTTGAACAGTGTTCAAGAAATATTATATACTTTGGAATAAAATCTAATAATACATTTTTATTTTCCTACTTACGTAGTTTAAGATAAATAGTTCCCATTTAAAGAAAAGTCTGAATATATCTCCCAAAGGTAAAACACTGCAGCATAGCCATCTCAAACTTAATAAGTAATGGTGATGTGCATTATGTGATTTACTCGTACACTTAATCTAGTGATAGATGGAACAAGAAAATTAAATAATTCTTGACCTGATTTACTCTTAACAACAGCCCAATTCTCACCCAGCCACGCATTTTTTTTTTCAGGTTTACAGCATTTTATTTTTGTCACACAGTTAACAAGATTAAAAAAAAAACACAAACAACCAAACAAAGCAAAACCAATACAGTGCTGTTTCAGTTATTTTTGAAAACGTTATGGTCAGATTTGTTTGACCTCATTTCTTGTCATTCACTACTGCCTAAAGTGATTTCTTAAAAAAAACAACAAAAAAGAACTAGTATGTTCAATACATACTTTTGTTTCAAGAAAAAGAAACCCTACAGTCGTAACAACAAAAAAATCTTAGAATATTCTGAAATAATAATTGCTATTCAGAGCAATGTACGTAAGGAAGACAAACCAGGAAAATTAAAAACTCACACAAAGGAGGGCCAGGTTATCTCCACTAATGTCAAAAACTTACATTGACTTTAGAGTGTCAGTGACCAAAGTAAGTCCTGACATATTTTAAAATAAAACCAGCATGTTGTTATTATCAGGTAAGTACACAGCTGCCTTCTGTGTTAGGAGACCTTTAGAGATATTCAGGGTGAGATGTGCTACACAATCATCCAGTCAAAGACTGACAGTACAAAAGACAAATCTTGAAATAAGGCTTTAAAATAAGAACATAAAAGTAAAAAGTGTTTAGGGCAAGATATATATTATTTCATGAGTAACTTCAGTATTTAGTAAAACAAGATCCTATAGTAATCATAATACAATGACGAACAAAAATAAAATAGTCATGGTGCACAAGAAAGCCAGAATATGATGCATATTTCTTTGCTAATTACACCTACTTGATTACTCTAATTTTCAGATTGGTAGAAAAATACTCGAACAGCTAAATAAACCTGGACTAATCAAAGTAATTTGGTCTGATTATTTAAATCTCTGGTTATATATCATAACAAAAAAAAAGCTTCACATAAGAAACTTAACACTTGAAGTTTGCACAGATTAACAAACAATATCTTTGATGAAGAAAAGAGACAAGAAAGTGTTTGCTAAGTACAGACATTTTTATTAATTTGCTCTTCTGGGAAGAATAAAGATTGCTTTCACGATAAAATTATGTATTTATACTTACACATAAATTCCAATTCACTCAAGGATTTAATGTTTAGACACAACAGTTTATAGCTACCTGAAGCAAACCTGGCAAGACACCTGTAGCTTTTTTTTTTTTTTTTAAAACAAAAGATACCAATGCTTTGTTAATCCGATGACTAAAATCTGTGTTTCTCTTTCTGAAATATGTTAAAGTGGATTTTAAAACTTACTTGAGAACATGCTGAACTTTAAACCCACCTCAATTTCAAAATATTACAGAAATAACCTTGAAGGAAATGTTATTTTAGAAATAATTATGCTAGTGGAGATGGAATAACATTATTTCAGATGCACAGGAGAAAGCTGTGCATTTGGAATAGGACTGATACTTACAAGTCTCATAATGATTTTTTAAAAAGGTAAAAATCTAATTAAACAAAAGTAATCTCTTCTGCAACCATAGAAGTACCCAATTAAAATACTCAATCGCAAATGAAGCCATTTTCCCCCACGATTAATAAAGGACAATAAAGACTACATGAAAAGTTAAAGGATTTTCATACGGCTAATGCTATTAACCTTTTGTAAGACTATGCATGTTTTACATCTTCCTTCCTCCTTTCCTTCCTTTAAATTCCTTAGTCTACCCCCCAAAGATCCTTTAATTTTACCTGTGATGGAAGCTATTCTTGCTTCTATTTCAGACATGTCAGCACTCATCCTTTTGGCGTCTCCTGAAACAAGGGCTGACTGTGGTCGTGCGCGAACATCTGACAAGCTCTCCACACTGCTCCCACGAGATGGGGGTAAACTCAAACGGCCAGGATCACCCTGTTTCAACAATCACATTTTTAAAAAGAAAAAAAACATTCTGCAGAAGCCCCTCCATGATATTTAGGTTAAAATATATTTCTATAACGTGCATTTAAAAAGTGACAAGATTTAAAATTTATAATTCAATAAATGGTAATAATTTAGCTATTATTGGCATACAAGAAACAAATATCTATAACTTTCAAAAAAATCTAATTTTATGCAGATAAGAAAATGAGTAGAATTAGGCCAGTATTCAGCCTGGAGAAGAGAAGGCTCCGGGGAGATCTTATTGCGGCCTTCCAGTACCTAAAGGGGGCCTACAGGAGAGCTGGGGAAGGACTTTTCACTAGGGCACGTAGTGACAGGACGAGGGGGAATGAATATAAACTGGAAGAGGGCAGGTTTAGATTAAACATTAGGAAGAAGTTTTTCACTTTGAGGGTTGTAAGGCACTGGAACCGGTTGCCCAGAGAGGTTGTTGAGGCCCCATCCCTGGAGGTGTTCAAGGCCAGGCTGGACGTGGCCATGGGCAACCTGGTCTAGTGGGAGGTGTCCCTGCCCATGGCAGGGGGGTTGGAACTCGACGATCTTTAAGGTCCTTTCCAACCTGAACCATTCTATGATTCTAATATTGTCACAAGAGAATCTTTGTATTTTTTCATCCTATGAAATAAAACATAGTATTTTCAAAATTCACATAAATGTTTAAACCTTTCATGTCATACTAGCATTTTGGTTCTAAATTAAGGAAGCAATTTTCAAATACAAATTTCTTTTAACCTAATGAATCCCTTTAAATAAAATAAACTAATCTTTGATTTCATTGGAGATCTTATTAGAGCGTTCCAGTTCACCTTTTTGGAATGATTCAATATTTTTCTATTCCCTTTCATGTTCTTTTCCTATAACTAACTGGCTTCAATTTTGTAGCATTTTTGAAAGAAGACACTAATGTTTTGTAGCAGTCACAACACTTTTGTTCAGCTTCCTCCATTTCATTGTTATGGTTCAAAATTGCAGGCATTGGCTTACCGGCTGCTTGGCTGTATTTTTCATTTGCTGGGCCAATTTTGACTCTAAACGTTTAATAGTGTCATTGGTAGAAGCTCCTTGGAAGTCGCTTGGTTCCATGTTAGCATCACTCTTGTTACTTGTGTTTGTAGAAGTGATGTCCATGAATGAACCTAGAAATCAACAACAAGGAAAAACATTTGAGAATTTCCACCAAAAATACTGAAGTGCATCTCTTCCCTTGAACGTTCTGAGAAGCCTAACTTTGCTTTAAAGCAACATTTTAAAAAAACTTTTAATGAAAGGCAAGCTGCAAGATTGCAAAAGATCCACTAATGTAAAAAGTAAAAGCAGTGAAAAATACAGAATACACAAGTAAGTACTATGATGATAGGCAATCTTTAGGGTGCCCTGAAATTGCTGGGGTAGATGTTACATTAACAACACAACCAGCAACCTCATTCACAAAGTCCATCATTAAGCACAGAGGAGCACAAATACCTGAAAAATAACAGACAATATATATTCACAGTTTAAAGTGATAAATCGTATCTTAAAATCATAAACTGAGGGGTGGAGAGCAGCTAGTGCAGTCAGTACGATGCTACAGCTGAAAAGATTTTGTAATATACAGGTCACTAAGTTGCAAAGTAGCCAAGGAAACTTTATCCAAAACAACCGCAATTTGTTTGGAGACAGAAAACAAACTAACCTAGCAGTGGAAGGTGAAGACACCTAAGCTTAAAAACAACTGAGGTGGGAAAACTGTGCTCTAAAAAGTGAGAAGACTGAATGATCTTTATTTTCTATTACTAAGAGGATTTCTCAGAGGGCAAGACTACCTGAACCCCTAGCCCACATTTTGCTCCATTCACCTTTCTAGTGATTTCCTTGCACTTAACTTAAATTACTCTATTTACTGCATCTCAACATAAAACAACTACAAGTTTGAATTCCGGAGTCGTAACTGAAAGCAGGTGTAGCTTTCGAGAATAGCCAAAAATTAAAAAATGCCAACTCCTAAACATTACATATAAGTGAAAGACTGTCAATTGCTAGCAATATTATGGGGGGAAAGAAGGACAAGACCTTAAACCTAGACATTTGGAGACAGTTTTACTATATACTTGTTCTCCATTAAAGGTACACTTCAGCAAAACCATTTGGCTGAGAACACTAAACGTGATGTGGTATGAAGTCTTAAGAAAAAAGTAGATTCCTGCCAATGCTTGAGATTTTGGAAAGGTTACCTTTCCCAATTTGAGTTCAAAATCAATATGAGAACGTGTTTTATAATGCGTGTGCATCATTTCATGTTGCTGTTCTTTTCTCTTATTTATACAACTGTACCTGTACTAGTGGCAGAGTTGCTTTGGCCTTCATCTGAATACTGGCAAGGATACTGTAGAGGTTCATCTGCTCCAGGAAAGTACTGTGAAAAAAACAGCAATGATTTGTTTAAAAAAGTAATCAACAATTGTTTTAATTTTTTTTATTTTTAAGGATACATTAAAATACATCTATAGCTATTGTTATTGATTTCCCCAAACTTGTTATGAGTTAGTATACCTCTCCCATAAGGAGAGGAATTATTTCCTTTCTCTACTGCAAGAATTTGATAATTTTTATTAAAGAGAGGAGAGAGAAAACATGCAAGCCCGCCTTTAGAGTGTGATAAAAGGCATACCTTTTATAATCCAATTTCCCAACTTAAGAAATGGTTAAGATACTAAAATAAAATTTTATACCCGCATCAAGTGTGTCATTATTTTAACAATTTCCTCCATGGATGGTCGTTGTGAGGGATCCTTGGACCAACAACGGGTCATTAAACTCTCAATTGGTTTAGGTAAGTTTTTGATCAGTGGTGGCCGAGTACCTACAATTGCAATTAGAAAAAACCCTTAATTTGTTAAACAGACTATAAGATGACTCACAGGGACTGAAATATCTCCAGTATTTTGCTAAATAAATACAGGAAAATGTATAGTTAATTGTAGTTTGAAAGAACTGGCCTGTACTTAATTTCCTCTCTCACCAGCAAAAAACTGACCAAAAAACTTCCTTTGCACTACATACAAGTTACAATTATATATAAACAAGTAGAAAGAAAATTAAACTTTTCCTTCAGCAGTGGTTTGAATAAATTCACTGACTGAGGAAGCAAGTAGTAACAGCCTTTGGTTCCTAATGCTGTACTCACAAGCGAAAAAAAAAAGAGTAATTTTTAGTGCTGATTTTACTCCTAAAAACTTCCTCAAAAATTATTAAGCACTGGAAGCACCAATTTCGGGTGACTTTTTCATGGCCTATATGCATTTTTAATTACGTACGTACTTCAACTGTTGTATAACTATTCAGCTGCTTTTGGTTCAAGTTTCTACTCTTTTTACTATTTCAATAATGACTACAATTAATGAACGTCCATTTGTGTTTAATACAGGAGATGTAGTGACATTTTGCACAGAAAGCAGCAAGAATTTAAAAGCGTATTAACCATAACAAGTAATACACGAACCATCTCTCAGGGGTTTCAAGTGACATGAAGCACACTAACACTTCCTTCCTAAGAAGGAAAAGAGGGGGGAAAAAAAAGAAAAAAGAGAGAAGTTTTTAAAGCAAAACTAGGGGCAAACAGGGAATTTGTCTTCCCCTAAAGGATACCCCCACACCTTACCAAGGCTTTCTGATTTATGACTATTACATTTACGCTTACTTTTACAGTTAATGCTTTTATGCAAGGCACTCATCACTCCTATCTCAATGACTTGTGTCCTTGAAAAAATGAATGGAGAATCTCTTTCTTCATTCAAAGATGCCATTTGCAAACATCTATCTTTGTGCATTATTGTGACTATAATGCTTATTTATCCTATCACTGTCTGCCCCTTTTTCTTCTCCATTGAACAGGATGCCTGTGCTCTTAAGCTTTTATCAGTTAGCACTGACGCAATGACACTCAGGCCGAGTACCCGCCTTCATTGCTTGTTTGTTAATTATGTCTTCCAAACAAGTTTGTGCTTTCTTTGATGTTGTCTTTCACAAATGGCAGAAACTCTTTGCAGACATTCACTGAACTACTTCACTACCATTACTTTATTCTTCTTAAAAATGTGCTTTGCCGCGGTACCTAAAAACACACTGTTAAAAAAGTTACACTAGCATGAGAATGCTACAGTCTATTATTCTGACCAATGCCGTACCACTGCTTTCTTTTGTCCATTTGAATCCCACCATTGCCTCCTGTTTATATTCTAAGCTCCTGAGAATCTGTTCTGCATAGTACCTAGCACAGTAGAGTTCTGCTCCATGACTGCAGGTACCTAGATATAAAGGTAAACCAATTCAAACAGCTGAATAAAAAGACCCCAAACAGATGAAAACCAAAGTAACATTCTTAAGTCTTAATGCTTCTGCAGGAGTTTGATAGTTTCCAACATTCCTAAAGGCAGGTCAAGTTACTTCAACTCATACATTTAATGTAGATGCCTAATTAGAAAAAAAAAAAAAAAAAAAAAAGAGACTGACAACTTGGCTAATAAAACTGTAATTCCTGCAGAAAGAGGGGTTGGGTTGTTCTTTTTTGTGGCACATGGTTCAGATCACTTTTAAAATGGAGTGTCAAACCAAAAACAACATGAGTTTTTTCCCTTTGTTTGTTCATATGCTCGTTACATGTAGCAGAAAACGCAAGCACTGTAGCAGCCAAATAACACAAAACCCACACTGACACAAAGTGGCAGTGTCTAACTTTTAAGCCTCTATGACAAAAATACATATTTAATGAAGTATAAAATGGAAAAAAGCAGTAATTTAAAGCTGCAGTTAAGAGTGTTTAGCAAATTTAAAGGTGAAATACACAACTTCAAATGCAATAAAGTATTTTCAACTCACCATTGTGAACTGCCCACATTATGCGGAAAGCTGGACCACCAATCTCATCAAAAGGTTTCCTACGGGTGATTACCTCCCAGAGAATAATACCCCAACTGAAAACGTCGCATTTTTCACTGTAATTGCTACCTGGAAGAAAGCCATCAATATAATTTGTCTCTTTGCTATATAACACATTAAAAAGAAGTACAGTTTTAGCTGATAAATAGCTCTATATGCTTCCTTTCACTTCACATTTGTTTTGCAGAGAAAAAACAGTTTTCTAAAGCTGGCTGATTCACATTAACTTAAGTCTGAAATCATTTGACAGTAGGACTGTTAAGAATGCCTCTCTCTGGAAATCAATCCTTTTTACTTGGAGTCATCCTGGAATGACAAAACGCGTCAGTTTTCTTACATAATATAAAACTCAATTTATTAAGTTTCAAAGATCTCTTGCATTCGGGATTTAACTGACTATGCTGTTTTCCTCTAGATATTCTTCTGCAACTCACTTCTTCCATGTTAGTCACAATATGCCAGCCAATAACATCTGTCACATCCATTGGTCTTTATTAATTACAGGTCTTTAGCAGAACTAGTAAGTTACCATATGAACAAATCAGCAGATTCCTCAATTCCTCACCATCTTATTTCCTCCCTCTTTATTATTCTCACTCTTTGTCATGTCATTATTTAAAGTTCTTTGACCGTAAGTTCAATATTTCTAAGACGCCTGTTAAAGGTGCAGAAGACACGTAGGTGATACAGAATAATGAATAAAAACGTTCAGAGACTGCAAACAAAGAATGTATGCTCTGTAACCACAACTCAGGCAAATACTAAAAAGAAGTGTGAATGGCTAACAACATAATAAATGCGTGAATATAAATCATAGAGATTTGCTCATCTGTCTTCAAACTAGGGTCAAAATTGGCATTGAGTGGCCAAGAGATTTTTTTGTTAATGAATATCAAAAAGCATAACTGAGACAAATAATTTCATAAACAGTGGAATTAAAGAAGCGTAGTTTCATGTGGATACCTATCACATAGCATGCAGTTGCAAAAGGCTCAGCTCTACCTGTAAGCCATCTCCCTCTGCCCCCATCTCTCTGACAAACTGTGCACGGAAAGCAGCACGTTCTCAGGCCAGTTCTTGCAGACCAGCCAGTTTGCAAGGCAGAGAGAGAGACAGGCTGCAGCACAAACCACAAGTTCTAAGTGAAGGCACTAATTTGGACTTGTCCCAGCTCCTGATTTTACAAAACTCTTGAAAAACTTGGCATCTCTGAAACTTGAAGTGGTTGAGTCACTGTCCCTGGAGGTATTTAAAAGATGGGGATGTGGCGCTTAGGGGCATGGTTTAGTGGTGGACTTGGCAATGCTAGGTTAACGGTTGGACTTAAACATCTTTTCCAACCTAAATGATTCTATGATTCTTTACACCTGTATCAAAGTAGCTGAACGTGGCTAATGAGTTTAAAAGTTAATGAAGGGGAACAGCAAAGTCAGCTTTATCAATCAGCTTTTTTTCAAAGATGCTGGACAAAAAGGTATCTGTTAACAATGGCAGACTGCAAAGGGAAGCAAAACAGTTCCTCTCATCTATGCGGCCACAGCACTTCTGTGAAACACAGCCTATGACAGGGAAGCAGTGTTATTCTCCTGTTTGAGCAAGGAAATTCTGTTTTGTGGCTGAGAAGTCTTGGACTAATTCTGAAAACTGGGAGTCCAAAAGAAGTGAGTGTTCTGTTCATTTCATTACAAAATGTTAGTACCAGAATAGTACTAAAATAAGATTAGCATTTATTCTATTGTTGAATTCTGATGCAGTAGCATAAGCAAAGAAATTTTTAACAATTTTTACATTTGACATGATAATTTTAGTAGTTTAATAACCATTCGAAGAGTAACTTGATATGCTGCATCATAGAAGCTACTAGATTCCTTTCTTTCCTTGGTACTTATACAAAGATTCGTGTCATTATCAGTAAATGCATTCAGGCAAAAGTGCATAAAACCAACTGTAAACTGAAGGCTTTTGCTGCTGTCCAACAATAAATTTGCAATGCAAGGTTTCTTTGTTCTGCCCTGCTGAATTCATACACCAGAGGAATTAGGCTATACACTGTATACCCCTAGTATAAATATACTTACTCCAGAATCTAGTTTTGATTAAGATTTTTCACTCAAAAATGCAGCTTCAACACAGACTGTCTAATTGATTATTTCTAAAAGAAATAATTATCTCTTATTTCTACAATTTCATTTAACAATAAGCCAATGTTAAGAAAAGAAGAATTCCTAGCTAGAGTTAAAGAAAGAGAGTAGATGCCTCAATATAAAGGGACAGAATGGAAAATTTTTAGGCACCAGAATGAAACAGATCACTGTTGGGTGGGTACTCGCAATATGCGAGAGAAAAAGGTACCTTCAAAACAAAAGCTCTAAAGGTGCTGTTTGGGAAGAAACACCTCCCAAAAATGTATATGGACACACAGAATTTGCTGCTTCTCTCTGGAATAAGGACAGTAAGAGAGGCCACTTGGATCCAGAATCTGGGAAACCACTGCTGCACTTGCCAAATCTATCAAAACCAGGACGCTTGCTTCCTAAAGCAGGAAGATGACTTCTCCAGACCACTGCTCATCACAATGATAACATAAGGTACTGACTTGCTAAAAGGTTTTCAATTTGCAACCTAATATTGACTGGATTATTTCTGATAATGATGCAGCAATTATACCTATCTAATTATGAAGTGTCATCAGTCTTCCCCAGCTACACTTCAAGAAATAGCTTGTTTTCCTACTTAACTAAATTAACTGTTAATAACAAGTTCCTCAGTATGCAGGAAAGAGGAAGCACATCAAATTTCTAGATTACACAAAAAGCAGACAAAGATGGAGTTACAAGAAAGTGGCGGTCTGAAAATGAAGGCAATTATGTTCAATTTAGAAACACAGACAAATTCTAAAGATAAAAGCTGATCAGAATAGGGAGTGAAAGTAATGACAGCATATTTAAATGTCAAAAGAGTTTGAAATGACTTAAGAATCTTGGAAATAGCACAGTCCTGAGGAAATAGCCCTCTGGCTATGTTTTACTTGCTTATAAAATAAGAAACAGCTGCTGTCTAAAGGTACTTCTTATGTAAACCTCAGCGATTACACAAATAAAGGTTCCACATCTTCATGTAATTAACTAATATTGACATGATAGAGACAATTCAGTGCTGCTCTTCAAAACCCTGCATATGCAACCACACAGATTTTTAAATAACGTTTGACTTCCGCCAAGACTCTTTCAGCTGTTACCTCAAACTTTAGTACACCGATTGAAATAAAAGTAAGATTACAATATGCTCTTTTTCCTATACCAAATTCATTCACAGCTGCATACCTAGAAGGAACATGTAATATTGACACTGTAAATTATTGTTACCTTCAAAAACTTCAGGTGCCATCCAAGCAGCACTTCCCTTATTGTTGGTCATGTGTGTTTGAATATCACAAGCTGTACCAAAATCACAGATTTTTAGAACTGTCCCCCCAGCTACCAAGAGCAAACTGTGAAAAAAAAACCAAACAAACAAGCCCAAACAAATTAAAATTGTAGGATGAAATCATCTGGAAATAAACCACTGATTTTTTTTTTTTATCCCAACAACTATCATTCTAATACAGTTGAGTATCTAAGGCTTTGCTTCTCAGTGATTCAGCTTTATAATTTGAGAAATAAGTAAGGTCACTTGTGCCTATTCTGAACATATGAAATATTTTAATAATCATAAAATAAAAATAATATTAATAAAATGAATTTATATTGTAATTTATCAGTATTTCTACATGCTAGGTTTTACATAAATATATTTATCCATAGTGAACCACTAAACATACATTGACAAAATTAGTCTTTCAGATGCCAGAGGCTGAAAAACAAGTGCTGTAACAATTTTACCAAAAGAAGAACGATCAAGACTCCCATTAATGTCAGTCAACGTAGCTATTTATTTAAATGAAAGCACTCAAAGTTACACATTAACCGCTTTCTAAATCAAAACGGGATACAAGACAGAATTCAAGATTTGAAGCTTGGCTTCACAGTATAATTTTATCTGGTAATAACTGCAGGCTACCACTAAAAGCAGGTGATCTTGCTGATCCCCAAATCTCTGTTGCCACCTAATCTGCGGAGCCAGATCTGAAGCTGCAAAATGAATCAGATCAACAAACTGACTGGGCAGAAAACTATTCACTTTTGTTTCAGTGGAAAGTGATGGGAGATTCTGGCAGGGGTGGTGGAACAGGCAGAAGGAAGGGATAGAGGAGGATGGTCACGTGGGGAACGAGCTCTAATATATAAGATCAAATATGATGTTAAAACCCAGCAACCAAACAACCCCCCCACCTAACATTCTCTTATTGAACACCACAAACCGTTGTAAAACTGGGTCATTTCAAACGCCTCTGATTGGAAGCCCTATCCCTATCAAAATCCTCTTCCATGATGCAGGGCAGGAGCAGGATGTTTTTCCAGTTTAACAGAAAGTAACTGAGTATAGGTCATTTCCTGTACCATGCACCATCATTCTGTAACTGAAGTTTCAAATGCACAGCTTTCATCCAGAATATAGTACATCCAATAAAGTTAGTATCAATTAAAGGTATTTCTTTCAAATGCAATGAAATGATGATAAATGATCTTAAATTCCAATTGTAAGAAAATACAAAACATGAGCCGTAAACCTACTTCGGTGGTTTCAGGTCTCTGTGGATTAGAGCCTTTGGTTTCATACTGTGGAGATACGCCACTCCTTGGGAACACTGTAAACACCAACTCATGGCATGTGCAGCAGTATAATGAGGCAGAGGTTCAGCACCATGCAGCACTGCAAAACAAAGGCACAAACTAAAAAGAACTTTATTGCATATTACAACAGATACAATGGAGTTAACAACATACCAGTCAGAAAGCTCTACAAAATCTAAGTAATTATCAATGCCTCATCACTGCAACTGAAAATATCCTTCTGTAGACTGTTAAAATAATGGAAATGTCAAAGTATTTTCCATTTTTTAATTCATTTTTCGTAATTGCTCGTGTTAAAATTCAATATTGAAGGTGTTGCCTGTTCTCAGATATCCCTGGTGAAGTCTATGTTAAACAAATCCTCAGGGAATTTATAAGTTAAGGAAGAATCTTTTCAGATATTCCACTGGAAAATCTTAAATGACTTGTATAAAATATATAACAAACTGATATCAAGAAACAAACCAGTGGACTGCAAAGCATTTTTTAAAAGCCCATTCCTTTCTCTTTAAAATTATTTTAAGAATTTCAAAGAAACACAGTATTTGGGGTTGGAAGGGACCTCTGGAGGTCCACCAAGCAGGGTCACGCCTACAGCCAGTTGCCCAGGTGGCTTCTGAGTATCTCCAAGGATGGAGACATATGTATGAAACAAATTTTTATTTTAGATCACATTTGCCCTAACACTAGCACTTCAGCTCCAGGAAGACGCTATGTTGAAATGATACTCACCATTGTATAGAGAACCTCCTTCAGCATACTCCATAACAAGACACACCTTTGGAGGAGGAGGGGACAAAAAATAGGGATGTTTTAAATGCAGGGGCGAGAAACAGCTTTTGTAAACTGAAAGGAAAATTCTTTGAGAGGAACTGCGAAGTCTCCACACCTAAGCTAGTGGAAAATTTATCTATGAGGTAAAGAGTCAGTTTGAATGACACATATTTACATACATGAAACAGAAATCAGTTTTGTATTTTGTTCCCACTGTAAGTTAGGAAAGCAGAGAACGACCTGCCCCTCCCCATCTTGAAAAGCAAATGCTGTCATCAAACCGGTCATTTGCCTTTACCTTTTTTTTTTTTGTAGCTTACAAAAAAATTTAAGTACCATACCAAAAGAATTTCATTAGTACTAAGGAAAAAGGGATGAAGCATTATTTTAACCAATTAAATAGCCCAAACTAGAATTAGCTAAGAATACATCTGTCCTGTCACAGTCCTTGGTTTTCTGCTTTAAGAATTTGTGGGACTGTTTGCAGCTGTGACAGAAAGAAACAAAATCCTGACAATCACATATATGACAATAGGAAATGATTTACAAGCTATGAATCATGTGTTGCTAATGTATTTTCTTGTTCATATTGCCGATTTGAAATTAATAGGACTGTAGATATAAATGACACTGCATATGTAATACACCAGATGCCGTTCTGACAAACTGAATTATAATCGGTGTTTGAAACAGCATTTGGTGTTTTCTTGCAAGAATTTATCATAGCGGGGGAAAGAAAAAACAAAAACCTGAAAGTATCAACCAACCTACATATCTGTGTATTTCCTTATTATGGTTAAAACATACAAAATATATATAAAATATATACTTTGAATGTAAAATACGCATTTTACGCATTGATGCTTGCATATGTTAAGCTAGTCATCTTTTGTCATGCTGACAAAGCTATAACTTACTGGGTTTAGACAGGCTCCGTATAACTTGACAATATTGGGATGGTTTACTCGTGACAGTTGTCGAAGCTGCAATACAAATCATAGTTCATTTCAAAACATGGGAAAAAAAGGCTAATGCTTTATTTTCACATCTATAATTCATACACCACAACAGCAATTACAGTTCTGCGTAATCCTAGATGGTGATTTTAGGAATTACAAGACTGATACCCCTGTTTGCATTTCAATTTATGTAATTAGGCTTGTGTCTAACTGGAACTATATTTAAAAATAAATTCTAAAGAAATTAAATTTAAAGAAAGTATTTTTTCCACGGTGTAGTAAAATCACGCAAGTCAAACACTGTGCAACTATGACCTCTACAGGTTTGGTGTTTTTCCTGGAGCCTCCAATTCTGGAATCCTGATTTTCTGACTTTATAAACAATCTGAATCATATTTGCTGTATTCACAATATAGAAAATTACTGTTCTTAAAAAAAAAAAAAAAAAAAAAACAAAAAAAAAAAAACCCAAACCCCACAACACTATAAACTAAGCCAGCCAATTTAACATTAATGTGACATAGAGTTCCAAGAACTGCTGCTTGTACTACTTGACAATCAGGCTATTTTGCACCGAATTTTTCTTTACCAGTAGGTAGTAGAAGGAAAAATGATATTTTTGCCCCTTTACACAAGACTTCTGGGACAGCTTATGCTGTTCATTGTCTAGGGAGTTAGTGTTATTTTTTTTGTACACTTCAGAAGTTTTAAAAAAAACAGAATGGAGCATCACAACTGATGCTTGCACTGTGTAGGGTCTCCTGAATCCCTGTCATTATGGAAGTATTTCTGGGCTTATCTTCTCAGATCTCTTCTGAACACAAAAATGATGAGAGACTGATCAGATCTACTCAGTATTAAATGTCTCAGATTAATAACGTCAAAAACTTTCCATGGCAACGCACAACATATAGATATGTACAGAGAGGCCTATTACAAAGATGCTTCCTTTAACCCTTCAGTGTAGTTACATTTTTAGTTCCAAAACTAAGAGATTTATTTTTCACATATTTTGAATATCTTGAACATCCTAGATTCTGACTGACTAAATACTAAGCAGCACATCACAATGTATCTCATTTAAATTAATGGCTAACTTTTGATTCTAAAAAGTGTTATGTATCTGGGAAGTTTATCAGTGTACCTGAACTATTAACGATGTTTCTAAAGAAGTAGACATTGAATAGAAAGAGCGATTGCCCTTAAATGAGTTACATGTATTAATAAAATTATATGCAAGAAAATATAATGAAATTATTAAAACTGCTGAAAAAACTAAGAAACAGTTTCCAGTATGGATCTGCTTGTACAACCCCTGGAAGTGTTAAACAGCTCCAGGATTTTCGTGGCTATTTCAGCTGCACCCTGACTCCACACTGGAACAGAATCCAGGAACTGGCGTTTCCCTGACCTGTGCACCCTCCTCTCTCCCCTTTTTGCCTTCCAGTTTCCATGGGAAGGGAACTAAAGGAGCTCCAATATGCTCTGACAGGTGTCCTGTTCTGCATAACAAGGGGTTCAGGCCTGTACTGGGTACCACAGGCTGCATTTACCTTGTGATACAGACATAGCTTTTAGTACACTAAATACACCCATGAATTGAAGAAAACAATCTCTACCAAATCCCACATTTTCCAACAAACTTACTGTACCTCTACAATGAAGGCTTTTCTTTCAGATTCACTTTCTATTTGTTTAATGGCTACATCTTTAGCTCGCCATTTTGCCTTGCAGACCACACCAAAGGCTCCTCTTCCAACAACCTAGAACAAGATAATATGAAAAACGCGAGTTAAAACATGAAATGGTTTAATTTCCTGCACAGGACTTCACAAACAGAAAAGAAATTTAACTTCGAAAACTGAAGACAACAGAATCAAGTTTTGCTGCAGCAATTTAATATTATGCCATCAAAGCATAACTGGTGCTTAGCTAAGCTTCCTCCAGAGATCATTTACACAAGAACCAGAAAACATACATACAAAACATTTTATACTTAACATGCAGTAACAGTATTTCAGAAAAATATGATCTTAATTATTTCAAACAAGACTTGCTCTGAATAAAATTAGTGGAATAATGGCAAATTTATTTTTATAGATTTTATCTATCTGCCGTATTCATTTATGCTTGTTAGTAACAGGAATTCATATAATGGTTTGGGTTGGAAGGGACCTTAAAGATCATCTAGTTCAAATCCTCCTGCCATGGGCAGGGACACCTTCCAGGAGACCAGGGTGCACAATCCCATCAAACCTGGGCTTGAACACTTCCAGTGATGGGGCATCCACAGCTGCCCTGGGCAGCCCGTTCCAGTGTCTCACCACCCTCACAGTAAAGAATTTCTTCCCAATATCTCACCTAAATCTACTCTCTTTCAGTTTAAAACTGTTACCCCTTGTCCTATCGCTACACTCCCTGATAAAGAGTCCCTCCCCATCTTTCCTGTGGGTCCCCTTCAGGTACTGGAAAGCTGCAATAAGGTCTCCCCGGAGCCTTCTCTTCTCTAGGTTGAACAACCCCAACTCTCTCAACCTGTCTTCATAGGAGAGGTGTCCCAGCCCTCTCATCATCTTCGTGGCCCTGCTCTAGACTCAATAAAAACATCTGAAATTTAAATGCATATTCAAACAATTGCACTGAACTATGCTGAAGTTTGGATGAGGTGTTCAATGTGTTCAAAGTTATCCTTTAATTTTCTCATAGATGCCTCAATAGTGTGAGAAGAGTAAATTCTCCAGAGAGTCCTCTGAATAAAGCAAAGTGTCTATATAAACTATGCTTTCTCTATTTCTGTTGAAGTTTGCTTTCTAGTTTATTTGAAATTAACATTGCCTAAAAATATACAAAACCAGAGAAGAGTCATAACTCTTCACTGTAACTTCACAGAAGCAGTAGTAGCAGCTTCTGCATACTATATAATTCAAGAATCCTTTACATTTGCTGTGTAGAAGCTCTACCACCACCATTATTTGCAGTAGTTCTTTGAAACTAAGCACAAAACCGAAAGCAGGACAGACTGAAGTGTCCCTTTTCTGTGAGGTCGCTTTCAGTTACTAATGAGTTATAAACTATGGCAAATGGAAATGTCACTTCTTTTAAGTGTGTTCTTCAGGGGGAAAATGGCAACATACAGAAATAACAACAAAACATATATATGGAATGCAAAGTTGAAACCAGAGAGTCACCAAAATAGTGAGTCTAGCTGCCTCAGGAAAGCACAAACAAGTTGTTACACATACACCCAAAAAGGTGGAGAGAAGAGAAGGAGGAAATGGAAGGTGCACAAGAGCACAGAAGCAGCTAAGGGACAAGAGCTCCTCCAACTCCAAAAACCACAAGGCAGGGGGGATGAGAAGGATGGGGCTGGGGAGGGAGAAATGGACCAGGGGGTTGGTGGGCTGCTCTTGGATTCCGTGTTTGGCCCTAGCAGCTTTTCTTCACTGTTGGTTTTAACAGCATTCTGCGCTCTAATTCTTAGTCCTTGATTTCAAGTAGTATCAGATGTATCCTGAGGAACAAAGCAGATGCTTCTAATGAAATAAACACTTTTTTGGGAGGTGAACAAGAAGAGAATGGAAAGGAAAGGTAGTAGGGAGAGAGTGGAGTGGAAGCATTTACAAATGTGATTATCACAGCAGTTTATTATGGCAGAATTTAATTTTACTATCTTCCTTAAATGAGTAATGCACACAACCAGAACATTATTTTGGATGGAAACCCACACTTCTCAAAATTACAAAGCTCTTCACTGGAAGGTCACAGTTATTTATGATTTTCTCCAATAAAAAAGGGAGAATATTCTTGGGGGGAGGGGCAGGAATGAATACTGAAAATTAAAATCTAGACATGCAACATAATTAAAGGATCCACAAAATGTTGAAACATAATATTGCATGCATATTGTAAAAAACAGTACACCCATTCTTATAGGTTCACTAGTGAACTCACTCCTTAACGGAATGGTTTCTTAAAAAAAAAAAAAAGTGTGATTTGTGGGAGATCAGTGAATAACCACGCGTTTTCAATGCTGAAACAACACAAACTGCCTGCTGCCTGAATGCTCGCCCTTTGAGGAAATAATATTTAATAATTTTACCTCTTTTTTTCAGATGGCCCCCAATAGAGTAATAATTCAGAATGTAAATTAAGAGTGCTGATCCAGAGAAGGCAACTCGATAACCGGGAATGTACAAGCACCAGACTGTACTTGTCAAGGCTCCATGTCAATGCAAACTGACTATCATGTGTGTAAACCACGCTTGGGTTAGGTTCTCGCTACATACTTTTCTAATAAATAGCGAAGCTGATTGATGTCCCCTGAGAACAGGGTAGATAAGGCCTGCTAAACTTTCATGCTGAATATGAGAAAGTTTGCAATCAAGGGCCAAATTTGAAAAGGGGAAAAATATAAATTAAAAAAAGAAGAAAGATGAGAAAAGGGGAAGTATGCTCAATATTTTTGTAAGGTTACATATGGATATGAGGGATGGCTGCCCAGCAATGGTGACCAATGGCATTTTCCTCTTTTGGTTTCCTTAATACACACAAATTTCTCTTTTACATTGCCGCATGCACTTAGCATTCCAGGATCTCCTGGCTTCTCACCCTCCACAACAGTGACTCATAGACTGAATCCACCATAAGATATCCACAGCAGATCCACAGAACATGCCCCGTTCTGCCCCGTGTAAAAAGGGACCTGTTGATTGTAACCCCTTCCTCCAGCTACAGTATAGGGCCTTGATTCTTCTCTTCATACAAAACACATCAAGTATTTTCTTGCAGTCCACAACTGAGATAGGAAACACCAAGCCATACGAGTGATAGTCAAGCAGCCTACGAAAATAGTACATATAAACAAACTGGAAACAGTGAGTCACCAGAAGACCTAAAGTCCCAAATAGTATCCCTTGGTATTTCCTCTTCTCTCTCAGACCACATTTTGAATAAAATTGCCCAGTTTCCTGGGATTAGCAGGCCCTCTACCTTCTTCTACTGGCACAAGAGAGCTGTCCATTACAACCCCTCTACCCACCTTGCACAGTGCACGATCAGACCTACAATTTACGAAAAATCTCATCAGTCTGTGTGTGTGCGCCATGAGTCTGCGTCTCACAGAAGTCCCAATTTACTGAGCACATGGAACTCAGACAGCAGCCTGCTCACACCTGAGAAGTGCTAAGTACAGACACTGAATGAGACAAGGCTGTCACAGAACAACTCGGGCAGGACTAACTGCACTGCCAGCAGCAATTCAAGGTCTGCTGCTCCTCTATGACGTGGAGAAACCCAAACTGGTCAGGTAACTGGGAAGAACTCTTCCTTCCACTTAGGGAAAAGGAGGTGTGCATATAATGATTTTTCCCAGCTGGATACAATTAGCCTTATGGTGCCAGGCTGAGTGAGACTCCTTTTAGAAGGCTCCTTTTCCTCAACGTACCTCTTTTATCACACTCT
>NW_009648955.1:6096166-6104708 GCF_000708025.1 Charadrius vociferus
ACTACTGCTGTTACATTTAATCCAGTCACAGAAAAAAAAATTGCTATTTGAAAACAGTGCATATATGTCAGTTAAAAGACTAGTCTCAGATACATCTGACAAAATTTAATGAAGTAATTTGACCTTTTTTTTTTTTTTTTTTTACTTAGCCTGAATCATTTACAACAGTTTGTGATGGATCAGGGATACTTTTTTGGCTAGTCATATCTTTCCTTGCTGAAAAGACTTGAATATGTCCGTATGTACAAATATATGCATTATGGATATAGTCTTAATATTATGACTATGTAATACATACTACATATTTTTTATACTAAATATATTTATTTTTTGCATGTATATAAGAATAAAATCACATGTATAACAAAAAAAGATAGCCCAGGTATCTCTTGCATTTGATTCTACATGGTCAAATGCACGCCGTAAGCCAATACAATTGCATACTGTTCCCCTGAAGATAAATCTATGAGTATTTGCAAGTTTAATACCAAGACTTGGTACATGTATTTCCAGTTCACATACTAGAGAAACCATTATTTTTCATTTTTGCCATATTTTTTAACAACATTTCTATTCAATGAAGAAACTAAGATAAATGAGTGTACCACCCAATGTGATGTTTTACATTGTGCCACAAACGTCACAATACTTGAGCTCTAGTTGAAAACTGGAATAAATTCCAAGAACCAGATGCACTTTACAAAGTCCTGCTGATGACTGAAAAAAAAAAAAAAGCACACACACACACAAAAAAAAAAAATCAGTGTCAGGCACCAACAGGAAGAGTTTACCAGGCAATCTAAATTTTAATTACGTAATAGAGAGCTGTGAGAGACCATCAGATATATACATTTTACAGTTGGTGAGAAGAGTTTGATAAACGACTATGCAGTCAAGGTTTCATAACAATTTATCAGTGACTTGGTGCCTGCTTAGGCAGAGGGTTGAACTTGAGAAGAGGACACGAATGCACTGAATATTTACCTAGGATACAGGGGAAAACAGAGAAGAGCTGATCCTCTGTTACAGCAGCTCAGCCTCTTGGACAGCATATGAAAAGAGCAACCGTCAGAAGCAATGACGGATCCGATATAAACTTGAAGTTTACCATATGTAAAAGCCCAGTACGTCTTTCCTACTTAATCTGGAAAAGTATCTTACTTATCATAAAAACATCCTTTACCATCAACAGAATGGAGCTTGTGGTGAAGGACTCCAATTACATTTAATTTTCTTCCTTTAAGTTACCACTGAACTTATTCATTAAAGGATTAAGTCTTAGAATTTGTCAGAACGGTTTAAACACTACGTAGTTTCCTTCAACACCGTGTGCTGGAACTAAGTAACTTAATAGCACAGGAGGGAGGCGCTGCCTGAACTTTAGTTTCTTCATGCTCATTCCTTCTTGTCCCCTGCTGTTGGTGCCACACCATATGTTTGGGCAGTAGTGCATATTCCGAATTATATGAAGCACAGGTAATGGAACTATTGACACAACAAATCAATAAACAGCAGTTGTAGCACTGTGTACGTTTGGAAAATGATCTAAAAATAAACACATTCTTTTGGTAAAAGATTTTGGCTGTCTAAATATCTTCTAGGAGAAAAAAGGAAAATATAGGGCAGGTGACATGTTTAGAAATAGAACACCAGGGCTTCTACTATTCCACAGAATAGAATTAAGTTTATCAAGTATCACTCAGTTAATACAGTGACACAGAAGCATTTTAAACTGGCAGAAATGCATAAAGAGCTTTAAAAATTGAGAAGTATGTACGAACTTATTCCTCTCCTTATAAAATTCAAACCAGTAAAAAGTTACTGTTTACTGTGTGGCAAAGTGACATGGCTAAAGGCAGTTCCATTTGCACGTTTTCCAGATAATGCATTTAGAGTCTTAAAGAATACGAACTATACAAGAGCCCTGGAAAAAACATCACCCCGCCTCTGTGTACAAATAGTATCAAATGCTGTACATAAACAAAGATACATGATACTGACTTGTAAGTATGTAGACTATACTGACTTGTAAGTATGTAGACTAGAAATCATGCAGGAAATAGAGACTGCAGATATGTTAAGCCCTAAAGGATGTATTTTGTTCTACAGGGTGTGACCAATAATTCCCCCCCAGTAAAACAAGAACAATGTAGCTGTTTATTCAGATGTACCCTATACCCCTATCAAACATCAAAACTCTGGAAGAATTAATTTTATCTTTGCATTCACTGCACAGGTTTTCTATTTGCTCAAAAATATGAAGACACAAAGTTTTCATCTCCATCCATGAAGTTTCCATGTTAGTTAGCTCTGCATGCTGGGTATCTAGTGCTTTTCCTCCTAAAAAAATCTTGCTGGATATATAAGACAGCAATAAAATGTAATAGCTCCCTGGTTAGCAGATGTAGTATTCCTTGGAGAATGATCTTCATAATTTGCAGTATCTACATGACACATTTGTTTACAATTTTGGGAAGCAAGACAAGTTTTTTTAACAAAAAAAAACCCAAAACAACACAAAACCAACAAAACCTGTGCTTCCAAACAGACAGCAGTCTCTAAATTATCTTTAATATCTATGTCCCTTTGGTTACTGGTATATTTGCAAATGAAAGGTTTATGCAAACTGAACTTTTGGATCTCTCAAGGTTCAGACACAATGTTGGGGGCACGGAGTGATGGGAGAGTTCTACAATGCTTTGTAAAAACAGAAACACATTTTAATATTTACTTGCTTCTATTCTTTCTATCTACCAGAGTCCAGCACTACCAACAAAGCATACTAATACTTTCAGTTTTTCACACATCTGCCCATACAACACATGGAAAGCACACAGATTTAAAAAATGAAGTGCCAAAAGAAGCCATGAACAACAGCTTACAGCCCCTAAAAAACCACATGCCTACATTTTCTATCATTCATTTAACCAGTCTCAAATTCCAACTTTGGTTCCTCTGTGTGTGCTATGCTTTATTAAGGAGGTTGAAGCAAATCGGCCCCATGCCACAAATGACTGTGGCCAATACCCTGGCAGCACTTTTAGGAAGGAGTTCAGATCTGCCAATTCTTACAGCTACGTTCTTTGACTGCTCAAGTTTATTTGTATTAGTGCTCAACCCAATTCTAAATGTTGCTTTCCCTTTCTGGGATTCATGCAGCAATGAAAAAACCCAAACCTTAACCTCCCCCAAAATACCCCCATAAGCAATCCCACTAATTTTAAGTAAACTAAGTCATTTAGTTTAGATTTAGTTTCCAAGTTTCAACTTCAATTTAAAGTTATGTAAAACAGCATAAGAAAAAAGATTTCTTCACAAAAAAATCAGTTATTAAAAATCAACTTGTATTCTTATTAAATATACGTAACTTCCTCTTGACACAAACTAATACAGTTGATCCATATTTAGGGCATCATCTGTTAGAGCAACGCATCACTGTACAGATATTAGTTAGTGACTTGGCTATCTGAATTTAGTTCTGTTTTAAGGAACCATTCACTTTTCAACTTCTTCAACACACGTTTATGAAGAATCACAGTACCATCATATATGTTCCTAAAATTATGGGTGTTTCCAGAAACTCTTCCTTTGCTCTAAACACACAACCGAACCCTCTTTGCATTTTGATAGCTCAGTCCTTCTAAGAAATACGTGCAGCTCAAGCAAAGATAACAGTTTATCAGGTTGTACTTTCATTCCAGCTTTTTACATACTGATAGCCTTTTACAGATCTGTCTCAAGAACTGAAACCATTTTAAATACCAGTAGTTTAAAAACATTAACAAAACACTTGTCTGATGTTCTAGCATAAATCAATTTGTTCTAGTTTTAGACACAAAATGCTGGGTGATGAAGCACTCGGGGTGAAGGACTCCAATGTGAGTTGGGCTGGCACAGTCTAACATTACTGTCTTTGAAAAACAAATAATCATTCTATAGTCGGTAAACTACTGCTAGAATCCACTGGGTGGGACAAATAAGGGCCATGTGAAGCTTGTTCTGTTGTTCTGTTGTTTTTTTTTCTTTCTTAGGGAAAGGCCTTCCACCCCACCCCCACAGCCCAATTTCTGATAGCTGTTATGCTGTCACTCAGCTGTGACCTTAGCTGCTGTATTAGACGTGGAACTTTCTTATTACCTCATAAATATGCATCTTGCTTTTATCACTGGAATAGAAGAGCCTATGAGGTTTCTTTCCCACGCATTCTTTAGGAGAATAAAATATAAGTTTACTTTACAGGACACAAATTGATTCATTGAATAAATCTGCATGCGTAGAGTAAGTGTAAAGTCTTACATTAACAGCTTAAGTAGCTTATTAGCCATTTTCTAACACTTACTGCACACTAAATTTCATCCGCATGAAATCGGTGTTATGTAACTTCTGCTATAAATTCACACTCCAGCTGACACTTCAGCTATTTTCTTATGTAGATGAATGAAGAGAATCTTCCACTGGTATAACTAAATGAAATTAAAATAGTGATTTCAATTAAATCAGAAATGTAATTAAAGTAAAATCACAGAAATTCTGGCTTATGTTTTTACCATGTAGTCATCTTTTGCCTTTGTTTCTGGGTGCCCAACTTTGTACCTTGAAGGCTTACTTTCTGAAAAAGGCTGAGAAATTGTAGATGTGACTGACTTCCTAACTACCACCCTCGGCTCTTGCGAGTGAAGACTTTGGTACTCACATCAGACACCCAAGAATGTTTTTCAGATCTCAAGTCACACCTGCGGCTCTCGTCCAAACACCTTCCAATTTTGCCGCTTTTTAGAATGGGTATTCTACAACTGGACACAATCTCCCAGGACATAAAAACAATGAAGTTTTATATATGGAGGTAGCAACAATTCCATGTTCAGCAGTAGTTTACATAAATCTGCTTTACCTTGTAGTGTAACAAACATAATCGGATACTGCATCTCATTAACGTTTTAAAAGTTAACTACTATAAAGGGGAGCAAAAACCAGTTGTCACACTGTATTCCTCATTCTCTTGTCTCTGAACTGCTCTACTCCATAACTGCAAGGAACACATGCAGTTCTTCGCACACTTCTCAGACAGTTAATGAAATTATTCATCTGTTTCAAAAATGTCTAAGGTAGGTGAACACGCCATAAATTGTAGCTCCTTAGTTGCTGGCACTTTAAGTAGGTTTTCTAAAATAAATATTTAGAAAGCTTACCCATTCATCTTAAAGAAAATATTACCCTAAATCCCCTTAGAATTTGCTACCGTTGCCCAAACAGACTGTTGAAAATAAACTTCAGTGTATACTACAGCATATCAGCACAGCGTTAAACAACAGCTTCCAAATAATTTATGCTTTCAGACTGTTAAAAAATAACTTGCAACTACACAAACACGGCAATGGTTTTCAACCTGGCCACAGCAGACAGTGACTAGGCAGGGCCACAGCATACATGACCTGACACACTACCTGTGGCTGTGCGATCCAAGGCATACACACATCCTGTGATGAAGAGGTCGGCCTTTTGGTCATGTATGGGACTGTTATCAAGTTACATGATGGAAGAAGGGCTGTGGGATTTTCAGGAAAGACTGGCAGGGAGCAGGTTGCCAGAACAACTCAAAACCAAAGTCTGTTCATTGCTTAGATGGGAAAGCTCCTCTGGGAAGAAGAGACAGCGGTATTTAGGCTAGATTTAAATATGAGACTTTAAGATAGGGCTGTTAGGCTTTTCATGGTTAACTTGATTTCAGTTATATTAAGTTTTCAGATAAATTCTGAAAAGAGAGGGAATTCTCAGAGTCAAAAATTTGCATGGTAAAGTAGGGAACATTTCTGTTGAATCCAAGTTTTACGTTGGTTTTCCCCTCCTAGTTTTGAAGATGCTCCCACTGTGTCACATCAGTTTTGATTTGACTTCAACTCATTTATAATAGTTATCTCTATATTTTACTTCAATCTAAGCACTTCAAATAATGAAAAGGCAGCCTGGAGACATGTTTCACTGGTGGGCAGTAACACTACAATACAGTTAGATTATAGTCATGCGCATGGTAGCTAAAACAAAATGTGGTATATTCTTGATATTATCCAGTAGACTTCAGCCAAATCTAAATGAAAGTGCACTTATAGATTCCACATTTATTAGCAAGGAGTCAGGGACTGCAAGTATTCCAGAACTTCAATATCTATTAATAAACCAGTGGCAGAGTGGGACTGCTATCTGCTGACAAGACAAGCCTTGATAATACAACAGCAAAGCTATGATTATACAAGCATTCATTTGAGTTTCCAGGGTAGATCTGTTGACACTCCATTTTGAAACATCTGAAGTTTGCCAAGCATATTAAAATCTGCCCATTTTGAGCCCTTACAGCCATTTAAAAATCCTTGAAAACTTCAGAGCCTGAAGTGAAGCACAGAAAATCCTCAGTAATGATGTATGTTTTGTTATGACTACAAAGTCGACTATTTGCGCTGAAACTGCATCATGAGTAAGAGGTGAATACTCACAGTTGAAAAAAGCAAGGTCTAACCTAACTATGGTCTCTAATTCACCTGTTTTATTGTAAAGTAGCTCTTATTTCTTCCTCTGTGCAATGATGTTTAGACTGTGTTCAGCATTATGGTATCCCCATTGCCTAAAAGAATTTCTGGTAGGACAGGTCCACTGAGCGTAACTCAAAATGCCGTACCAGCTCTCATCAGATTCTGTCACGAAAAAACCACTTTATCAGAGCTCTCTTGTTTATATCACGTGAGTTTTTTCATCTCCAACAGAGATACTACTTTGAGGATAATGCAACAATCACACTAAATAAAGCACAAATTACTGCTTAAGCATTGTCTCCACATACATCTTTGCCCATAGTCCCGTCTCAGCGGGTGCTAGGCAGGTATGCAGGACACAGACAAGCGCCAAACACTAAACCTTAGAATGATAAATTCTAGTTACATCAGTTGCACACTATGCAGCTCCACACTTCCTACATGTAAAATAGCAATATATAATCCTTGGTAACAGCCTTCCCAAGGGTGTCATGAGGATTAAAGATTTGTATAGCGTTTTATTCAAAGTGCTATGTTTAACATACTAGGTGGCTCACTTCTTGAGCCATCACAGGACACCTTTTTATGATGGGTAAGTTCCTATCAACTTTATTTTTTCTCTGGGTGAGAAAATCTATTTCTCCCAAAGTATGTGATTTGATCCCTGTCCATTAGTAAGCATTGCAAAAATGTCAGCATATTATCCAACGCAAAAATACTTCAATTTCCCAAACATCATAAAGTTTTCTCACTTCAGAACAGTTAAATGCATAAAGGGAAGAGGAATGATTAGACTTACAAAGTCAAAAATCTTCATGATTGCCATATTTATACAAAGTGTAAAAGGCAATCTTTTGGAATATATTACCTTCTGAGAATTCCCAGTGTCTGCTACGGTGAAAGCTCAAGTTATCACAACACTACTTGGAAACAGCAGAAAATGTCCAGGTGTTCTACAAAAATATTGCAGATTTTATGTTCTGTGAACTCTCCCGGGCAACACAAGCCCAGCATAATAATCACAACCAAACCAACATCTAGCAAACCACTTTAAAAACTTGAGACACTGGTTGTCATCTCTGTGAAAGCTACTACACAAAACCAAATTCACTTCCACATAAACTTTTTAAGAAAAAGAGGGTAAACATTACTGAAAGGGAAAGATGTTAATCTACGAATAAAAGCACAAAGATTGTTTCAGCAGTCTTGGGTGTCTATTAGGTCCACACTCTACAAGCTGGCCTTATCAAATTTAGCATGGATTTGCATGAAGCAACTTCATTCCTGTAGAGACACTAGCAGGGGAGGAAGAAAAACATCCAACAACAGCGATATTTTTGTGTGCTTCTGAGACTTAAACAACACCGTGGTATATACATACTACTGAGCCCTTTAGTAAAGCACGTAAGCTATCCTAGATCACACCCATCCTACTTTTGCAGGAAATCCAAACAGACGAAAGGTACATACGAAATCCTGTACTTTGTCCATCCCATTCCAGCCTCAAAGAATTTAAGGCACTAATTTTACCATGAAACTTTACACAGAAGAAGAAGAAATACTTGCTTCCAACTATGTTATACGATAACTGAATGTCATTTTCTGGGTAACATGCACAGGTCACAAGTGAAATGTTACAGATCCAGGAGTGCAACATCACTAGCCTGTGTTAAGAAAAAATAACACAAAAATATCTGTACATCCTTCTAGTTAACAGAGCTGTAAATTTAGCAAATAATTAACACTGGTATGATGATTATATACACAATGGTTCAGTTAGGGGGCAGAAGGAGAAAGCCGGAGCATACAGAAATAGAGACCCGAAAGAAACATCAGAACTAACAGTTCCCTCTTGTGACAGCGTTTGACAACTGTGTTTGCCACCCGTACTAAAAGTGGGTGGCAAAATGGACGGTGAAACTTTTAAAGTCCTGAACAGATCTATCCCGCTTCAACAAAACCCCACGGTACACCACCCAGCACCAGGCTTGGGAGAAGTCAGCTGGCACCTCCGCTCC
>NW_009648955.1:6106095-6131199 GCF_000708025.1 Charadrius vociferus
GGGAAAGAGGTGTACGTATGGGGGATCTGCGTCTTGGGACGCGTTTTCACTGAAGGGAGAAGCGTGGCGTTGGCGTGTGCTCTTGAGCAGCTCTTTCTCAGGGGGAAGTGTGTGTAGGAAGGCAGCTGGGGAGCGGAGGGTAATTAAGTAAATGATGTATACATGTAGCAATAAGGGAATAGGACTTGGGAATGAACCTATACCTTAACTGCTCCCTCACCAGTCCCCAGCTAATGGGAATCTCAGCCCACTCTTCCAACAGAGTTGACTTTTGGCTGGAGCAATGCATCAGTGTTTTGGCGGTAAATTGTCCATGCTGAGGCTTCAGGGTGGCCCACGGTGCGAAATCAGTGCTGGGATGAGTGGATATATCTGCGGTGTTTCACCCAAACAGCTGTGCTTCATTTTGATATGTTTAGCCTCAGGGCTATTTATAAAAAGTTATGTTATTGTACAATGCTATTAATAGTATGTAATTTTAGTAGATCTAGTAAGCTTTCCTAGATCTTCCTCTGCTAAAATGCTAGTGAATGTCTGTACCTCACAGTGAAGTCTTGAGAATGGGAGATAGAGCCGATTTACTGAGCTAGCCAGAGAAAGCTGCTTAAGCAATTAGCTAGGAAAGAGAAGATCAAGGACAGACTATAATTTTGGGTTGTTTGCTCCCCTCTTGTCTTTTTCTGTCAGCTGTAGTAATTTGTCCGGATGCCTAGCAATCCAGAAATCCCAGACAAGCAGTCACGGTGCCTGTACTGGTTGACTGTGTTACATGCAAGATGAAACTAGTCTACAGAACAGGTTGGGTTGGTGCAATTACATTGCACAAATGATCGGTGTGTGTGTGGGGAGCGGACTCATATCTTGAATGTGTTGAGTTCTTGCTTTTTGATTTTCTGATATGATTTGATCTAGAAGGATCTAGAAAGATTCATGAGACCCCACCTGGAATACTGCATCCAGCTCTGGAGCCCCTAAGATGAGAAGGACATGGACCTGTTGGAGTGGGTCCAGAGGAGGGCCATGAAGATGATCAGAGGGTTAGAGCACCTCTCCTAAAAAGACAGGCTGAGAGAGTTGGGGTTGTTCAGCTTGGAGAAGAGAAGGCTCTGGGAAGACCTTCTAGCAGCTTTCCGGTATCTGAAGGGGGCCTACAAGAAAGCTGGAGAGGGACTTTTTACAAGCGCATGTGGTGATAGGATGAGGGATTTTAAACTGAAAGAGGGCAGATTTAGATGAGATATTAGGAAGAAATTATTTACTGTGAGGGTGGTGAGGCACTGGAACAGGTTGCCCAGGGAAGTTGTGGATGCCCCATCCCTGGAGGTGTTCAAGGCCAGGTTGGATGAGGCTTTGAGTAACCTGGTCTAGTGGAAGGTGTCCCTGCCTGTGGCAGGGGGGTTGGAACTCGATTATCTTCAAGGTCCCTTCCAACCCAAACCATTCTGTGATCTAAGGAGACTTCTGTCAGATGTGGGAAGGTTCCAGGTACCACAAAATTTGGGTAATACCTGCTTCATCCAGCAATGGGATTGTTTGGAGCCTCTAGTTTCTCAGAGGTTATATATAGGTTTGGATGTTCGTATTGACCCTGGTGCTCTCCAGATATGTAGTCTCTGGATGATTTGGATCTAGCACCAGCTTATACTCAGAAGTGTATTTGATTTTTGTTTTCATCAAAGCTAAGTTAGTGCACATCTTGATCATACTGTCACATGGACTCACAAAGTACCCCGTGCGTACCTGTACCTGGTGACTTCTTAAAGGAAAGTGTATCACTGTTGTATAAGCAGCCACTACTGTCTCAGCTGCCGAGTGTGCAATATATTGGTTTTTGAAAGATGAATAATATGGGTTTCTAAGGTATTCAGAGACTGCAGATAAGATCAAAACCAGACTCCTCTCAGATAAATTCATAGTGCTGGGTGAATTGCTTCAGTTCTCTAAACACTTTTAAGACTGAGATTCAAGGCAGCAAACACATAAAGTCAACTGAAGCCAAGGAACAGCTGTGAAAGAAAAAAAAAAAAGATGTGTGAAAAATCTATCACTGCTGGTCTTGATACCTAGTTGCAATCATGAGTGTCATGTCAGGCAGAATTCTGAACTTAAAACTTCTCTTTTTCCTTTTTTTGGACATGTATGTTATGCATTGGGGAAGGTGAACTACATCAGTGCTTTGTCAAAAGATGGCCAGGTGGGTCATAGTACTTTAGGTGGCAATTGGTGATCCCTAGTAAAAGTAACAGAATATTTTGCCTTTTTTATGTTTCACAGACCTCTCTTGAGGATATATATCTGGCAAGTGACAGTTGCAGTCTTTTATATTTTAGTGGTGAGATTTTTGTGTTACTCTTACTTTTTTTTTTTTTTTTGTTGTTGATGAGAATTAGGAACATAGAGGAGAGCATTCCAATTACAGTCTCTTGTAGGGTTCATTTCCTTTCAGAAATTGATGTAGAAATATGTATCTCAAAAATAATGAGTTCCCTCTTTGTGAAGGAAGAGTTATCATTATCAAAATGTCACTGTCGTGAAGATCAGGTGGGTTTTTTTGAATGTGGAAATTTTGATGTTACTACTTTTTGTTTTTTTAACTGACATTCTTAATTAGCTGTGTCAGGGACTGGGTATAACTTGTACACCCCCAAAACAGAACATTTTAAATATTTATTCAACAAACACATTTGAAGGGTGAAGGAAAAGAAAAGCTGCACCCGCCACAGGCTGTGTTTATCTTGGAAAAAAGCTGCTCTTCTGTTTAGAAGAAAAACCTAGAACCTTGGAAGCCCACATTCTGAATCTCAATTGCCTGTCTCCAACATCGGAAAGAGGTTATTCTGCCGGGAAGGTGACCGCTTAAAGATTGTTGGAAGTCTCGGGACACCGTGGTCAGAGTGCGCACAAATGCTCAAACCTGAGGTAACTGCCGTGGAGCTGTTGGTAGCTCCTGTCATAGAGCAATTTTAAGAGCTATATTTTTTTCAAGAGATTAGGCAGTAGGTCTTATGCAAAATACAAAGTAAGTCTACAGGGCCAGCTTAACAGACCTGAGACTTAGCCCGAACATCTGGATATCTTAGGTAAAATGCATCCAACGTACACAGAATCTTACAGCGTAGAATTTGGACATGTTTTCTTAAGTACAGACAAACGTGCAGACATATTATCCTTGCTACCTTCTGTCCAGCTCCCTTAAAGTTACTCCATGTAACAGTTGTGGGAGTTTTTTAAGAAGAGTAAACCAGCATTATTTTTCATTAATTTAAAAAAAAGCTAAGTGATTTCTTCTTTCAAAAGATTTCAAATTGTGCTGTATTTTCAGTGTATGCATTTTTTTTTTCCATTTGGTTAAAATATTTTAAGCAATGGAAGAATCATACTAGAAAGCAGTGGTGGATGGTCTCAACAACTGGCATACCTAGAACAGGAAAGGTTCCTTCTAGCTCTAAGCACAGGAATAATTCAGGTTTCTAACAAGACAGACTCTGTTTTTTTTCTTGTTAAATATTGTATTATAAATACAAAGTTACGGCATTTCAGCTCATGGCAACCCTGTGTGATTAAAGTCCTTGACACCAGTTGTAGAACTGATTTTGAGTTATCAGCCTGTGTGTTAGAAAGTATCTGGATGTATGCTATTCATAGGAAACTTACAGGAATTAAAAGGAGAGGAATTAGCCTGGATGACTAAGTGACAAGAACTGGCACGTGAACTGTCTTGTGTACTGCCTTGCAAGTGTGAGGCCAGAGCAGGTCTCCGGTTACCAGTAGTGCAGAGCACACCAAGAAACATAGGTGCCGTACGGATTCAGGTCCCAACTAAGAGGGACCCCGGAGAAGCCCGCTACTTGTTCCAGTGCAGGTAGAGTGAAAATATCTCATGAGGCACCGTGATGATGTTGAAAGATTTCTGTTGCTCAGTATGGAAGAGTTGTTGCCTAATCCACTCTTCTCGTGTAGCTCCTTTGGCTCTTGTGTTAAGATTTCCCAAGAGCAGGTTGCAATATTTTGTGTGTCAGATTTCACTATGAATCTCAATGATTTCACCAATTCCGTCTTCCATTAGTGATTTGCAAACTTGCAAAGCAGTACAAGCGTGTCTTCTGCCAAGTACACTGAGATAGCAGCCCCAACACGCTTCATGTTTTCTTATTCTTTCCCTTTCTGGGAAGACTTTCCACATTACATAAAGTCTTCTAAAAAGCTATGAATTCCTTCAATTGCAGTGTGCCTTATCATTTGTAATAAAATAACATCTATTAAAAAATAAAATAAAAGCCTTGCAAAATAAATGCATGCGCTGCTTTGCTAAATACCAAACACAACTGTATGCAGGGAACTGTATTCACTTTGGTAAAAAGAAAAAAGTTCTCCCAAAGAGGGTAGATTGAGATTAGATATGAGGAATAAATTCTTTACTCTGAGAGTTGTGAGACACTGGAGCAGGTTGCCCAGGGAAGTTGTGGATGCCCCGTCCCTGGGGGTGTTTAAGGCCAGGTTGGATGGGGCTTTGAGCAATGGCAGGGGGGCGGAACTAGATGATATTTGAGGTTCCTTCCAACCCACAGAATCACAGAGTCACAGAATGGTCAGGGTTGGAAGGGACCTCTGGAGATCATCTAGTCCAACTCCCCCGCCAGAGCAGGGTCACCTACAACAGGTTGCACAGGAACCACCCAAACCATTCTATGATTGTATGAATGTTACAGGAACTCAAATAGTCACAATTGTTTCTGAACCTTATTTTGCGCATCTCTCAAAGTTTAGAAAGGTGCAAAAACTGTTCCAGGCATCTAAGTTTGCTTTGGTCTGCTCTCAGTAGGCTTTAAAATGTGATGGAGCGAATAATAAAGAGCATGGAGGTAAATGGAATGAAATGTCATATCTTTTTAATCAAAAGTAGATTATCTCAGATTAACAAAAGATCATTTTTGATAAATTCTGCGATATTTTTAGGCAAAGGGAATAGATAGAACTATTCTGTCTTGATTGTATTTGATATATTGCCTTGTGGGAAATTATTAATTACGTTGGACACGATAAGAGTCATTAAAAGAACTGAAAGTGGGTAAGGAGAGTAGGGGAGTAGTCAGAAGACAATGGGGACTATCCAAAGGGAAGTATTGGAATGAAGTTACTAATAGATTTTTTTTTTTTAAGATTCAATTTTGAGAGCAACCTTGTTAATCTTAATAATTTCATTAATGGTGTTGATAAGAGAATTAAGAGAGTGACAGTGATTCTGGTGACACAAGTTTAGACAGCGTAGTTAATGGAGAGAAGAAAAAGAATATCAAAAGGGAAAAATTAGATGACTCCAAGGACAAGGGAAATAAAGTGGCTAATATTTAAAATATTAGAGTGCAAGTTTATGAATTAATTTGAGAACCCATAACATCTTGTTATCCTGTAACAGACTTACCGGGAAGAGATGAAGAAGGATATAACTTGCATGTTTTAACTGGTTTTAGGAGGACTATGAGTCTTGTAGATAACGCACCTAGAAAAAAGTGCAAGCTTATATATCCTGTATATCTCCAATACAAGGTTATGCAGACCTCATCTGAAAGACTTTACAGTGTTGGTTATCTGCTTTCCAAGAAAAATGAATTGAGACCTAACTGGTTACAGAGAATAGGTACAAAGATGGTCAAGATAAGAGAGGGCTTACCACAGAAGGGAAAATAAAACAACTTGACATATTTAATCCTGCAAAACAGAGACAGAGAGGATATATGTTGCCTCTTTTAAAAGAGATTTGAAAGATAAAGATATTGCAGAGGTCAACAGTACTGATGAAAAGGTGATATTCAAGAAAAAGGAAACTTCTTTTGGCCAAAGAATCCTGTTAATGCATGTGGATTGGAAACCTGAAAAAGGTTTCTTGCCATCAGGCCAAAAGTCACTTCACTGGATAGTGCCTGATCGGTGAAATAATTTATTTGTTATAACTATCTGTGAGAGCAGAGTACTGTATTCATTACCTAAGGAAGTCTCTTCCAATCATATGTTGGCCAAGCAAGCACTATTAAAAGTGTAAATAATACAATTAATTTTTATCATGGTCTTTCTTTAGCTGAATATATGTTGAAATGAACTGGTACGTTCTCAAGGTGAAGTAAAAATTATATTAACAGAAGTACATGAGTAAGGCCTTGTTCTGAAGTACGAGGTGAAGTTTGGAGGGAGGGGAGATTTTTTTGTTATTTCTTGGAGAAGGAATATCAATCTCTTTTTCATCTCTTAAAGTATCACACTCATGAATCAGAGCCAGTGGAGGGAATTCTTGCAGGTATGATTTTTAAGCAATATTAGAAAAGGGAGATGACAGCCTGATATGTTTTATGTAAGACACAAGTGGGTGGAGTACCACAAAGCTCTGGAGCAGTGGGCTGGAAATAGGCGGGGAGACTGTTCATGGCTTTCGTCATGTAATGGCTAAAGACTAATGTAGCCTGAGTGCATGTCCACTGAAGCTTATGGGGATGAGAAACTTGTTTTCAAAATCTTTCCGTTCTGGAAGATCTATTCTTCTGTTTACATGAGAAACATGAAGCTCTCTGTGCTTCGTTTCTGGTTTCACACCAGCTAGATCTGACAGAAACAAGGAACATGTAGAGCTGTAAGTCAAATGGAGAACCTGATCTATGAGGAAAGTCTGAAGGATTAGGTCTTTTCTCCCTGGAGAAGGCTCAGGAGAGGACCTCATCACAGTATTCCAGTGCTTAGAGGACAGCTACAAAAAGGATGGAGGCTCTCTCTTCATAAAGAGCCACATGGAGAAGACAAGGCGCAACGGGTACAAGTTGTACTGGGAGAGGTTTCAGCTTGATGCAAGAGAGAAATTTTTTACAGTGAGAACAATCATTGACTGGAACAACCTCCCCAGAGGTGTGGTGGAGTCCCCATCATTGAAGGTTTTCAAGGTGCGACTGGACACAGTGCTAGATAATCTCATTTAGCCTTCCTTTCCCACACAAGGTTGGACCAGATGATCTTTTGAGATCCTTTCCAACCTGGGCTGTTGTATTTTTCTAGGAAATATGCTAGCAGGCTAGAAACATCTCTGCAGAAGGCAGCCTGATTCTTGTGCGGTTCGCAATAGCCGCCGGTGTGCATGCCAAACACAGACCTGCAGCTCCAGCCTGGTTCTGTGTGCAGGAGTGCCTTGTGCATGGCTCTGCCTTCTGGTCAATTGTGGATGCATGTTTGGCTACCAGCCTGTGTACGTGCACGGAGGACTCAACAATGCCACTAAATAGTTATATTTCTAATCGATCTCTGATTCACATGTTATATAATCAATATGCTGAAAGTCAGTGTTTGTAATGGGCAATAAATATCACAAAGACCTGGCTCTTTTTAAAGAGGTACTTGTTAACGTGCTTTGCCATATGTCATTAGGTTGGTATATCTTTCTAGAAGGTATCTTAAAAAATGGTCAGTCAAAATCATCTGTAATCAAGATAACATGTTCTCACCAGTGGAAGAATAAAGCACATACAATCACAGAAGAAAGAAGTAAGCAGTTTATATCACTGTGTCACTTGTTTGGTAATGAAGTATGGACATTGTCTTCTGATTTACTGGGAGCACAAGACCTATGATGCTCCCAATTAAATGAGATCAGACAGGAGCAAAAGTCACAGTAAAACTGAAAGTGACAAATCACCAGAATTTTTCCGGTCCCCCCTGGAAACTTCCCGTCAGGTGGTACTTGACCACTGTCAGTAACTGAGTGTTTCATAAAGGCAGTGGTTCTTGAGGCCATTACTGTAAGCTATTACTTCAACAGCCAGATCAATGTAATAGAAGTGCTGAGCCAATTAACTTGGTAAGGCCTACTTTTTGTCATAACATCAACAAGTTCTAGTATCTAAGCATATCATTTTTCAGTGAGCACAAATATATCTATCTATTGGTATCAGACCAGTAGGTTAGATGTTAATGACACTGGAGAGAATTTCTTCTTGGCGAAGGTCAACCTGCTGAATGTAAAATCATTATTCTCTTTTATACCTAGTAGTTCATAAATTTACTCCCTGCAACAAGGCTCAATTTCTTTAAAATTGGAGAGAATTTTAACCTACAGCTGCCACCTTCTAGGGGAGAATCCAGCTCCAAAGACAGTGAATGTTTTATGTGGGAGGTGCTCACGATCATTCCCCTTGATGCTCTTCAACCCCATGTTATCTGCCTCTGCCGTCTACTGCAGCAAGTGAAAGAGTCTAAAGAATGTGTTGTTACTCCCTAATTCGATTGATTTTTAGGTATTTTTCACAAAGTGGAATGAGACAAGATGAAGAACACTCAATTCATAATGCCCTAAAATTGATATTTAATCACCTCTTTGGGAGATGAATGTTTGATGAATGTTTGAATCCCTTTAGGCAGAGGAAGGATTTGAATCGTGGTCTGTTGCACAAATCCTGAACTATTAGATAAGAAAGGCTCATAACAGTGATACTTGCTTTTCTTCTGTCTCCTATTGGTCACAGAATCATAGAATTGTATAGGTTGGAAGGGACCTTTAAGATCATTGAGTCCAACCATTAACCTAACACTGCCAAAACCACCACTAAACCATGCCCTAAGTGCCATGTCTACCCATCTTTTGAATACTTCCAGGGTTGGTGATTCCACCACTCCCCTGGGCAGCCTGTTCCAATATTTGATAACCCTTTCTGTGATGAAATTTTTCCTAATATCAAATCTAAACCTTCCCTGGTGTAACTTGAGGCTGTTTCCTCTTGTCCTATCGCTTGTTACTTGGGAGAAGAGACCGACCCCCACCTCTCTACAACCTCCTTTCAGGTAGTTGTAGAGAGTGATATGTTCTCCCCCTCAGCCTCCTTTTCTCCAGACTAAACAACGCCGGTTCCCTCAGCCACTCCTCATAAGACTTGTGCTCTAGACCCCTCACCAGCTTTGTTGCCCTTCTCTGGACATGCTCCAGCACCTCAATATCTTTCTTGTAGTGAAGGGCCCAAAACTGAACACGATATTCAAGGTGGGGACTTACTAGTGCTGAGTGTAAGGGGACAATCACTTCCCTAGTCCTGCAGGCCACACTATTCCTGATACAAGCCAGGATGCTGTTGGCCTTTTTGGCCACCTGGGCACACTGCTGGCTCATATTCAGCGGACTGTTGACAAACACCCCCAGGTCCTTTTCCACCAGGCAGCTTTCCAGCTATTCTTACCCACGCCTGTAGTGCTGCATGGGGTTGTGACCCAAGTGCAGGACCCGGCACTTGGCCTTGTTGAACTTCATACCGTTGGCCTCAACCCATCCATACAGCCTGTCCAGATTCCTCTGTATGGCCTTCCTACCCTCAAGCAGGTCTACACTCCCACCCAACTTGGTGTCATCTGCAGACTTACTGGGGGTGCACTTGATCCCCTCATCCAGTTCGTTGATAAAGGTATTAAACAGAACAGTGCTGGAGAACACCAGTGATGACCAGCTGCCAACTGGATTCCACTCCATTTACCACAAGTCTTTGGGCCTGGCTTTCCAGCCATTTTTTTACCCAAAAAAGAGTACACCCATCCAAGCCATGGGCAGCCATTTTCTCCTGGAGAAATAGAAATGATGTTAAAGGCTTTACTAAAGTCCAGGTTAACAACATCCACAGCCTTTCCCTCATCCACTAAGTGGGTCACCTTATCAGTCCACAGAATTTCGTTTGATTTTCTTGCAAAAGTCTTCAATGAGAACATTAAAGATGAGCAATTAAAAAGCTGAAAATAGCACAGCATGCAAATGTTTCAGATCAGTGGCTAATTTGTCAAGTTGAGAAGCTTGTACTGCCTCATGTTGTGTGATGGAGCAGAGGCGCAGCTGCAGAGCTCCTTCCCCACTGCTGTGGCTCCATGGTGCTCTGCAGCTGTTCTCTTCTTGCATCTAGGAAGAGTCTGCACTGAAATGCAAAGAGATACCACTGCCTTCCCTCTGGGTCAGGTAGATCGAATTCTCAAAAACATTTCATTGTCTAATTTATTTACCTTGGTGGGACCTGGAGGCCCGTGCCCTCTCAGAAATCTAAATCTGTGTCAATTGGCCCCTACTTGTGAAGAGGAAGGAATGAAAACTTTTGTAAAAAAATTACATACGTAGATCTCATAACTGGGGGGGAACTCCAAACCTAGCTGATGTCTAGATTCGCAGCCAGCCTGAGATTATAACTTTGAGACTTGCGTATTTTTTCTCTGAGAAAGTCTCTTGACCTCCCAGACTGTCGAGCATATACGGGTAGTGGCACAGCAGGCACTCCAAGGTAAATGTGGTGGATGATGGCAGCAGCCATCGCTCTGCACTTTGTAATGATATCTACTCCTGAGATGTGTGACAGGTCCACCTTGATGGAGACTGGGGATATGGGGACTGAACCAGGGGGATGCAGGGGAGGCCATGACTTTGAGGTGTTGATTTGTGGACCTGGAGAGCACAGGGGGAGGAAGGCACACAGCAGGCATTCGTTTTTAAGTCCTTCTGCCAACTGAAACGTGTTTTTGGAGATGAGAGGTGCTGCCTGTGTTGGGAAGAGAGCAGGGAAAGTGGGTCTGTAGAGCATGGGATCCTAAAAGAGCAGGTGGGTGCAAAGGCATTGCTCCTGCATTTGAACACTACCTGGCAATCACCCATAGTTGCTGTGATTTATACGCTGATAAAGGCGACACTCACTGCCACCAATAATGATGGGACCTGAGCTGACTGTTTAGTGTGCTTCCTCTGAGGCTTATGGCACAACATGTACATTAGTTCAAATCACGTTATCCAAGTCGTATGTACAATGTGCATATAATACTGGAGTGTATTTTCAGGATGCAAAAATAGGGAGAAAGTCTATAATCTGTTAGGTTTCAGATTCACCTCAGCAGAGTGTGATCACCTGAAAGTTACACATCTGGCTTCCAGGTGCCTCTTTAATCAGTAAGAAGAGATAGGCATCCTCAGAGGGTATTTCTTCGCATCTGTCATAGACATATATGTTAGGACGTGGTGAAATATTGTTTGGAGATGTCTCTTTCTTTACTGACTGTAGATGGAGCCCATGTGATAATTAGACACCTAAGGCTTGATTCATCTTCCCACCCATCACCTAGTGACTTTGGAGGCCCCCAAAGATTTCTGAGTCCTGTGCATGGCGCTGGCAAATGTGACGTAGGTCATGAGAGGAAGGTCCAGAAAGCATATCCTGGGCAATCTAAGATGACACTAGATAGGTATGTATGGGCAACTGGAGAGATTGCCTACTTTCTGGTTACTTCAAGTGAGGTGAGAGGAATCCCACCATTGGGATCTGACACCAACCCGGTGTTGGTCTCTCAGTAGATTACAGCTGCAGGTGGATCTACCCCCAAACTCTAGACATCTAAATTCACAGCTTAGCTTTGTGTGAAATGTAAACCCGAATACAATTTTGTTTTGTGGTTTTGATCCTGCACTGTTTCCATTAACGGGAGGTTTTCCAAAGCGTGAATGCAACCAGGTTTAAACTTTATTTTTATATTGGAAAAAAATAAAACCCAACCAACCAAAAATCACCCAAAAGAATGCCCCCCCCCCCCGACAACATTGTATTAAAGACTATTATACATGCTCTGGCACAGTTTGTTCTAATTTGCCCCAACTGTTGGTCTCCAGCAAAAAATACCCCAAAATGAAATGTCAGGAAAAGCTGATGTTAAGAGTGCTGCCCATTGGTAAAGTGCAGCAGGAAGCCTGCCTGTTGGTTTGGCCAACACTCAAACCACTTAGGAAAGAAAGAACTAGTTGCTCTGCTTTATTAGGGGCATTAAATTCAGAGATGCCTCTAAGAAGTTATATTTGAAAGTGTGAAAATTACATTTAGTAGAGCTCTTAAAATATGACGACTGGGAGACTGTTTCTTCTGACAGCCAGCAATTACTTAATCATACAAATTTCTTTCATGATGTGAAAGAAATGGAGAAAAGCAGGTGATAGTTCCCTTTGGGCATCTGAGGATTTGATAACCTTATTTCTTCAAATGTACTCAGGAATATTACTGTCTCTAATTTCTACATCAGTTACAGAAAGGCAATAAAAAAAGTTATCTCAAAGATCCTGGCATTAGTTTGTTTATGTCATAGCCTTTAACTTTATGAAGCATTTTGTGGGGGTGGAATTTGACATGCCTGCTGCAATTGTTCTCTTGATTCAGTGTTAACAGAGAAATAAATTTGCAGCAAATGGAAGTCGAGAAAGGAATGCAAGCAAATGTAAAAGGAGACATTTTTCTTCCGGGAAGTTTTTACATTAGACTTCTGAAAGATTTTAAATGGAACATGGATTCTTCAAAAAAAGTAATTTGACACTGCGAGAAATCATGCAGCGCATATGTTGCTGGTGCCCGAGTCCGTTTCATTTGTCTTAGAATTTTACGTTTATATGATGGGTATTTCCTGAAACTATGCAGTGGAAGTCATTACCGAGGCCGGTTTTATTTCCCCACAAGGTGGTACTGTGGTACTGACTATAGAACTCTCATTTTGGCTATAGTTGACTTATTTCTGTAACCCTTCTGCAGATTTTTGTCTGTGAAGAACACAGTTTCAGTGTTGGAATCAAATTTCTTAGCGAATGGTCCTAAGTCTCTTTTTTGGTGTGCTTTCTTTTCCTAACTTTTTGTCTCATTAAAAATAGATTTTATTACAAGTTGAGATTGTCAGAAAAACTCCATTATTGCTGTTTGGACTTTCTCACCTTTTATTAAATTTTTTAAATCTAATCGGTCTATTTCACTCCCTTGCTTTTCAAACTAAAAAAATAGGTCTTGTAAGTTTATTCAGAAATTCATATTTTTTTTTTCCCTTTAGTTACATGTACATAGAGAGGCATCTAAAATTAATTACATAAATGAAAATAAATTAAAAAATTAAATATTCAGGAGAATGCAGTTTTTCTGCTGAAAACAGACCTAACCACTATCAAGCACAGAAACAAGACAGAAATGATTGCTTAAATCAATCTCTGTGGTGATACATGGGGTTCTTCCAGTTGCTTGCAGAGGTCTGTAAGATCTATTGCGAACAACTTCATGTGTTTGCACACCCACCATTGCATTTGAGAACTTGCATAATTTCTGTGGTCGTGTCTATACTCCTACATTACTGTAGTTTATAGCTTGTTTTAGAAAATGGAATAAGGCTAGGGTAGAGGCCTAAGCACTAGTCTGGGGAGCTGCATGCTGTTAAACGGTCAGCATAGTCCTTGGCAGGGCATCGGCCCAGGACACCAAGTACTCCCCTAGACAGAGATTATCAGGATTTGACCATAATAGCCTGTGCTTTACGGGGAAGAGAGTTAAGCTATACTGATATGTGCCGTGCGGTAATTATTGGTGTCAAGACCAGAAGACAGGTCCTGGTCCACTTTATTCACCAGTATCGAAGTAGTCAGCAGGACCCACTGACTCATACTTGTGCTCCAAGCTAAGCGTGCACTCAGGCAGGTTTAGGGCTGCTCAGTTTTAGAAATGTGAACTCCTGCTTTTATGATCTACCTTTTAAATCCATTGTTTTTCTGTGCGGTCTGTTTCTATTTGCCTAACGTGCATGGATACAGCACAGATACCTTGAAAAAGCAGTTACTCTACAGATACTGGTCGTACAAGGTATGAAGTGTCATGCACAATCTATAGTTAAAAGTGGTGGGGTCACACATCAAAATGGGGTCCAGTTATGTAAAATGAAGCTTTTTAATGCATTTAGAGGCTCACATTTGACTGTTATTTAAAAATAATATACTAGAAAATGGTGATCTATGCCTTATTTAGTGATATCTAATAGTTTTTTTTCAAAAATAAGTTATTTAGCTTTCTATAGGATTTCTATATTTTCCTCATGAGTGGAGGAAATACATTTGAGAATGAGTGTGGCTATTATCTTTCAAACCTTCCTTTCAAATAGCATCCCACTCCAGGTTCTTGTGCTTCATGGCTTCACTACACCATGCTTCAGGTAAGTGATAGAGACCCCAGCCAGGTCCTGAATTAAGGGGATGCATCCATGTGGCACCATACAATCCTTTATTGAGGCAGAGTGAATGCCTTGAGTCCACAAGCAGTCTAGCAGGCCTTGTTTGCCAAGGTCCACAGCCTGCCCTTCATGGTCTCTAGATCAGAGGGTAGAGCTGGTCCTGCTGAGGTAAAAACAGGACAGAAAATACTCCTCTTTTTAGGAAGATGTGACTTCCCAACACTGAGGTGAGGAAGTGGGAAGCATGGGAACAGCAGATAGGGGCTAAAAGAAGAGCTGAAGGGCCATTAGTCCCCTTGCAAGTATTGCTTGCAAAGCAGATCATTGGGGTCTGTTGTCAATATTATGGTCATATTTTATGCTGGAGGTAACATGAGAGCAGGATAGGAAGAGCTACAGAGGACACTTCTACTCAGACATTCTGTACACTCTACAAATGGGGAACCCTTTCTTTGGGCATCAGATCCCAAGCAGAGAATTTCTCTATGATTATATCTTTTCAAAGCATAAATTTAAGGTCTATTAAATACTTGTATACCCTACCTGGAAAACGACCTAACAGCATCTTCAGTTTTTGTCTTTGCTTTTGGACAATCTCCATCTGCTATTGTTGATAAAGACTTCTTTCTTCCTACTGTTTTCCCCCATTACAAATAAGTCCCCCGAATCTTGGGACTTTCCTGCAAATGTGCATGCTTATAGTAACACTTTTTGTGGGTTCTTTTAGATTTCTGTTTTTTTCTTGGTGGAGATAATTAAGAATATTAATTCTATATGAGAGAAATATATATCCAATGCCCTGGGAAGGTGTTCTGGACCTGGGAGCAATGTCTCAAATAGGTTTAAATGAGATCTAACAAAGAAGAATAAGCATGTGTCTTAGGCAGGCTCTTGAGACTGAAGGATGGGAGAAATATGCTTGAAGGAATCACGCTGAAGTGGTTTGCCGGTAGTACATAGATAGGATTGCTGGTAGGGATATTTAGTAACATGGGTATGGTTCTTGTTTCCAGGACTTAGAGTTCATAAAAAACAGGTGAAAAGAGATTAAATGCTTCTCCGACATCATTTTTCCATGTCAGAATTTGCTGTCGGTGCCACAAGTCATCTTTGCAGGGGGAAAAGTGAGCTACGTCGCTACAAGCAGGAAAGGGAGGTGTGCGTATGCCCTATAAACTGGGAATCTTGTTTCCCATGACACTGGATCCCGGTAACAGTATTTCTTTATTATAAAATTGCACTTCAGAGACTGAATTGAAGCCATACAAGACAATTGTAAGAATAGTACTTCTGAAAGCAGAGGAATATCACACACAGGGTGGCAGACTCTGAAAATATTTGCCCTGTGGCTTCCAGCTTTGGTTTCTGTTCCTAAATGCACCTTCTCTGAAGCCTAGGAAAACTGTTAAACTGGACTTATCCCTTCACAGGCCAGACTTAGCTCACACGCACTCTGAAACATCTGCAGACTCTGACATAAAGCAACCTGAAACCCCAGTGGTTTATGAGTGATTTTGGACTTTAGGGAACCTCTGCTAAAGCACAGCTTTGGTATTACGTAAAGAAAATTAAGGGTCGTCAGTTGGAGATGGCCACCAAAGGAGACTGCAGGATCAGGATTGTAAGAACTCTTTTAAGAATGCACTTAATAGATTCAAGAAAATGACCTTTGGAAAGTCTCTTTTTTCCCCTGTAATTTCTTTGACAGCTGTTTTTGCCAGGTATATCTACATGATGCTCTAGGGTGAAGTAGCTGACCCTCAAAGCTTGGGAGTCCGTGTACTTTCCTCTTCTACTGCTTTATAATTTTTTGGAAGAATTCAAACATATATTCTAGTCACCAAGTGAAGAATGGATTCTGGTTTATCTAATAAATGATATAAATTGCTGGTCTGTTCTATCTGGACAAAAGAAATGAAAAAGACCTCAGATAAAAGCCTTTCTTTATTAAAGAGCCAAAGACATTTTAGATCTCATTTGGCCTTCATGCCCTACTCATTCCTCCTCTCTTTATCTAGTGGTGCTTTGCTGATACAGTTATTATCCTTTTCAGATACTCTAAACATATATTATTAATTCTGCAACTGGCTTTCTACCTCCAGCCCTTTTAATAGTAAGCTCACTAAAATCCTGTAAGGCTATATACCCTAGGAACAACCTGCATGTTTCTCTCCCGAGTGTACATACTCTGATTCCCTCTGGATGGCCCATTTGGGCTGTACCCTTCTTTCTCTCTTTGTTCCCTTGCCTTCTCCCTGTTCCTTGCTGTGCTTCACTACCTGCATCCCTTCTTCTCCTGTATCAGGAAAACCTCTTTGTCCTCATTTTAGGAACGCTTTTTTTCCATTCATCAGGAAGCAAAAAAATAAAATAAAATTGGGAAATAGATGGTAAGACTTGGAATTGAATCCCACCTATGAGGTGCATTCAGGACCTATGTTGAAATATTTCAGTGAATGTCCATTTTGACATTACAGCCTGCTTTTTGCATCATATGAAATGGTCAGCCTAGACTATTGTAATGATCATATTGGCTTAATTTAAAATCCATGGGTTCTTCTTTAAAGCCTCACTTAAATAACCCACCACTTCAAACAATTACTTCTCTCTTTCTCTCTTCATTAGTAATCCCCTCACATGTTCTTTGCTACAGTGTTGTTTCATCTTGTGTTTGTTTGTCCTAACTAATTTAGATATTAAGTCCTTGGTGACTGACAATGTGTCTATCTATGCAAAGCACACTTAAATAAATAAATGTAATAATAATTAATAATAAATATCCCAGCTGAAAGCTATGCATCTGAGCAAGCAAGGACGACACTGACATTGATGCATTCGGTTTCAGGAGCAGCATTTGCTGTTCCCCTGCCATGGCTTCTTGGGAACTGCTGTTAATGGCTGCTGTGCTCTGAGCGGTGTTGGGTCCCCCATCACGGTTCACCCCATCGGAGAGCTGCTCAGAGAGCTCTGTCTTGATCCTTGTCACTTGCCAATTTGAAATCCAGCTTTTGGAGCTAACACTGTCCTAAAGGTGGTCAAAATAAAAGAGGAGAGCATAGAATCTGTTTTAGGGAGAGGATCTTGCAGATGCCTAACATTGGGACTTGTCAGAACGGTCCAGAAGAGGACCACAAAAATGATCCGAGCATCCGAGCATCTCTCCTATGAAGACAGGCTGACAGCATTGGGGTTGTTCAGCCTGGAGAAGAGAAGGCTCTGGGGAGACCTTATTGCAGCCTTTGAGTACTTAAAGGGGGTCTACAGGAAAGATGGGGACAAACTTTTTAGCAAGGCCTGTTGCAATAGGGCAAGGAGTAATGGCTTTAAACTAAAACAGGGTAGATTTAGACTACATAGAAGGAAGGAATTTTTTACAGTGAGGATGATGAAATACTGGCACAGGTTGCCCAGAGAGGTGGTAGATGACCCATCCCTGGAAACATTCAAGGTCAGGCTGGAGCAGGCTCTGAGCAGCCTGATCTAGTTGAAGATGCCCCTGCTCATTGCAGGGAGGTTGGACTAGATGGCCTTTAAAGGTCCCTTCCAACCCATACTATTCTATGATTCTATGATCTCCCAAAAATCACTATTCACAACTAGTACCAGTCCCTTACAGACAGTAATTTTTTTGTGCCTCTATTCATCCTTCTGTGTGGGGCAAATTATTTTTTTTCTCTATCTTGCCCACCCCCTCCTTCCCCCCCATGTTTCCCATATGCAAAAGCCTTGCGAAGCAAAGAGGCGCTTTTGTGAAACAGGCTCTGTAAACACTCAGGTAGAATCATTGAAGCTGGCAGGAAAGAATTCCTGTGGAGTGTGTTAACAATTGTTGAAGCTAGAACACTATTTAATCTGTTATTCCTGGTGGGCACTACCTTGTAGAAAAATGATATTATTATAGATTTAATCTTTCAGTTAGTAATAAACCCCAGGAGTGGTCTGGTGGAGAAAGGGGAAAAGTGAGTCTTTCCTGAGCAGAGGTAAACTGGGCAAAACCTGCCCTTCGTGTGTCTGCTTGAAGAATTATGACTTCTGATAGAAGCAAGTTAGTCACAGTGTATATTGCCTTTTTATTTCATTATGGGAAGAAGGGATTACTTTGCATATACTTTCTCTGGTCCATCCCATAGCTAGAATTGCAATAAAAGTCAGGAAAAGAATAGCTGAATAATATGTAGGAAAGGCAGAAGAATTATTGTAATTTCTGTGATTGTCAATCCATCTGAATATGATAGTTTTTTTTCAGAGATGGCAACATCTAAAATGTGTCCACTGTAGTAGTGCTTTTATTCCATATATTGCCACCAAAATCTTAATGTTTGGGTGCTCTGTATTTACTGCCACGAGTAATGTTTTTGACCTGGGGTTTGTTTTCCCAGTTCATCCCTGGGGAAGAGGGGTGAGTGCTCATGAACTTTGGTTTTTGTAGAATCTTTAATTTTTCAAGTAGGTATAAAATGAACCTTGGAGGAGGTAGTGGGATGCTCTGTGGGATTCAGGAGCTGCAGACTAGACCACAAGACTGTTCTTTCTCAGGCAAATAACTTTTCTTTTTACACTGTAAGGTTTCACTGTGGCAGAACTTTCTGAGGTCTGGGGAGTACTTTAAATATAAACACTGCAATCTTGAGCTTAATTCAATATTTTGTGGAGTCAGTGGAGAAAGTAATGTGATTTGTTCACTGTAATCAGCTAGTAGGTGTCTCTGAAGGTCTGATTGCTTCATGTTCAAATAAAATGCACTGTTACAATCCAGATGGGAGTTAATGATTGCATATATAACTAAGATGGACTTGCTTAGGATGGAGTCTTTTAACCAATCAGAGATAAAAGAAAGCATTATCGATGGATACGGCTCCTTGGGAGCTTGGTGTGAATGAAAAATCCAAACCTAAATTAAATACTGTGGGCATACAGTGTCAAAGAAAGGATATTGCACAGTGACTACAAACTTTTTGAAGTCTGCTGCAGAGCCTCCAGCATAACCTCTGTGTCTCTCTAGTTCCAGGTTGCCCAGTCATTTTTCAAATATGAGCTACTTTTGGCTCATGTGGTAGTGCCAGTATATTCTCCCCCCCCCACACTTCTCCCCAGCTTTTTCCTTGACACTAGCAAAGGTGTGGCCACCCATGGTATCTTTTATACTTTACGGTGATGTGTGGCACATTACCAGTTTGGGGATAGGGTCAGTGGGCTCAGCCATCACTCATGTGCAGCTGTGATTTGAGCAAAGGTAGGGGATAATGAAGGCTGGGCAGTGCTGTGTGTCATACCTGGATTGTTGGTGTTTTAGTCCATATCATCTGACCCCCACCATTTCACGGATGCACATAGATGCTGACAAGGCCTTGAGAGAGAATTGTTTCTTGCAGAACTCTGTTGATGGGCGAGCATTTTTTCTTGTTAGTACTTGTTAGGTGCTTCCAACTCTGAACTAAGCAACTATTTTAGCCTATTCCTTGTAATGACTTCCTCTCTGAGGCAGGACAGCAATAACTGTCAGGCCCTTTAACAGGTTACGTTTGCATGTTACCCCAGGATCTCATACTGGCTATATTGAAGACCCTATGAGCTTTATGTGAAGCAAAGAAATGCTACGTAATAGTCTTTTAATTTTTGTTTCTTTTGACAGCTAAATACCAAGTCATTGTGAATGAGACTCATCCGCCCAAGTGCAGCTGTCTGTAGCTGAGCTAATCATCTTCCTTCATTAATTAATGAAGAAAACTAGGCACTTCTGGGATGCAATTTGTTTTATACCAAAGTAGATAACTGAAACATACAAGAGGTGTTGAGACCTGGAATTTTCAAAATTAGTGACTTAATTAGGCCACTAAAATTAGTTCAGGACAGGGGACAGGCTGTTTCGACTTAGGGGACAACAGATGACTATTTATAGCTTTACTTATTAAGAGAAATCTCGGTAATCAATATTACCCTGTTTTGCAGTATTTTACAGGTATTTTGCTTCTCATTGGTTTTTTGTTTTTGTTTTTTTTTCTTTTTGGGAGAGGAGAGCCAGGATCTCTTTCTTCCCAATTCAAACGTGACTTCCATCCATATTTTTGAAAAGCAATTCTACCCAGGGATCCCTTAGAATGAATGAGCTGCAACGGAAAGATGTGTGTTACTCAAACAAATGCAATGGGCTCAAGAAAGGACTAACTGGATGCTATTTTATGAGCAATACAGGAGGCCAGATTAAATGATTCAGTAGTCCCTTCTAGCCTTAAAATCTATTAAAAAACCTGAACAAGTTCAATAAAAATACAATAGCTTTTTACAGGAATTACTTTAAAACCCCTAAGAATTAAACAATGGTCATTAATAGCCTTTTTATGATGTTTTCACTATATATTTCTAGAGCAACAAATCCTACAGAGAGGGATATATTTCTCTTTAAATTGATGACATGATGAGGAAAAAAAGTCCTCACTCGAACAATCAGACCCGGTATAGCAAAAAAAGCTTATTTCCTAGTGTGGATGCCTCATATGCATTTGCAAGTAGGAAGAACAGTAATTTAGAAATGAGAGGAGGATCTCATTTGAACGTGAATTTTCAAAGCATCACTCTGTGTATCATTTAGACAACCCTTGGCTCTGACTGCTGTGTACAAATGCATGAGCCAGTGTGTGTGGGCAGTGAGAGTCGTTCAATTTTCCTGCTATATAATAATAAAAAAACAAATGGTGGTGAAGCCAGCGTTTAGGTCTAGAGAAGGAAGCTGTGATAATGCCATGAATCCTTGCACTCAGGGATCAACAGTGATGGCATACAAAGCAGACACAATGACAGGCAGCTTCTTGCTTAACTGATGTTGATCTGAGCCACAGACATAGATTTATCCAATGTTATTTTTATCTCGCAGCTTCTGTACCCCAACTTTAAGAAAATGAGTAGTGCTTTAAAACATGGTAACTCAAGCCTATAGGAATTAAACTCATTTGAAAACAAGTTGATTCATCCTGGTTAATATCAGAGATTTCTGGTCTTTCTTCCTTCCTCTTATTCCCCTCAGTTATATCTGTTTTACATTTTAATTTAATATATTGTACTGTAGAGGCAGTAGTTTCAATTCATGCAAGTGAAAAAGAATAGAAAGCCAGAACTGCTGCAATACCATGTGCCTTCTGGGGATCCCCCTAGCCAAATGTGTCTGGAGAACTTCCCTTCATAGGATATAGCTTCTGCATCATCCCTAGTAAGAAACATGATTAAATGTCCTGTAATGTAGTTAAATACTTACTCTGCACAAACAAACATGTTTGTCATGGCAGAAAAAAAAGACTTTTTATTGCTTTTATTAGCATTATTGCACAAAGACTGGACCAAAAATTGTTCTTAAAAATTTTATTTATGGCAAGACATGGGTATTTAAAAAAGGTCAAGTGTGGAAAGAGAAGATGATTTCAATAATTTTTAATCAGACCATCACATTCAGATTTACAGTCTGGTTGAAGATAGTGTGATGGTCCAAATTAAGAGAATTGAGAATGATGACTGTCAGAAAAGGAGTGTTAAATAGACGGGGAAAGAGGCAAGCCTCTAATTCCATTACAATATTCACAGATAAAAAATAGGAAATTCAGTGGCACATAAAACACTGACATGTTGACTCTAGAGAAACTCAGTGAGGCCATTCACATGAGTAGAATATTAATTCTGATGGCAGAAATTTTATGTGTAAAATTGTCTCAAGAAAGAGTTTCTGAACTGCTCAAGACAAAAAAAAATGGATCGGAAGTGCTTTCAGGTTGAAGCATTATTTTTAGGTGTATATAGCATATAGAACTTCAGAGACTAAATGCTAGCAAAATGAATGTATCTTTTAGTAATGGGCCAATGATGACGCTTAGTGATGGGAAGAGAAATGTGGAAGTGCCGATAATTATATTCTTGCATAATATTTTCCTCTATGTAAGAGGGACCAGGATGTGAATCAGAAGCATGGGTATGCCATAGCGATGCCCACAGCTCCTTCCCAACCCTGCTGGAGTTGGAATACTATAAATAGTCCTGTGAGATTTTTGGTCCAAAATGGAGCACGAATTATGGGAGGGCTGAAGGACTGCTTATTGTTGCTGGAGCAGTAAGATACAAATTAATAAAGAAAGCAGCAGCAACAAAATGCTGCCGGTCACAATTTGTGATATAAAATTAAAGCAGACAGCCCAAAGGAGCTAGTGACAATAAGTAAATAACATTTACAAATATGCTGGAGGGGAAAAAAAAAAAGGCAAAAGCAAGAGAAGCAGTCAGTCTCTTGATACATGACAAGGGTAATAAAAACCAGAGGGATGAGGCTTTGCCCGATTCTCTTATCTTTCTGTCCTTGTTCTCACTCATGCATCCTAAGCTGGAAATGGGATCCTCTCATGTCTAATGGGAAGGGACGTATAATATAAAGGAAATAAGAAGAGCAGACATATTCCAGTGCCTTCACTGCTGCTTGTGTGAGCTTATCACCATATGGGAAACACAAAATCTTCAACACTGTAACAAAGCTCAGCCCGAGTGTCTGGCAAGGCTCAAAACCCTGTGGGCAAATCCTGCCTTTCCTGCTTGGTCTTCACATCTGGCCCCTTCATCTTCGCCCGGCACCTCCGTCCTGGTGTAGATGAACCCATCACAACCCTGTGTGGGCTCTCCAGGTCTAGACAGAGCAGGAGGCAGCAGCTCTGGAACTTCTTTCTGCCTCTGCCCTAGTTTTTCCACCAAGGTTTTATCTGCCTTTCTCCTGCCACGTGCCCGTACACTGCTGGTTGTCTAAAACTTCTGCATCTGCTAGAGATGTGTAACACACTAAAAGGATATGACACACTTGGGTGACTTTTTCAGCTTCCCAGATTCCCTCCTAGCATAGGTGAGACTTTTTCAAGGAGGCAAACTACCAAACCAACGCTCCAGTCCTCCTGTTTCTCTACTGTGTGCCTTGGTGCCTCTGGGTGCCTTGACATCAGCCACCTACTCCGGCAGGCTCTGCCAGGATTCCTGTCACAGCACTGCCACAAAGCCTCCTTCACCAGTCTGTCTTCACCCCCCACGCTTTCCCAGCAGCTCTCCATTACTTTTTTCCCAGCGCTCACATATTTCTCAGCGCCGCTTCTCTCTCCTTCCTCCCCCTCCCCTCCTCGCTGCCCATTTTCCCCCTATTTTCCCAGCAGCAGCAGCCCTGGTCTCCCTGTCAGCCCGGCGCCTCTGCCTGAGTTCAGTTGTTAAAAGAAGTCACTGGCGTAACATACAATTACATGGTTACGGATTATGGGGCTCTATTTAGTAATCAAATCTTTGCTTTCCTCCAAGTGGCAGAATATATGTAAACTCGAAGTTCTACCTTCTGTGGAAGTTTAACGGCTGAGGCAGGGAGCCACATCTGTGTGGAAAGGAAACTGGAAAGATTTATGGAAGGAAGGTAACGAGAGCTTGACAAATAGGAGAATTATCCCGTAGAGGATCCCTGTGCTCCTCAGACCGTCTTCCTCAGAGCCGGAGCAGCGCCGGCCTCCAGGGCTGTTCAAAAGGGGTCTGCAAACCCACAGCGCTGTGGGAGCCTGACAAACGCAGCCAGAAATGTGCCGGCAGCTGAGATCTTCCTGGGTCTGTAAACCACTTCTAGCCCGAGAAGAGTAGGATGGAAGGGCACAGGAAATAATATGGGGGGAACTTCAGGTGAAGAAAGTGCCTGGGGCTGGCTGCATGCCTCATGCTGGCGCTGCGCGCAGAAGGAGCCGAGGGAGGTTGTCCCACCCCAAGGAAAGGGGACAGACAGCGGTCGGGCTGGGTCAGGCAGGGCCGGGTTCCCCATGAGTGGCCAGGAGAGAGCAGGTGGGATGTCCCGGTGAACCTGAGCCACTGCCCGTGAGCCTTTGGAAGGGAAGGAGCATGGAGCTGGCTGCGGCCCAGCCAGCCTCAGAGGGCATGTGGGAAGAGGACTGGGGAAAAGGAGGCTGAGGGGAGACCTTCTCGCTCTCTACAACTATCTGAAAGGAGGTTGCAAAGAGGTGGGAGTCAACCTGGTCTGTCAAGTAACAGGTGATAGAATAAGAGGAAATGGCTTCAAGTTGAGCCAAGGGAAGTTTAGATTGGATATTAGGAAGAATTCCTTTACTGAAAGGGTCATCAGGCATTGGAATGCGTTACCCAGGGCAGTGGTGGAGTCCCCATCCCTGGAGGTATTTAAGGGCCGTGTAGATGTAGTGCTTAGGGACATGGTTTAGCGGTGGGCTTGTCAGTGTTAGGTTAATGACTGGACTAGATGATCTTCAATCTAGGAGACTCTGTGGTTCTGTGAACCTTCCACATTAGCACAATGTGTACGCCGTTTGTCCCTCTCTAGTTGGCCTTAGCCAGACATGGGTACGCTGCTCTTGCTAACATAGCAAATTTATTCAAAGCAGATTGCCAGCGTTGTGGCCTGGGTTAGCCTTAAGAGCCCGCTCAGACAGTGAAATTTAGGAGAGCAGTGAATGACTCCGGCAGCTGGCTGTTCACGCCTGCGTGGGCCTCCATCACCTTCACCCAGGGCAAAGCTTGGAGTAATCAGCAAGTAAAACCTGTAACACGCTGAAGTAGGTTAACTAATGTGAAGTTTTGTTTTCCAGCCCTGATGCAATTCTGAGCTATTGCTAGTTCTTCACTTAAATAAATACATATTTTTTTTTCCAACTGTCATGCAATACCTACAGTTGCTTGTATGAAAGCTCTGGTTTGATCATGCATTCATGTTGGTGTGTTCAGAACATATGTCACATATGCATTGCTTCTGTCTATGGAAAAAAAAAAAATGTTGAGGAAGAATTGTAGTGAAATGCAGTGAAGAATTTCATAAAGTGAAATTCCCACAGCAATATTGCAGAGCAGGACTGAGAGCACACACATGACATAAAAACCATTCCAGAAGAAAAACATGTCATATGTATTATGCAATAAGATAAAGCTAATACTTCTCTTGGAATCTTAATGTTTGGATCTTGTGATTTCTGTGTGTTTAGCATTTTCAGACTCTGTGTAGTGATAGCAATCTTTTCCATTAATTTGCCATCTAGTTACAAAAACAAAACACTGCTTTTGTTTTATTTGTTTACATTTTATTTACAG
>NW_009648955.1:6131237-6136051 GCF_000708025.1 Charadrius vociferus
TCCATGTTCACAGAAAAGCTAAATTGAATCCAGTACAATGTGGGCTTATTAAAAGACTGGCTAACAGATTTGCTTTGCCCACAAAACTGTGCGCTGTGGTCTGAACTATTCCTTTTCCAATTAGAGCTATTTATTTATTTTGATTTCTAGCAGTCATGGTGAATTCTTGTCAGTGGTATTTTTTTCCACAGAAATGCTCTGTATTTTTGCAGGAGTAAAACTGCATGTTTAATTGGTTATTTTAACACCTTTAGTGCAATATCTCCGTGCTTTAATAGGGCTGTAATTTTTAAATGTAGGTCCATTATTTTCTATGGCACGAACATTGGCAGACTTCTCAAGTGTCTTGCTTCTCACTGGTGTCTCTGATTTCACATTAAAATCCCTCTTTGTCCCTCCTTAGTCCCTGCTGATGACCCTTATTAACCAGAAGGATTTCTAGAGCTGAAAAGCTTATCGGGTTAGAAAGGGGCATGTTACAAAAATGTAGTTTTGTCAGAACTTAAAGTAACCTTCAGGATAAAGAAAGAAAAGCCTGTGGTATTGCAGTGGCCTGCATAAAGATAAAGATAAAGATAAGTATGTCATAAGTTAGCTGATGTTTTTCTCAGTATTTTTTCTGCTATGTTTGGATGAAGCGTTATACAGAAACATTTAAGTTTTACTCCTCTAAAGGGTATCAACTTTGTGCGGTATCCTGCTTACCTAGCACTTGGCTGAGCCTTCAAGCCAGCAGGTCAGGTCTCATTGACGGTGGCAGGCAGGTCATCTACCTACTTTTCCATTGTGTTCGGAGGAAACTCAGTTGAACTCTTGACCCTCTTTCTGTCCTATCTGGTAGAAAAGCTTCAGGGAGGAATGGCTGTATGAATCGCTGTAAAATATCTTGCTGTGCTTGTGCTGAATGCACAAGGCCAAATTTTGCATTGGTGTCAGCTGGTGCCACACCATAGGGTGGCAAGGGCAACTCTGTTCATTGGTGCTGGTTGGGACCTGGCTCTTTGCATGGTGCCTCTTTAGATAGCAGAGTTTCATTGACTTAATCAGAACAACTCATGTCGCTTTGCACAGCTTTCTGTGAGTAAAGGTAGCAAAACTGGGCCAATTATAGTAAGAAACATCAAGCGTTGTATCCTAAAATGCAGTGTGACTGAAAAAGGCTAGGGTGCATGATATGCTTAGCCACTGAACGGGGAACTCACTGGGAAGTGCTAAGGACAGAGGACAAACATGATGTTTAGGTGTGTAAGGAAGGAGTATCAGGTATGAATGGGAAACTGGTGTTCCACATTATTCAATGCTGGGGAGATATTTACCATAATAATAATAAATCAGGCCAGGATATCTTCAAGAAGGATGCTGAAAACCAGGGAAATGTTACTGCCCTCATCACAAATCTTTCACCAAGATTTAACAAAGGTAGTTTCAAGTCTATAAATATACCATAAATTTAGAGATGTAACAAGCTTGATGTAGTTTGATTCTCCAAGAGGAGATTAAGAGGTGAACTGGTTATGATTTACACTTACGTAAGGAAGATATTTGTGGAGATGAGTCTTTAAGCAGTGGAAAAGCCATAATGGGATCCAATAGTCAGAAAATAAGATGGTCAAATAAGATGTGTATTTTTAGTATTGGGGTGATTAATCCACAAAACAGGTTAGCTTGGAATATGATGGCTTTTCAATTGCCTGATGTCTTCAAATCAATAGTGGATATTTCTCTCAGACATGGGCTATAGCTCACTGAGACATTATAGACTTGATGCAGTAGTCACTTGTTAAAGTTCTGAGGGGAAAGGAAAGGTCAGGCTAACTGATCATATCATATCATATCATATCATTTCATATCATATCAGCTTGTGATTTATGAATCCATTATGTCATCTTGGCCAGCTCTACATTTTGATTCCTGATTTTATCTGACCTAAGTTTGGGTATAGAAGTTTTGTGCACAATAGTCTATAAAAACAGGGAAAGGGTCAGCAACCTTTCTTGGGAAAATTTGTGAACTGCTAATTTTTATGTTTGTCCAAAGCAGTGGATATCAACTGTAAAGCAAATGGACCTAGAAACCCTTAGCCATCCCTTCATGCTGACCTGACCAACTGGTTAGCTGGCATATGGTACCTTGTGGCTGAGTTCAGAGTCCTCTGTCTCAGCCTACATAGAGATGCAAAGAATACAGTTTTGATCAGCCTGGACCCCTATGAGAGTAGTTCAGGCTGAGCAGAATATGCTTTTCGTCTCTATTTAGCACTTTTTATTCCTTTTAAAGTATGCCCTCTTTCAAACAATAGGGAGGAGTGGAAATAGAAAAGACCAATCTTAGGAGCCTTTCTTCTTTGTATCCACTCAAACCAAGAACATAAGTGAGGATTAAGCTATCCGAACAAATAGAAGGATGATTCTTCATGAGTTGAGGCATGAATCAAAGCAAAATGAAAATATCTCCTTTGCAAAAGTATGTCATTACATTGCTGGTGCTGTTGAAAACACTTGTTTTATTCAAAAGCCTCGTTATAAAACCTTCATGGGAGTGAAGAGGTGGCTGAGATGCAGTCCCCATAGCCATAATTGGAGAATTATAAAAGTAACAATTATTTTTCTGCTCCTGGAGTCTGCACGATTTCTTTCTCTCATCAAGGATTAAAATAATGAAAAAATTACAATCATGTTGTCAGAGCACGGTTCATACTTTAATTCAGACTTTGTGGGCTAATTCTGGCAGTGGTATAACTACAGTGAAGTTTATTGAAGTTACTCCGCAGAGGGATTAGATGCTGTTTGTCTCTTCATGCTTCTACTTTCCACTCTGATAAGATACCTTTATGTAATCAGTCAGGTTTTTCAACTATGGGTGAAATATTGACTATAATATTGTTTTTATTACTTCAAGCTGCAACTTAATTTTTATTTTGTTTCAGTAATATATTTGTCAATTGGCAACAAACTGGGGTGAGTATGATAAGTTTATATTTAGGCTGTAAATGTGTGATGAATGTATACTCCCAGAGTAACCAGAAGCTGAACTCGAGTAATTATGATTAATACTGTTTGGAAATAAATTGTGTTAATTTTAAGCTTAATGAAATTCTGATAGTCGATTTTACACTAAAAATTATGCTTGTAAGATCCTGAACCATCTCCCATCTGAGATGAATGCATTCGTATCACACTGGTCTTATTTGTGAAGAAATCTCAGCTTCATTTTGCTGTGGAGTGCAATTTATGGCGTGAAACACTAAGGTCCGGAACTGTGCACTCCTCCTTTCCAAATGGCTAATACATGATTTTTTTTTTGCTTGCAAGTCATCTGTTGCCTAAAATAAGAAGGAAAAATGGAAAAAAGTGGAGGTATTTCTAATTCTAAAGGCTTTGAAATATCACCAGGAAGAGAAGCAATATATTGTTACACTCCGAGCACAGTAATATCTCCTGTGTCATCATGTTACAGAGGGATTACACGTATTTAGATATCCTTTATGGAATTCAGGAAGAAATGAGAGGTATATGTCATGCTGCTCTTAACCTGAAGATGTAGAGGCACCTAGAGAAGCCAAACCGATAGCTGTGCACATTAATGTAAGTATTCTGATACTTGGTCAGCTATGCTGAAACACAGGACAGAGTAAGTTTCCTGGAAAACATAAATCGCCTGAACTGTTCCAGTAGCAGCATGGAATGTTTGTGCACCCTGCAAGGATTGTTTGCAGGAAGTGAAATGGCCTTTCTGGGGCAGGTGTGCAAGCATTTGCTCAGCTCTAGGGTGCGGGTGGGAACAGGGGAAGGAATGAATGGTGTATGGCCACCACGCTGGCTGTTTATGTGCTACCTTCTTCTACAGGCCAAGCTGTAAGGAGTCAAAGCTGTTTTTCTTGGAGCAGCTCTAGAACGCACCAGCCAAGCAGGAAGGGGAGTGTTACCTGATCACGGAGGGATAGCAGGGGATGATCCTCCATCTTTTGCAGAGAAATGGAATTTTCCCCAAGGTCTAGTCATTAGGGGATGGAGAGTGAGATTTCCAGTTATTTGAGACTGGATATTTCCTTCACTAAATATCCTTTAGTTTTGACCTCAGCAGGATCCAGTTTCATATTGGTAACACTTTTCTTTCTTGTGGCAATTAAAGTAGTTATTCAGTATTTGATTGTTTAAAGCTCACCTCAATGAATGGCAAAACTCCCATGGGTGTCCATAGGATCAGGTTATTGCCTCCTATTCCTTGGATGCTCTGAGTCAAATGTGGCTCTTATTTTCCTGTGAGGCAGCTTCCAGGCTCTAATGGTTACTCTAATAGCTATTGAGCATCCCCCACCCCCGGAGAGTTATTTACCCTTCCTGCCCCTATGCCCTCTTTGACAATGCTGTCAGCTGGTGTGACTGTTGTTTGCTCTCTTCTATATTTCCCTTTGGAAAGAAAAGAGAAAGAACTTGGAATTTAAGTCATCAAAAACATGATTTTGACAATATGAAAACCTTCATCTAATAAACTGTATGTAGAACAAAAATAAATTCAATGCAAAAAGTGAATGAAGTTTTCTGTCACTGGGGAAGTGTTCTGTAAAAGCTGTGACAAGGATGAGCAATGTTTATTTTATTTGTTCTCATGTTTTGTAGTTTCTCAGACTGCAATGCCAAAAAGGCCTATTAGGATCATCTAATCTGGACCCCTCCTGCATAAACAGAATTTCATCCAGTAATTTCTACATCAACCTGATAATTTCTTTCTCCAAAGATGTATTCTTTTAGCAGTTTTGTGCTTCTTAATGGTTATTGATTTAAGCATCCTCCATCCCACTCTTAAAAATATTT
>NW_009648955.1:6136103-6198031 GCF_000708025.1 Charadrius vociferus
TGTTTCTTGTCTGAACAAAATAAGCTTCTTTACTCCTTTCTCTATAACAACAAACTTCTGCGTAGCAGCTCAGAGCATTTCAGGGAATATTCTCAATTATTGGTGGGGAAAAAAACAACAACCTACTGATTTTGGGTAACAATTGGAGAAAAAAAAAAAGAAAACAAGAGAATAGAAAATGTGAATACCTGGCATATGATTAGCAGATTCAGCAGCTTCACTCGCTTCTTTAATTGTTTATAGACTGAAGGACAGGTTGATAGCAATCACTCGCTTCTTCCAAAATAATTACACTGTCCATGTCAGCTTTGCTTATCCTCCCAAAACAGTTTGAAGAGCTGACTACCTGAAATATTTATTCCTCAGTCAAAAAGACAGGAAAAATCAGTGATGGTGGCATGGCAGGAATTTTCAGAAATGCATTTGAATAAAGGTGGCTGGGAGGAGGGCATAGAGGGCCTCCTGATAGAGTTAGGGAAAGGAGGTGGCAAGGACTCTCCTGTGTGTACCATGGCCTTGGCCTAAGGAGCCACAAAGTGTGTTAGAATGACTTTTAAGAAGGTTTTGTAAGTGCTACAATCACATTGTTTCTGTGAGGCACTGTACGTGCCTGAAAGGTATTAAACATTTTGTGTACACTGACAGTGTCAGGAGTGGAAGTTAGGAAACATCCTTCTTAGCAAAGGCTCAGAACTGGTAAGACCAAGCTAATATGAGTCAGCAGTCTAAATATTTCAGGTGTGAGTTTTCCATTGATGATTATTTGTGCTGCTGGTTCCTGTTCCCTTGTAGGCTGGAATCTTTCTGGTGAGAAGGTGGAAGAGACAAGGAGATCCACAGCTCTAGCTAAATAGTCTGAAAGAGAATATAAGGTATAGAAAAGAAATGGAAAACATACATTGTGAATAGTAGAGGCTTTTATAGTCATATACATTTTCATACAGTTCTTTATATGTCACTCTTGAGTGACATAACGTTCCAAACTAAACCTCCCTAGAGTTAGGGAAAAAAAAAACCAAGCCCAAAGGAACAGCAAAGTAAACAGCTCGTGTGGACAGCTGTACTGCTTATGTTGACCTTTGGTTTTACTTATTCAGTTACAAAGAGGAAGAGTAAAGATCATAAGGGATAGCAGTTGGCATAAGGCATACTGTTCTCCATTCTTCATTGCTTATTTCACCTCTCCTGGGAAGGATGCAGCAGGCTGGGCTGGACCTGATAAGCAGGAGCACTGTACAGCAAAGGAGCCTATGAGAAGTGTCAACACTGCATTTGTGATTGGATATCGGTACACGTGCTGTCATTATGAGGTGAATGCTGTTCTGCAGGTTTGTACCTAACAAACAACATGAGAGCAAATGGTTGCTGCTAAATACATCTTGAAATTAAAAAAAAAAAAAATTGCAAATATTTGCCACATGATAAAATTATGTAAAGAATTTGATACAAATGATGGCTCTGCAGTGAATACGAGATTTGATTTCTCTGGAAGGGCCCAGTTAAGTCATAACCTACAGACTCCCAGTGTAAATGGCTTACGAATGGCAGCAGAGCTCTGGGAATGAGTTCATTTGTTTTCATTCTGGGGCCATCTGTTGTTATTTCTAATATATACTTCTTAGCTTTCACCTTTGATCTTTGCAGTTTCCAGGTTTTTAAACTTTTATAGTTCATGATTATATGTTTTAGTGATGTCAGTGAAAGGATATTATCACTTTCAGTGACTTAGTGGGAGCTTATTATTAGTTTACTACCCTGAGAATTACAAATAAATAAGCCAGCAAGTAAATATTATGAAGAGATGGTTGTGTCTCTGTAGTTAGAGGTTGTGACTAACTCTGTGTTTCAAAGTTGATTATAACATGCTCCCTCACAGGAAAGTTCACTAAACCCAACGCAAGATGCCTAATAAATCACACATGAAATGTCTTACTGGAGGTTAATTCACTGCTCAAGCTTTGAGGATAGTCAAAACAAGGCTGGACTGGAGTGCAGCGGTAGCATTTTATCTCTTCATATACTCACCCTTTTTTCCATTTTTTTTGAACTGAACCCTCAAAATGGTTTTCTCGAGTAGTGCCAAATTTATGCATCTAAACTAAAGTAGAATGAGTCACTTGCAGTAGTGACTGGGGCATAAAATAATTGGTGGGATAGCAGTTAGCACTCAATCTTTTCTTCTACCTGTCACTTCCCACACTTCATTATAAACTAGTCATATTCCTGAAATGAAAAACATGCTCTCCAGGAAAGGGCAAAGCAAAAGAAAGTGGTATTTATCTGTCTATCACCCTTTCATTGTTCTTTCTTAGTCCCAATCTTCACTAGACCATATTTCAATATTCCTTTATCACTAGTTTATATTCTCATTCACATCACTGTGCAAACTTAACACTTCAAATGCTCCTGTTTTGCCAAAGAAACTCCCTTTTAACCAAGCCTAGCTCAAGCCATGCCTGCCCAGAAAACCTGCAGCCTGGATGAAACTATGCTGAGAACATCTCCCTTTCTTCTTTAACCTCTTCCTGGGTCAAAACAAGTTTTAATTCACTGCATGATGCATCAGGACTCCCCCCTTTGGATCACCTCCCCACATCCCCACGCAAGGAGGCAGGCAGTGGGTTTGGAAATCAGAGACATGCCAGGAGAGATTCATAGAATCATAGAATGCTTAGAGTTGGAAGGGACCTTAAAGATCATCTAGTTCCAACCCCTCTGCCATGGGCAGGGACACCTCCCACTAGACCAGGTTGCTCAAAGCCCCATCCAGCCTGGCCTTGAACACCTCCAGGGATCCACAACTTACCTGGGCAGCCCGTTCCAGTGTCTCACCACTCTCACAGTAAAGAATTTCTTCCCAATATCTAATCTAAATCTACCCTCTTTCAGTTTAAAACCGTTACCCCTCATCCTATCACTATACTCCCTGATAAAGAGTCCCTCCCCAGCTCTCATGCAGGCCCCCTTTAGGTACTGGAAGGTCTCCCTGGAGCCGTCCCTTCTCCAGGCTGAACAGCCCCAACTCTCTCAGCCTGTCTTCATAGGAGAGGTGCTCCAGCCCTGTGAGATTCTTCTGATCAGCTGTACGCAGCTGCAGTCCAGATGTCTATACCTGCCTTAGCTGTGTAGTCTCCCTTTACAGGCACTGGGAAGGAGCAGGCACATAGAAGGTGCTGTTTATTTGATATTAAAATAGATGAAAAAATAAATCAAATGACTCTTGTCTGAAGAGGTCCTCTCCCTAAAAGGAGGTTGGGGTGACTGGCTTGGATGCACATGGCTGCTGTAGGTGTGACAGCTCCCATGGTTGCTGGTGTATAAACACAAAGTTCTGCGACTCAGATCCTCCATCACTCAAAACAAGGCAGAAGGCACCATTTTGTTGTTATACCTTTGGTGTGCCCTATTTTTGACCACTGTCAGCAGTTCTGGCCCTGTGTCAAGAAGGACATAAGGGAGCTAGAGGAGATGCAGAGAACGGCAAGTGGAATAATTAATAGGGTGGGAGCTATTAGTAGGGTGGGCCCTGCCTGACCAGGAGGCGTTAACAGATGTGGAATGCTTCAGTTGGAGAGGAGAAGGCTGAGGAATAGGGCTAAATTTTTCAAAGTCACCAAGATGCTAGATAAAGTAAAAGCAGAACTACTGCTACTCACCAAACCCTGTGCTGTTGGATCTAGAGGACAATATCAGAGGCAGGAACATGTCTTCCAACATGTCTACAGCAACAGCTGTGGGTGCTGGTGGTACACAAAGAAGAGACTGTAGAAAGCAGCCTGGCTCGTGTCCTGTCCTTAGTAGCACCTCTCTTCTTGTGCAAGTCAGTCAGAGGTGTGGTACTGGGCTAGATGGATCCCTAGTGAGACCCAGTGGGGCACATCTTAACATTTCCCTCCACTGACTGTGTAAGAGATGAAGAGTAGCTGTGTTCTTAATTTGTATTTCTTGACAATTAATATTGTCTGGCATCAGTCCCAGGCTGGGTGCTCTGGAAGCAGCTACCTCTGATGTTGGTCTGACTTTTTGGAACCGCAAGGGTCCACCAAGAGCTCTGTCTTTACTAGTGAGGTTTTGTTCATCAGCCCAAATGACCTGGGAGAGAGCAAGTTCTCTCTCCTCCTAATGAAATCAATGAGAATTACGGGCATTGAGTGTATTCCAGCAGGTGTACAGCGTCCCACAAGGTCAGGCACTTGGTTAATAGGCTGAAGCTCTGCAAAATGGTGTATACTATTAGCAGCCAGGGGAAAAATCAAAAGGTAGAAAAGGACATTGGGCAGAGCTGTCAATTACACATTGGAAAAAGGAAAGAGAGAAACTGTCTGTAGTGCTTAAGGCAGAAAGGTTTAGAAAAAATAGGAAAAAAAGCACTAATGTTTATTGCTATCAAATTTATTCTGCCTTTCCTAATACTAAATGTTTTTCGTCATGAAAAAAAGTTGGCAGATTCAAATGTGTTAAAGAATCACCAGTGCACAGTCACATTGCTCAGCGATACTGAATCCTAACTTGCCTCTGAGTATGAACATATTCAGGCTCAGGTTAGCTTTACATATTTAGGTAAAGTTCACTTGATTGTGAATGTTTACCTGCACAAAATAAGCAAGCCCCAAAAGTCTGGTCAACTCAGGTCAAAACAACAGCCCATAAAGCTTTTGAAATTACTAAAGCAACTTCATGGGGCTGGTAACCTCCATTTGACCATTCACCACACCAATCATATTTGCTAAACTTAATTTATAGCATCTATACAAGCCTGTGTCTCACAGTAGTGTAATTAAATTCATAGAAGCTTGTCATACTTTTAACTTTGCAGCTGAGTGTAGCATTCAATAAATAATACCAATCTCATACCACAAATTGACTCTAATGCAAACAGATACAAAAATCAAGCCTGTTCAGAAGAGGATATTAGCCACATAATGGAAACAATAACTGAGTTAGAATTGCTTAGCTAATCAGCACGTGTTTTATTATCCCATTGCTTTTTCCTCCAAGTTCTTTGAGACCAAATCAGAGGTTAAGTTGCCAAGTTCAGTTTAATTTTTCTTCAACAAAAACTTCACCTCTGAAGGACTGCAAAGACCCATCCCACACCTCGCGGTCTGGGGAAGGCTGTGCATCGTCTGTAGTCAATGGGAGCTCCGTGCAGTTGTTAGCGCGCTGAGGATCTCAGCATCTAACAGCAGCGGTGGAATGCTGCCGGCAATATTGTTCTTTGAGAATCAATTACAGGAGAAATTCTGGCAATTAATAACAGAAACCCTGTGATATTGCTATAATTGGTTTGGCAAGATATTAACATTGGTAAATTCGCAGTTCCTTCATTACAAAGGGCTGTGAAATGCTTCTGCCTCTTCATCAGAATGGTAGTGGTGGGTTCTGGGTCTCTTCTCCTGCACAGGTAGTGGGGGGAACAGTTTCCATCCATCTCGAACCCTCTGGGCCAAGAAGGATCTGCGTCAGGTCTCCTTCATTTTAACTCTTCACAGTACTCCATGCATTGTGCTGGGCTAATGTAGCTTTATAGTTTCTCAAGATCAGGCAGGTATTCCTTTCTCCTATTTGATTACTGAGCCTGTGAACACTTCAGGGCATGCAATATCCATTGCCCTAACACAATGGTTTTCTCACTTGTGCTGAGGCTGCTGGGTGCTTCTGCAGTAGGAAAAAGATGATATTTTTCCAGTTTTCTAATCATCTGATATTGCATTCTGGTATCAAGACTCCCCTGAAGTAATTGTTCATCCTTCTGATCCCTAATTGCATTTATCAACTCAGTATGAAACCTATTTCTACCTGGAGCTTTGTCTTCCTTTACCCAAATATTTCCTCACAACTATTTTCATAATCTGCAAAAGCACCTACAAAATATATCCTCACAGGAGGCACTGTGAGTATTCTTCTTAACAAATACAGAGAAAAAAAGTCATTGAGTTTTTATTTTACATTCAAAATGACTGTTAATATGAAGGAATATTTTTTTTCAGCATACTAAATCCCATGCAGCACTATAGGTTGTGAGATAAATATTGTAAATTATTAAGTTCATGCTGTTTTGAACTACAGAATCACTTTGGTAATATTTTTCTTGGAAAATCAATTATATATGAAATTGTGTAGCAATTTAGTAACATAAACCCAGGTAATAATACAATTAAAAAGAAAATATTTACTTGCTGCATGGGGTATTTTGTATGCATCTTAATTATGTACCTTTGCCTGCCAGCTTGTATTATGTTTATAACCTTTGGGTAGGTTTAGCATCAGGCGGATAGGAAAATAATAAAAGCTGATACCATAGTTAGACTTTAGTTGTAATTTGAAAAATGATTGGTATCTAGATCTTTGCTGCCAGTGGCACTGTGAATTAGGAAAATGGATAGAAAAAATATTCCTCAGCATGTAAATCTTACATGATAGTGGGAGGAATCAGACCCTAACCATTCAACTGACCATGTTTTAATTATTTTAGGTCAGATTAGTCTAAGTGGTGCAAATAGTTTGACTGTCAGAGTCGAGTTCTTTGCAGTGTTTCTCTGCTGTAAGTCAGCTCTGAATTTGATCCTTTGTTTTATTGTTCATTTTAATGAAAAGGACTTTGGGAAATATTCTTCCCAGATATGTTGCAACTGTAGACATGTACAGTGAGAGATTCCATTTTCCTTCTTTTCTCAGAAGTAGTTTCTTTGGTTTATATATCAGAAAGATCCTCTTTATAAATATTTTCACTTGGGCTAGCTCTTTTATTTGGAGCTGAAGATGATGAAATCACCACAGCCATTCTCAGCGTCACTGAAGTAAATGACACAAAACTTAGCCAACTAGCCAAGTGAGGATCTCAGGCTGATATATCAATATTCGTCAAAGTATTTACAGACTTTTGGAGTCTTTAATTAGCCATTGCATGTTGAGGATTCAGTTCAGTGAAGACAAACAGGCTGTATTCCCTTCAAAAGCTGGATGAGGTTTACTGCAGTCCTGACTTGAGGATTTGTTCTGTGTTGCAAAACAAATCAAGCACGCTGTGATTATAGCTCCCCATTAATCACTTTCTGCATTGTTTCCTTGCCAGTCCTAACAATTCTTTTTTCTCTAGGACTTTTAAATTAAGCCTAAAATCCCCCAAGAGAACATGTCTCCACTACTCAGAGAGCTCGGGCACTTTCTTTCGGAGGACTGCTGCACTAATTCTGCATGATATTAGGTGGTGATGTCCACTGCTGAGTAGTTGTCTACTTTCCTTTTATGATCACTGCTGATCTAATCAAGACCATCAATTGAGTTTATCCACCTGACCAAACACAGGCCAAACAAGTTGCTTTCTGGACTCCACTGTTAAACTCAGATGTAGACATCCATACTATATTGACATAAGTATGAGATGAACACCACTTTTGGTGCCTAAAATGTAGATGAATGTCAGATACCCAAGTGAGGTAGACTTGATCCGTAAACTTCTCCATTACAAGAGGTAGCCTATTGTTCAGGGATATATGATGAATGCCTAATGGTAAAAATGTGTCACAGGTATTGGTGGATGGATTGGTTGGATATTTGCTGATGTTGTCACATGCCTTTTTACTCATTTTGAACCTGCTGCCTTTTTAAATTCTGTAAGGTTGATACGTTATGGTTTCCTTCCATCCCTAGGACTGACAAGCCCTGCTGCTATCTTTACGTTCATGTTTTCTTCACTGTTTCTCCAGTCTTACATCCTCATATATATCTCCAAGATAAGAAATACCAAGGTTTGCTTTATGCTCCCATCCTTTGGGAGAAGAGATAGAAGAGAGAACATGTTTTTGTGACCTTCCAGCAGCAACACAATCTTCCCTAGAACCTGTTTTTCTATAACTAAATTCAACTCAAGGTCACTGTGCTGTTAGAGGCCAATGTCCATTATGCACTATTCTATATTTATACTCAGCTGAAGTCAGTGTCAAATGCTGTAGTTGGGCAACTGCCAGGGCTGGCAAGTCCTTGTTTTCTGTGGAGAGTCCCATGTATGGTCATCATTTATCAGAATGACAAAAATCATCTTCTGCAAGTAATGTTGGATTTCATAGATTCTCAAAAGGACAACTCCTCCTGTAGTAACGAGTAACCCAATTCAGTTTTATCCAGAAGATCCCACTGGCTGTTCTCCAGCAGTCATCATGTTGTGTAACAAAACTGCTGTTACATATAATAACAAAGAAAAATCAAGTGAGAAGATGAATGCTTTGTTTTAAAATAAGTAGGGGTTTGAAGACTCTCTGCCTGCCCCCTCCAGCCCCACCCCAAGTCTTGGTGGGAAATATCTTCCTGTGTTTTGACAAAATCACAGAATCACAGAATCTCCTAGATTGGAAAAGACCTGTAAGATCATCTAGTCCAATCATTAACCTGACACTGACAAGCCCACCGCTAAACCATGTCCCTAAGCACTACATCTACACAACCCTTAAATACCTCCAGGGATGGGGATTCCACCACTGCCCTGGGTAACGTGTTCCAATGCCTGATGACCCTTTCAGTAGAGAAATTCTTCCTAATATCCAACTGAAACTTCCCTTGACTCAACTTGAAGCCATTTCCTTTTGTTCTATCACCTGTTACTTGACAGACCAGGTTGACTCCCACCTCTCTGCAACCTCCTTTCAGATAGTTGTAGAGAGCGAGGTCTCCCCTCAGCCTCCTGTTCTCCAGGCTAAACAACCCCAGTTCCCTCAGCGCTCCTCATAAGACATGTGCTCCAGACCCCTCACCAGTTTTGTTGCCCTTCTTTGCACACACTCCAGACCCTCAATGTCCTTCTTGTGGTGAGGGGCCCAAAAAATCTTAGCCTGTATCACACCCACAGCGAAAAAACTGTGATGGAGGTAGATAGACCAAAAAAGTGTAAGGTCATCAGGTCTAGATCCCATTGTCATCTCTGCAGGGGGCTGTTTTACTGTCTGGTTTGAGTCCTTTGGGGGTGCCTTGCCATCAGGGAGCTGTGTTTATGGAATGGAGGCTGGTGGTGTGGTCCTGCCCAAAAGCTGCATCGAAATCACCCCTTCATTTATAGTATCTGTAAGAATAGATCAGGATAGGTTGACCAATTGCATATGCTTAATGAAAAAATTAATGACCCCACTGTTATATAAAAAGAGAGGTACTCAGTTTTGCAAATGGTAATTATTCCTCTTTAAATGTCCATTTTGATTCCTCAGCCTATTAGAAAAAGCAGCCAGAAACTGACTTTTGGTTAAGATAAGAAAGTACACAAAAATATTCTTTATCTCTTTGTATCCACAGTCAAAAATTTGTATTTACAGATAATAGGAAGTTCCACACAACAACCTGCAACAACATAAACTTGCTTTTTGTCCAGTAGAAAAGTAATTTATTTTTCTGACCCAGAAGAAAGAAGAAAGAATTAATACAACCAAGACAGATACCAGGACATCATTTAAAATTCCAGGACATCATTTTAGACCCTGGTGAATCATTGAAGTTCTTTAGATGCCACTGCATAAGAGGAGTGTGATGATAACCTCTTTCTCTGACCTAAACTAGGACGCCAACAACTGTAAATTCACCCATCTGCCCCCATTTTCTGTCTGCATGAGTGAATGGGCATTGAAGGTGTTTCAAGCGGTTCTCCAGTTTCAGGCAGCTGGGCAACTCACTGCGAAATCACAAAATTAGGTAAACACGATAGATTGATGCTGAGGACATTTAGGGTGAATGAGATCTTCTAGTTTATACATGAGGGAGCCAGGTAAATTAATAAAGGAAATTGACAATCATTTATACATGCCAGCATCAGCAGGCGTCTCAGCAAAACTGCTGGTGAAAGGTCACAGCTCATCTGCCACTGAGGCGACCAGCAGCCAGGCTAAAAATTATTCATTTTCAGACATTGTTTAGGTACTTTGTTCACCATGGAGGCAGAAGACTTTCTTTTTCTTCTTCTTTTTCTTTTTTTTTTTTAGCAGGCAGGAGCAATAAATCAGCTAGTTTAAGAAGACCCAGCTAGCCCAACACAGATCGATTTCACGGGGAAGTCGATGGACTGCTAATAGAATTACAACTACCTGTCAAAATAGGAAAAACATATCTGTGACAGTGACAAAGGGCAAATCAATTGAAGAAGTGTTGTGGGCTCTTTTTCCCCCCTTTTTTTTTTTTTTTTTTTTGTGACATAGATGCAAAGTACATGTGTGTCTTTCAAAACCTGCAACTGTGAAGAACAGCAATGAGTTTATCCCTTTACAGGAGCCACCAGTCCTGCAATACTGAATTCTGTGGTCACTTTATTTCTACTGCAATCGCCCAGGTACCCCCCAGAGGCAAAGCTAAAGAGCCGCATCCAGAGCTATTTGAACAGTTTCTCACGTATTATGAAAGCTATTTAAATAGGTTTTATTAACAGCTGTAATAATTTGCTCCAGGTGAAAAACCTTGGCGCATTTTGTTTACCACAAACTGTGTTTTTTTTTCAATTACACACGCGAGCTTGCCAGTTTCAGGTGGTTTTTAGTATTTGTACAGCTCAAGCAGAAAATCAGTTACAACAATGTTGTTGGCTCAGAAATTATGTTATAATTTGAGGTAATTAGATAAAAATTGAGTTATTGAAGAGTGGAAAGCTGCCATTGTGCTGCAACACTACTCTGCTGCCTGTATGTGTCTATAGGCTGTGCCCTTAGTACATTGCATATTTACATTAGAAATCAGAAAGGTTCTTTGTAGTTAAAAATGTAACTAAATATGTGCATACCTATTGATGCAACAGTTTGTGGTGGCCCTGCAGATGTCATGAGTGAGTACTGAAGTAGTAAGATATTTACCGAGTCATGCCAGCACAAGCTTCTGCTCTGCTGGTACAGCTCCAAAATAACAAGAAATACTACAGGAAAATAAGCAGGGTGACACTCCTTATTGTCCTCTCACTGCAGCCATTCCTGGGTCTAAACCTGCCTTCAACTTTCTATAGAGAAGACCACATATCTTTATGAATTTTGTATACAGGTGTGAATGAGAACTTGGAACAAAACTGTAATCAAAATTAAATATCTGGGAATCTTCCTCTTATCCCATTACTTGGGTATATAAACCAAAGAGGTATAAGTCCTCTTGTTTCATTTCTTAGTGTATACCACTTTGGACAATAACTGGGTGCCAGAAAACTGTTCTGCCAAAATGTAAAAAGCAAACAGTTTTATTCTCCAAAATTTCCTCATGTACTTTCTTTCAAATATGTGTATACACATGCACACACACATATATACACATGTATGCCATACATTTACAAAAGTAACAAAAGCAGAATTTCGAGCTATACTGCCTTATTAAATAACCTGAAGAACAGCTGAGATGATATATTTTGCAGTGCTACATGTGTGCAGGCCCCAATGACGATGACTGGAATTATCATGTACAACTAAACTGGGGAAACTTTGTTGAAGTCAATTGAATTTGCATTTAAATAGATGATAAAACTTCCATTGACTCTCAGTACGAATGGGGTTTCATGCATTGCAATTAAACCAGACTGTAAGAGGAGTCAGGGTCAAAATTCTCAGACTTGCATATCTTACTTTTCTTGCATTTCTTTGCTTGCTTTGCCTATATAAAAACAGTGCCCAGCTGTGCTCTTTATCATGTGCTGCAACTTCTGTTGACTTTGTTGGGTCCTTCAGGCTTACATGAGCATGGCAACAACATCTCTGGAGGCAGAACTGTGTTTTAAATTCTTTGGAGCAAGGAATAAACCATAACATTAATCTTTTTTGTAGAGCATTCTATGCATTTTTAACACTGTGATTTTTAATAGATAGTAATAATAGCAATTTTGAAGTACCCTGCAGATTCTAGTAAAGGACTTTCCTTCAGAAACACTGTCCCCTGCTGCTAGTTTGCAAATCTTCTAATTCATTGCCACATGGAGTGTCCTATGTGTGCAACATTTTTTACTTCAAAACAGATAAAGCTGTATATTTTACCAACAAAGGTTCCCCAACAGCATGTTACCATTTCTCCTGTGTGGGAATTAGATACTTTAAATCATTTCCAAATAATGGTAGTGGATAGTTTAAAGGTCATGAATAAGTAATTTATTTAAATTAAGCATTTAGATTAGCCATTTGTATTTCAAAGCTTATAGACCGGTACTAAACCAGTATCTTTCTCCTGAATAGTGTTTTCATGATGTAAGTTATTCAGTGAATCACAGCATGTCTCAGAAACTCATCCCATCCTTAAGTCATATATATCTGCGAGAAGTGTCTTCTCGTCCCTGGCACAACATGGATGTGGATCTTTGTGCTGTATAGACCTCGGGACCCCAGCGGGGAATGGCTGGGCTGGCAGTTCACAGCTGTTACGGCCGGGAAAACAACGGGGAAGCTATTGCTGAAGCTCTCAGAACAAAAGGTATGAAGTTAGATCCAAGCACTGAGTGATGACAGAGTAAGTGTCTCTCCGCCACAGACCACGGCTCTTTCTAGAGCCTTACTCACTTCAAAAGTAGTGGGAAAACTCCAGGAAAGAGGGCAGATGTTCCTGTTAGTTTCAAACAGATGTATAAAAAGCTGGGTAGCCAAAAAGGTTTTAACAACAGCTTTGTAATGAAACTCAGAAAAGAGCAAGTGGCTAGGGCTTGGTCATCACGGCTTCAGAGGGTATCTGCTTTATGCAGCACAATTTTAATTGCATATGCCACTTTAACTTTGATCTATGTTTTATAAAGTAAGGCTTAAAACTTAGAGCCTTAGGTGGGAGAGTTGCCATGAACTTTTAATGTCTCACAAATAAAAAAGCTTGAGGGAGGCTTTGTCTCTCCAGAAGTGCCAGAAAACCCAGCTGTATGTGTCTGAGGAAAATGCATGGGGGAATGGGTTATGGAAACAGTGAATCTTAAAATACTAGCACAACAAATACCCTGCCACTGCAGGGCTTTGCCTTAAAAACTTGGCATCCTTGTGCCTGGTTGTACCTGGGAAAGAAAGCTACCGGGGACAGAATGTGTAAGCACTGGTTTCTGCTCAGCACTGAATCAGTCTTGTGGTTATGTTTGGCCCCCTTTTGTAAACTCTGTGTTTTAATATGCATTATGGACACTCCAGTAACAAAGGTATTCACTTTTCTTAAATAGAATTTCAGTGAAATATGTCTTGAGAGGATATATGACCCTTTTAAGGTAGGAGCAACTATTAGTTACTATAGAAGCCTAGAAAATATTTGTTCAGTGCTCTCTTAAGCATGCAGCCTGAATGCCTCGCAAACACAGTGTCACCATTATAAATTAAGCAGAGACAAAGTGCTGCCTTCTATCGTTTCAGTTTGATATACAAAGTCCTGCAAACTCCAGAGCTTTTCAGTAGCATCATGTCAGTGTAACACAGTGGAAAAACAGATTTGGGGGCTATTCCTGGTTGGTATATTAGCACTTTTGAAAAGAGGTCATGCTTCTCCCCCTTTTGAGGCTCATGCTTACCAGATACTGTTTTAAAAGGGCTAATATTTTAATGTTGTGCTTTAGCAAGGATAGTAAAGATAGAAAATATTCTAAAATACCAAGGGTAAAACCCCTTGAATCAGCTTTTAAAAGACATCTTTGGAGCTCGTTCTTGCACCATTCAAGCCACTAAATGCTTAAAGGAGTGTCTGACTCTCTGAGGTACTCAACACTTGCAGTGCAGTGCCACCAGAACTGCAGATTTCCACTGCATTTTAAAGGAGCTGAAAAGCTCTGTGTCTCCTCAGCATTGGCATTTGACAGGTGATATAAAATGACACTAAGCATTAAATAGCATATCTGAAGGGTTTTAGGCATCTTATCTGCGCATTCAGCTTTTGGTCATTTCATTGCAATATTGAGATGAAAAGAAAATTAAAGAACGTGAGAGTGAGTGAGCAGAACATTGATCTGATACTATATAGTTCAGTTTTAGTGTTACTTACTAGGAAAAAAACACCTTAATTCCTCTGAAATAAAATTTAAAACAAGCAAAAAAGTGTCAAAATTTGAGCAAAAATAAAGTGCTCCCTCCTCAAAAAAGCCTGAGCACAAACCAAGGTAAAGTCATTCAAATAAGTATAGTTTTGAGGCCTACCCACAATATGGAGGATTTATTGTCTACAAAGCGTTCACTCTAATTCATTAGTTCCTTCATAGAGTTATAAACTGCATTAACTCTCCCATGCAGAAATCAGCACTGTTACGGAGCTCTTGAGCAGATGTGATACAAGAGAGCCTTTTGATTTTTTTTTTTTTAAACTCAAAGAGTAATGACACTGCAATATCATGTGGTGAAGGAGCAATAATTTGATAAACATTGTCTTTCCATTAGATTAAAGCAATTAATCTGATTCTAATTTAGCTGAAACATTACCATACTGGAATCCCTAGAGCCCTATGAATAATCTCTAAACACATTGACACACTCAGCAGACAAACATTATCTCCACTCATACTGTTATTCCATATGGTCTCCTCCCATTCTGATGGAGGGCACCCTGCTGTTTCAATCAAATAAATGTCAATTATCTGAGATAGATAGATTTTTTTTAGTTCACAAGCGCAGGCTTACAATTCGGCAACAGCGGCTGTGGAACAATTGTCTGCAGTTCTCCCCTGATTGCTGCTGCCTCCTTTTTCAGCTGCAGACCTTGCCGGATTGTTGTCAAACTTCGTCGCATCATGCACAGTTTCAAAGGCTCTCTCTCGAAAATTGTAGGCACAGAAAAACATTTGTACCTGGGGAGAAAGCAGCAAAGCATAGAAGAGATGGCAGAAGGCTTTGCCGTGTAGACTTCTTTACCCTATTAGTTGGGATGGGCTTTATTGCCTTTTCTATTTGTTGGTCTAGCAGGGTGTCAAAACTCTGTGTCACTACAGGCTGGTGAGGTGATTTGATAGGATCGTACTCTTCTAAGGCAATGGCTCCCAAGCCTTTTGCTTCAATGGGTGGTGGGCACACTTGCCACTTCTCACAGGCTGCCTTGCATTTTGAATTGGAAACACCATAAAAGACAACAGGCTGAAAATTGCAAGCCCCTGCAAGGCACCATTTTTACCACTGCTGCAAGGTTCAAAGCTTATCCAAAATATCCCTTTGGCATAGTAATCAGGCTGCTTAGTATATTTGCCTAATGTAAGCCTTGTGGTTACTATGGTGTCTAACAGTGAGGGAATGATGTGCGATTCAGGTTGCGTATTGCCTAATGCCATCAGTAGAGAGGAACAGCCAGACCACCCAAGCTAGGTCCCTGTCAGTGGTGATCTGAACCCAACACTTTGCAGGCTGAACTCATTATTATTTTCATGATTATTTTACATCATATATGACCACTGTTGTTTAGGGTAACAGTTTTCTTCTCTGGATGTGCCATGGTAGGCCAATACACCTGATTGAATGAAGGATGGAGGTGAAAGGTTTTGTTTTGAACTGTGCTTTTTTCAGCTTTCAATTCTTTGGATGCTCAAAGTAATGTAATGTAGCAGAAGATACTCTCTCTTCATCAAAACACTTTAATGTGTGTCAGGTAATCCTATGGCACCTGCCCCAAGGTATGTGGCATTAGTTGATTGATCATAGTTGTTTATATAGACATGATGCTTTAGAGAGGGTGTCTGTATATCTATGTTGGAAAGATCACTTGGCAATCTGACATGGACAAAGTTTAAAATATTGAAAGTTCTGCAATATTTTAATGATACTTGGCATTCAGCTTGACCTAAATGACATGGCCATCCTAAGATGAAAATTCTGTTGAATTGGGCCTGTGATCTGTTTGAGAAACTGCTCATTTGATCATCCGTGTGACGGCCAGTGTGGCAGTCATCTGGCTGAGAAAACCTTTGGCGTGAATAAGTCCTTTAAGGTCCAGTAGACCTGTGAAACTGGCCCATTTTGACTCATTCAGGTATAGTATACCTGTTCTTCACAGCTCTCTTCCCTCTTGCCTTCCTCACCAGTTTCTCTGTAGCATCCATCACATAGACCAAAAATACTGCAATATCTTACTGCTTAGGAAAAGTGGAATTTTCCAAGATGCTGGGTACCTTCCCCTCTTCCTAACATCAAATGGACTCCCAGATACTTCTGTACCTCAGGAGCAAATTCATTCATCCCCTTTCCACCAGATATTCCTCATCCCTGGCACAGGCAGTTGGAAACACAGGGAATCTGTCAATAAAGTGGGGTGATATGTGTGCAGCACTTATCCATGTACTTCAACAGAAGATAGGTCTTTCGAACAGAGCCCTAATGTTATTGGTTTCTAAGCTGGAATTTTAGACTATCTATAATTGTATGTTATAGAAATAAAAAGTGTGTCTTACTTTGGATTTGGACATTCTGTCACCATTAAAGTGCCAATAAAGGCTTTGCCTGAGGACATTGTGGAACAACACACTTTTGTTAATGTTGCTCAATAAAACTATTAATATGATCAATTTGATTTGAAATGTCTCTTGTCTTGTAAAGTATCAGATCATTAACTCTAACAATGTCAGAGAGTTCTGACTATCATATTCAACTAAATTAATGTCCAAGGAATAGCTAAGAGCTCATTTTGCATAGTGGAAAGTATTAATGTGCCATAGTGGAAAGTATTAATGTGCTACTGGGTGTAAATAAACTGAGCAACCTTCAAACGCTTCAGGAGGAAGGATGTAGGCTTGCATTAGTACATGCCATAAAAAAGAGGCAATGAGAGACATGAGGCAGAGAAGGAAACAATAATGATTCTTGAACTGAAGGTATGAGATAAAGAAAAAATTATACTGAACACCTGAAATTTTCTTGTAATCATGGGGATATGTTGGTTCTCAGGGTCTCAGAGTAAGGCATCTTATATGCTATTGAGAGATGAGAAGTAGGGTCAGGAAGTGCACAAAGAAGAAAATCTACAGGTACCTCTGCAGTAACATTTTAGTTCAAATCAGGAGAGTACTTCTGAAGCACAAATCTTAATCTTTCCAGTTTACAATACTTTGGTTCACATTGCTAAGCAGTGTTGGGGTGCACAAAAGTAAACTGAAAAGTGTGGCCCCGGCTTGTGCCTAATTCACTCTGTTCGTGGTCAACTCCATAGGAACGAACTGGAGCTAGTCAGAAATAAAATGCCCTGAAATTCTTAGAAAGTGTATATTGAGTCCTCAGCACTGACTATTTCACTCAATAAATCCACCTCTATTGGGCCACACTGCTTGCCCTTGTGGACAGAGCAGGTGAAATATACTGGGGACTCCTTCCTCTGCCCCACATGTATGCTGTCACCCATGCACCCAACATGCATAAATATTGACCAAGCCAGTAACTGTTGTCCTAATTATGTTTGAGAAAGTAATGATTTTAAGCCTGATTTTAAACACATCTGTGGATGCTCTTGTACTGGCCGTTCTAACAGCCGAATTTAATAATAACATGGGGCAGATCCTAACACTTGCACTGAATACAGAAGGGGAAACTAAGGGGATAGCGGGAACTGAAGTTGTCATTTTGGAGCTCCTACGGATGTGCAGTGCTTTGGTTTTTTTACCCTTTCTCTGGTCCTCTGCCTAAAAAAAACCTCACACACCAATAATCCTGGGGACCAACTACCTGAGTGGCAACTCTGCTGAAAAGGACCAGATGGATGCCAAACTAAATATGAGCTGACAGTGCACCCTCATAAAAAGGGAGGCACATATGTGTGGGGTATGTTAAGAGGAGCACGGCCAGTGGACTGAGGGAAGTTACTTATCCCCAGTCCATGCCAGTGAGGTTGTACCTAGAACAACTTGAAGGCCCGTCACAAAGATGACACAACTGCAGCGCTTCACAGTGGTGACAGATCATCTAACAAGGGGCAACAACCAAAGACTGCATTCAGGTTGGTCATTAGGAAAAAACTTTTGCTGAAAGTGCAGCACTGGAGCAGGTTACTTAGAAAGTTTGTGTAATCTCTAATGTTGGGTATTGTAAAGACATGTCTGGGCAAAGCTGATCTAGAGCTTGTGGTGGCCCTGTTTCAGGGGGAATGTTGGACAAGGTAACCTCTAGAGGTCCCGTCTATCCAACACTGTTATGAATGTAGAAGTGCATGAACCAGACTTAAGGGCACTTTAGGGGAATGACATGATGAGTGGATTTGTTAACTAGAATATTTGGCCCGGCCTAGCTTTGCAGAAGGTCATAGGTAGCTTAAGCTGTATCACTCCCTGGGACACCAAGAGTCTGTAGTGGTTACCTGAGGAAAGTCTGTCTCTTTTCATCTAGTATTTCTTAGTGAGTAGAGGGGTAAAACCAAGGCAGGGAAAATAGAAGAGTGAGCCTTGGAGAGCCCTGAGCAGCCTTGGGGAGCCTTGGGCAGCCTGACTTACCATTGCTGAAAAGAAAAGGAGGATCGGGAGCTACTTCTTGAATAAGAACCCTCATTCTCTCACCCAGAAGTAGTTGCTGCCCTGCACATTTCCAGCTGTAGTGAGAGCGATGCCTGATTACCACCCTGGCTGCCTGCTGCCCGAGGCAGCTGCCTACATCACCTCACCTTGATGACTGCTAGCTCTGATCAGGGCTTGCAGCCTTGCTCCAGGGAGCAGACCAGCTGTGCTCAAACCATTGAGCAGACGTCTTCATCTCCATCTCAAGTACTGAAGGCTTGACTGTTCCTCCCCATGGGGTGACTCAGTGGTACAGGTTAGGAGCAGAGACAGGTGTCAGCATGGTCTTAGTCAGAAATCTACATTTTCACAGCTTTACTGAGATACTGGGAGATAAAGCCACAAGCTGGCCTCAGAAATGTCACACATATGGAACAGCAACTAGATGTTACCCACAGAGGCATAGCTGAGCAGGTGTCTGCTTAAAAAGCAGCTGCCTGGGTGATGGCTTTTCTTCACTGCCTATGTCAGTTTTCTCATCCGAAGTCAATGGGATCAGTGGCATTGAAATTACTGAGTACATTGTTTCAGCTCTGATTTTAAAATTCAAACCTTTGTAATTAAGAACATTTTTTTCCCAAAGTTTGACTTTTATTGATGATATTTTTGATTAACATCACAACTTAGATTATTTTTCTTAGAAATTGGTGACTTTATTTTGTTATTGAGTTCCTTTCTGACAGTTTTAGTGATGCAAAAGAAACTTTCAATGTTGTGGGACTGAAAATGCAGGCTCCGTTCACAACACAAGAGTCTGTTAGCAAATGGTAAATATGACCTATGGCTGTAAGAGTCTAAATGGGTTTTTCCCCTGCTCTATTTTCAAGATGTGACAAAATTACTAGGTAGCCTATGTATCCAAAGTCAGAAATACACTGGGAGCTGAATACTGTCAACAATACCAGAGAAGCCTGATTTTAGCTCCATCACAACACAGCAGAGTTCTGCTTTCATGGTGCATTAATTCAACACCTGCAGGCACTCTCTTTCCTTGCTGAAATTACAGGCTGTCTAGCGAGTAGTTAAGGCTTTGGACTGGAGTGTGGAGTAAAGTCATGCGGTCTTTATTGATCCGCACAGGGCCAGATCCTAATAGCATGATGTAAGTTACAGATGCTGCCTCATGTAGCCTAAAATGGAGACAAAGGATGAGACATAGCCAAGGTGCTTTACTGACATGTCTGCTTTTTAGAGTTCTTCACCTTTAGCCAGTCACCTTTAAAATAGTTGTTTCTTTAAATTCAAAAGGAAAAAAAAAAACCCACAGTGCTGGAAAATGATCAGTATTCAAATCTATTTATTTATCAGTTGAGAGTATAATTTAAAAGCCACCTCAGCCTCTCAAAAAATGTTTTGAAGCACAGGGCCACGTGAATCAGAGAAAAGCCAAACCAAAAGCTTTGCTTGTGTTGTGTGTATTAATACATTAAATTAGAAGCACTAGAGAAGCTTAATTTAATTTGAAAGTAGGCAGTTGCCAGCATTGTTTGGCTGTTGGACTGTTGAAGCATTGTGGTTCCTGTGCTGGTAGGAGGGGCTGGAAGTAACAGAGGGGCTGGAGAGGAGGCCATGAATAAAAAAGACATTTATTTCTGTGTCTTGGGTAAATGTTTAATGGTCATAATGAGACTGCTGTGAGGTATGTTCACACGCTCCAATAGGCAAGGTGTTGTTGTTTCTTTGGTTTCCCTAACATGGCAGTTGCTTTATAAGGTCTCTGCCCTGCAGAGTAGAAAATGGGGATGTTTCCGAACTCAGCGGAGGGTGAAAGCTGCTGCCTTATACCAAGGGGGGATCCCACCTCCTCTCCTGCGTCTGAAGCAGCTGTGCTGCATGTTCCCAGGCTGCCTTGTACTGCACTGAGTTGTGTCTCTTGGCTGGTTTCTCACCTGCAGGCAGACAGTAGCTCTCAAGGCACTGTGCCTCACCAGAGCATTGAAATGAGAGCTGCTGCATCAGCGGCAGTGGATGCTTGGTGACATCTGGTCTCTCTGGTGGGAGAACATGCCGAATTCCTGCCGGTATTTGCCGGGAGCGCCTTGGTGCTGCTCAGTTTATCAATGGAGGTATGCATATAGCTGCACATGCTGTTCCAGTCTGAATGTTGAACAACTTGCGTAGACTTAATGGGGACTAGTTGTACATTGTAAAGTTAGGACATAAAAAAACAGGCTATGAGAGCACTGAGTGGGGTCGTACCACATGACAGTCTGGTTCTCTCTCGTGTTCCTGATGGCCATCAAATGGACATGTCTAGGAAAGGGTATAAAAACAGGGGGTGTGATACATGATACTTCCCTGGGTAGTCTCCCTGCTTCCAATCATTTGCAGCTCAGAGACTTCCTGACCTGGAGATGTTTCTTTGAATTTATAGCCTTAAAGTATTTCTGATCTGTGAACTTGCCCTGCCTCTCCTTGAATCCATGTAAGCTTTTAGCATCTGCAACATCCTGTGGCATGGAGTTCATCAAATGCACGTGCTCTTCTAAGGTCACAGCCTCAGAAGTCAGGCCGATTCCCCATGTCAACAGGATTCCGTACCCCATTGCCATCACAGCAGGACTGGGCTCCAAAAACAGCTCATCTCCAGTACCCTCTCTCTGTACCTGTTAATACACGTTAATATTGATTAATGCACTCGCCACATATGGTGTAGGCACTTGTCTTACTCCCCATCCACCCGGGATACACATTAATCAACAGTACAGCATGCTATACTATGTCATGTCTCATTGCTTAAACATTTTCCTACTCCCTTACGTTGTTACTAAATTGAAGAAAACGAAGTGCTCAGACAGAAGTAATAGATCAGTATAACTGGATTTGTCTTAATACACCCCAGATGAATTTGCCTGGAAGAGTTTCACAGAAAACCTTTTTGGGACTACAAAATCTTTTTTGAGGAGTTAAATCACTGAAGATTGCTTTCTGCAACTGCAGTAAAAAACACAAAGGCCCTTTGTTCTGTTCCTGTGTCTCCCACAAGACAAAGATATTATTTCTCTCCCTCTTCTCCCCCATTAAAAAAAAGAAAAATAATTAGATTACTGGCTTCAGAAAGGCAGCATTTCATCTTTCCAAACTTTTAGTTTCCTGAACAGTTTCCTGTTTATTGGTTATGGGCTAAGTACAACTCTGTTGTAGTTTAGTTCTGTTGAGCCCAATGGTGGTGGCACACAGTGTCCCTGATGTTAGTCACCAGAAGTCAGGTGCCTGGTCTGAGCGGCTGGCTTTGCAGTTGACACAGGAGGAAGGGTGCCTCCTGAGAAAGATTTATTTTACTGTGTGCTAGGAATGTAAAATCACCCTCTAGAGATGTCTTTCCTGCTCTATTGATTAGAGGTTATTGATTCATTGCAAACTGGCTTTCCCAGCTTGCTCTGGGAAAGGTTGGACCCTGGGACCTGGAGCTTAGAGAAAAAAGCAGCATGATGGAGAATTATTTCAGCTATGTTTGGTATAACAGGCTTCAAATATATAAAAACTCATATTCGGTAGACATAAAAAAAATGGAAAAACCCCAAGCTTTCATAGAAGAGTAATGCACAGAACACAAGCTGAAAGAGCTCGTGGGGCAAACAGCAAGTCCTTCCAGTACGAACAGTTTCTGGTGTGAATTGCTCCATTATAGGCCATATGACTAATTCCTTTGTCGAATCAATATTGTTGCTGATCCTAGTGTAAAGTAGGGAGCTACTCACTGAGAGTAGGAAGTAGCGGCAACTGTCCCGTAATCAATATATTTACTTGGCGTGCCAGTGACAATAATTAGAGAGTAAAAGAGCTGAAGACAATCGCCAGAGGTTTTACATTCTGTTTTGTGCTGTCTGACCTGCCTCTAGGTTACATAAATTTTCTTTTACATTTGTTTCTGAGATTATGGACACAACTGTGTCTTTTATTACTGAACAAATTTCTGAGCTCATATACAGCCTACTAATTGCATGTTATATTTTAATGCGCTTACACAAAATGACCAGGTTATTGTTGCTCACGCACTCCTTATCATACCATTTTATCACTTCTGAATGCAAGTTCCACGGTCCATTAATGTATTTTTTGAATTATTTTTAAATTCTGTCAAATAAGCCCACGGCTTCCTTGGTGTTTTTATCTTTTAGAAGCGTGAAGACTATTATCACTATGCCTGGCAGTTTATTGGTACTATATGAATAACAGGTAGAAACTATGATGTTCTTACATTGACTGCATATCAGCTACTCTGAAATAATGGATACAGTCAGACCTTCTGAGCATCGCAAATGTAGTTTGTGATGCGAAGAGTAAGTCCAGAATAACTTTGATGCAGGAAGGATTTTCATGTATAATTGAGAGCTTTTTCATGGAGTTGTACTTTCCATACTATTTATGCAGTGCCTACATCTTTGAGCTATTGTGTAAACAATAACCAGTCCTCTTCATCAGTGTCACTACGTCCTATTGAATAAGTCTGCAGGACACCTTAAATAAAGGTTATCTTGCAGCCATCAATAACAAGCAGAAGAAGGAGGATTTCCTCACTAACTTTTATGAAGTTTTCAGTAGTGTTTTGATTTGATTCAGCGTTTCTGATAGTGGTGTAGTGTTTACCTGCCTGCCCAAAATGTTCAAAGGCAAGCAAGTTTGTTAGGTTCACAAATCCCACAAGCCTCTGAAGGCCTTCAGGAGCTTGCTGGGCTGTTTAGTAACTTCAGTGAAGTCCACTGCTCTCCAAGGTACCTTTGGAACTGTACTTGCATTGAGACCTGTGTCAGGAGTGTCCCTAGACATGCTTATGGGATGAAAACCAGCCAGCTTGCTTGTGTTCTAACCAAAGATTAGTCACTCAAGTTCAGGGCAACTTTTAGGTTTTAGCTTTTTAGTTTTTAGCCAGCTCAGACTATTAGGCAGCATAAATTTGTTTTTGGCTACCCTCATCTACTTAGCCACCCAATGTCTCTAGATAAGTGTACAATCCCTCATCAATGTATAATATGTACAACTCCAAATGTTAAACTATTACTCATTACAAGGTCCCTGTGAGGTAAGAAACTACTGTAACCATAATTTTACAGGTAAGAAACTGAGGCTCAGGGGCAAGATTGTTAAAGATACTTCTGTATCTTTTTGATATCCATAGAATGGGGGTCTCTGAATGCTAGTGAAACTCTTAGCATAAGAGACGTACTTAATTTCACTTGGAGGAGTCTGTTGGACAATGTCAGGAATGACACCCCCCCTGCCCTCCCTGAGATCATCTTCATTATCCCTTTCTTGCCTTCAGGTTAATTCAATTGGAAGGAAGGGAGGAAAACTTGTTCAGTAAAAAAATAATCATTAATTATAAATCCATTATTATTCCTCTTAACTTACTTTTTTTCTTTGGTCTGCAGATGCCTTCTTGCACTTACCAGTGAAAGAGCTGAAAACCAACCATCTTCTGTAATACCTTTTGGCTTCAGGGCAGGGCGTGATACAGGAGGTGAGTGCAGTTTTCAGGAACGAATAAGGAGCTCTGGGCTCAGGTCACATGGAGCTCCCCAGGTGCCTAAATTGCTCTGGAAATAGGACTTGGGGTATAACAGTCAACTGAAATGGGTGAGGCTTTGTGGCCTCAGGCCTCTTTCAGAGTTTGCCACTTCTGTGACAGTGATTAGTGAATTGCATGTTAAACAACTCTGAACTGCCTTAGTTTTGAGACCTGGATATTTAAATGAACTAAGTTAGTTATTTGCTTTGACAAGCCACAGGAGCTTTTCAGCAGCAATACTGGCAGTGGCCATGGCAGCCATAGCAAGAAGGGTTATAATTTACCTCTGCGAATAGGACCATTGGCTCCTAAACTGGCTTGCAGTTACTTTGCAGATTAATCCTTCTGAAAAAAACTGTTTTTTTAAAAAATGTTGGAATCTGATATTTAAGAATGTAAGAGCAGATAGGCAGTGCCTCCTCCATTCACTGAGAATGAGAGTTTGGGATGCATAGCGCGGAGACACATACTAGTGGATAAGACTCAAATCAGAGCTGACTCAATTAGAAAAATAAGTTTGGTGTGAGCTAATGAGTGGTGCTGACATTTTGAGATCATCAGTTTATGTGCAACAGGGAGCTGCACATAATGTGATCAAGGCAGATTAATTTGGGCCAAATGCGCATTCTGTTTTGAGGACATCTGGTACAGCAGAGTAACACCCTGTGAACCAACCTGCACAACAGATTCTCTGTACATCCGTGGGGACTCCCATTCTCTTCAGTGGTAGTCCTCTTATGCAGGTTATGTGACAGGACAGGGTTTTGGTCTCACGCGTGGATCCTGGGATGGTTCTTCCTGGTGACCACACTCTCTTATCCCTTCTTGGTGCTCCAGCTGAGCTGCAGCCAGTCAGCAAGAGCTTTCCACCCTTTGTCCTTTTCCCACCTCTCCGCCCAGGAAGAGAGTCTTCCTTACCCCTGGTGCTATACAGGAAAAGAATCCTGCCTTTCATGCCTCCTCAGTAAGCAAATGCAGAAGAGTTCAATTCAAAATTTCTAGAAGACCAAGTAATTTCTGAGTCATATTTGCAAATATTTTTTACCTGTCCTGATTTCCTTACTTTTTCCTATGGTTCACTCACTCGCTGGTGATGAAACCCCTTATTACATTGGACATAAATTGTGGTTTGGCTTTTTAGGGTCGTGCATGCTGGTGGTCTATGTGAAAGGCTTTCCCTGGTCCTACCTGAGCAGTCACTTTGAGGTGCTATAGTTGAATCTCCAACCCCTGCCGAGCACCACACTTTGAGCAACGCTTTACTGTTTCTGTCACTGTGACACGGTACTTGTTCTGTTTCCTCTTTATTCGTATGTTCCTCATGATGGAGTATTTTGTTTCCCATGCAAGAGAAACTCAAAGCTCAACCAAAGGAGAAAACGGAAAAAACACTCAATGATATAAATCAGAGAAGACATGAGAAACCTGAAGAAGAGGTGAGTTGTAGATTTCCACATTCAGAGGACAATGCTTGCCTTGTACCTTTCAAACTTGTTAGTGCAGCTGCTGATCCAAGCAGTATTGCTGGCAATTCTCATTAGGGCTCTCCTGCCCAAAGTCAATGGACTGCCTATATCACACAGCACAAGGACTAAACCCACCTTTGCACTGCATATGCTAAAAATATGACTGAAATGCTACCCATTCGTAGGATAGGAAAGGAATCAACAAAATAGCCTGTGCAAGACCTAGTCTGATATGAACTCCTTCCATGACCTTTATATCATGAAAATCTAATACTTCTGAGAGAAATAACCCAAAATGTTTCATAAGCAGTTTTAGGAACTAATGTAAGAGGTGTAACTTTTCAAGGGCTCCAAACATCAGCCAGTCCCATTGCCTTTTATTACCTCTGAAGGAGAATTTTATAGTAGGCTTTTAGTTCTAAATTGATAATATCTTTTTAAGAGAAAACAAAGCAAGACATGAACAGAAACACTATGTTTAGAAATGTTCTGATTTGTTGCAACAGCAAAGACCTCTGTGCTTTAGCAGAGGCCCATGTTGGGCTGTTACGCTCCATGCTTTTGTCATGCTTTGTCTCTCTCTGTTTAAATTAAATCCCAAAGCTACTGTTGGGTCAATTTCTGGTAGAGCAGAAGTAGCATAAAGCCAGTTTTTCTTGGTTGAGAAAATATGATCCCTCTGTGATAGTGTCTTTTAAAAAAAGACACTATCAGTAAAGTAATCAGTAAAGTACGACACATCAAGGTAGATTCAATAGTCACACCAGAGAGTCTATTCATGTATAAGAAACCAGCCTGCTTCTCATAACACCACCATAATGGACTGTGGATATTTTTTGTTTTTAATTTTATGGCAGCATGAGCTCTGCTCTCTCTATACAATATAGCACTCTCTGTACAGACAAAGTGGAAATGACATCTATCCAAATACACTGGCTCAATGAGCCTTGGTTTTGATGACCTTATGCCTTTTTGGTCCTTCGGTTTAAGTGGGGTACTTTTATTGTTGGCTTTGAAGCAGTTAAATGTAGTCTGAAAGCCTTTTCTTATTTCCTGCTTCTTTTTTTTTTTTTTTTTCTTCCTCCTTTTTTTCTTCTCATTGTAGAAAAAATACTGACTATGTCAAGGACAAACACTTAGGTTATGGATTTTTTTCTTTTATATTACTATTTTTATTACAAAGCATCCCTGAAGACCTTTTAATTCTCTTGATTGTTTAAAGAGTCTTCATGAAAACATGACATCTCAGATGTGGAGATAGGTATAATTGAGTGCAAAATTCTGTTTGCCAGCACTCTACTACAGTAAGATCCTAAGGAATTCAACAAAACGGAAGGGGTCAGTAAAGGTTTAGTGGAATTTGATAGGAGGCCCCGTACAAATATCCACATGAAACTATAGCCAATTATTCTGTGCTGAATATTATGCCCTGATGAAAATAAAATATCTGAGTTTAATCTTTCATTCAGAGTAAAGATTTGTAGTATAATGACCCGATTTAGCCGAAAAAAGGAAAAAAAAGAAGTAAGTCTGACAGCTGAGAACAGAAGGGAGATTAATCTCAAAAGTTGCTAGTCTTTGTTTCCCATCCTTTCATTATTGTGCAATCAGAGCAAAGAAAAAAGTAGCTGCCCTGACACAGCTCCCATTGCATTTCTCAGAGAAAGGGGGAGGCATGGTGGAGAGAGGTTTTCCATTACTTACGAACAGAGGAACTGACAAGAAAATAGAGAGAAATGGAGCCAGTTGGTCCACCTTTTGGGCTGCCTGGGTCCTAGGGCAGAAGCAGGCTAGCAGTGCCTCCCTTCACCACCAGGTGCAGCAAGGACAGCTGCAGGTATGTACAACAGGGTAGGATGTCTCACAAGGTGCAGTAAGCCCACCAAATGCATAATTATCCCACATTTCAGTCTTATATTTGACCTCCAATGCGCCCAACAAGAGGAGAAGGAGGGAGAGGAGGCTGTGGCATACATTAGAGTGCTGCCTGCTCCTCTGATCTCTTTGATGGTGCCCCTCCTTGGCATGGGACACGGTGCCAGCTCTTGTTCCACTTGTGAATGTATAGAACCACCAGCTCCGCTAGACACCACTAAATGCCAGTGGTTGCTGCAAGGCAGACTGCTGTGCACCTCCTGGCTCCAGCTGACCAGAATTGCACTTGAAAGTACCACAACATACCTTGTATTTCTTACACCAGCTGTTTGAATTAATGCTTGAGTTCACAGAATCACACAGAATCACAGAATCTTCAGAGTTGGAAGGGACCTCTAGAGGCCATCTAGTCCAACTCCCCTGCTAAAGCAGGATTGCCCAGAGCACATTACTCAGGACTGCATCCAGGCGGGTTTTGAAAATCTCCAGAGAAGGAGACTCCACAACCTCCCTGGGCAGCCTGTGCCAGTGCTCTGTCCACCCTAACTGTAAAGAGTTATCACATTCTCAATAATGACCACGTTAAAGTAGCAAGGGACAGAAAAGCTAGTAAGAAAACTTTTCATATATGTTACGCCAAAAGATGAAGTTGAGATGGTTGACATGTTTATCGGCTTATTTTTTGTTTCATTCTTCACTAAAGTGGTCAGCTGTGCTCATAAGTTTAACAAAGCTCACCTCAGAAGAAAATAAGAAAGGAGGTAGGCCAGATAGAGAATATTTAGCTCTTGGATGTTTTCAGAAAGAAAACAGGTTTCATGTCTCAGGAAATTCACTGTAATGTGATGCAACCTTAGAGCTATTAGTGGTTATCTTTGATAATTCTTGGAAGATGCATAGGCTTCCAGAAGACTGGAAAAGAGAAACCATGGTGTCTGCCTTTGAAAAAGGGTGACATGAGGAACTAAAAATCAGAGTGGTCTGCTTAGTTTTGATTTATGGAATCGTAGTGGAACAAATATTCAAAGTATTTTTAAACACCTGGAAGATAATAAGGAAATGAGTTAACAGCTATCACGGATTTGTCAAGAACAAATTATTTCAGTCATCCAGCTTCTTTCTGGAACTAAATAATATCTGCTCTTATGGACAGGAAAGAAACAGGCAATGACATGCTGCTTTCTCCTGATAAATTCTGATATTGTCTTTCATGACATTTTATAAACTAGCTAAGAAAGCACCCTACAGATTTAATTGCCATAAGACTAGTGTGACACTGTTTGAAAAACTGTATTTATAAAGTAGTTATCTAAAGCTCATGATCACTTTTCAGTATTTTCATGAACTTTCAGATGATACCAATATTTAAGGAGCATACTGCAGGACAGGATTAGACTCCAGAAAGAGTTTGACAAGTTAAAGACGCAGTTTAAGGCAGCACAATGCAGTTCAACAAGAAGAATTTCAAGAAATTAGACTTGGACAGGAATAATCTTACATCAACACAGAGCAAGAATAGGAGGTTGGAGAATTGAGTATTCTCCTCACTGGAGAATTAAGAGCTTAGGTTGGATCTCCTGTCATGGTGAATCATGTACTGAACAAGATTAAAAAATGTAACTTTGTCGTGAGCTAGTAGGATAGTTACACAGGAGTATTACCTGTAGAGTATTTGAAATCATCTCCCACTCTCTTATAAAGTTTTGGTAAAGGCTCACTTGGAATGTTATGCCCAGTTTTGAGTACTAACTTTTGAAAAACACCTGGGTCAATTGGAGAGATTGCTGAAAACAGTAATTATCAGAGTAGAAAATGTAATTTATGAAAGAAGGCTTAAGAAATTGGGACAGTTAAGTAAACAAAGGAGAATATTAGAGGGCAACATAACAGTCTGCACAACTCAAAGGAGTGGGGAAAGTCTTCCCTTCATGTTCTATTGATAGAACAAGAGATAACAAGCTTAATTGGAGCAATGAGGATCTATGTTGAAAGTTGAGAATGACGTAATGAGAGCAAAGACAGGAAAGCTGTAGCACAAGCTATAAAGGTTGTGGGGTCTCCACCTAAGGAACTCCTCTGTCAGGCATGGCTTGTGTATAGTTCAGTGGGAAGAAGGATCAGATCTGCTCTTGAGGTCACTCTAAGTTTGATTTTCTATAACATTTTGCTGAGTCTATTTTTGTTTTCCTTTCAAGATGAGGTTCATCCTCAAGAGTGACTGTGAAGTGAAAAACATTATTTATCAGAAAAAAAACCTAAATGGACTTGATATCCATTTAGGTGCTCAAATACGTGCTTGTGATCACTTCCCACAAACTCAGAATGGTCTTTTTGCATCCTGTGTGAGCCTGTGGTGCTGGATGAACCTAGCGGGTAGATTTCAAAATACTCCTGACCTACTTGTAAATCCTTAACAAGACTGACAAGTTTTGTTGTATACGTGAGGCAGTTTTCAATGAGTTAGAAGTCAGACATACACTTTTCAAAAATGTTCACTATTTTAGAACACCTCAGGCTTTGGTTCGTCTTGAGACACCCAGTTGCCTTAAACTGGGCTCTAAAGCAAAATGGTGCATAACATTGGTTGCCACTTTGGTAAGGTCTGGCTTTGCTCACTGTAGTTCAGATTCCAAAAGAAAACTTTAACTGTCCTCACTGTAACCTTACTCTTACAGTTGTAGGCTGTGAATACATTGGTACCCAACCTATGATCCAAAAGGTTTTCCTGTTAATAAGTTTTCCTGTTAAATTTCAGGGTTGTAAGGTCAGGTTCCAAACACTTGGGAGTTTTTCTGTTTCATCAGAAGACTCTGAGCTCTGTTATTAAGACTGTTGATTTTGGCTTGTAATTGCAATCAAAGCTGAATAATTAAAAAAAGCAGCAGTGGTTCAAAATGATTGCCAGTTGTAATTACAAACCAAAATCAACAATCCCACAGCCTACTGGCACCGTCTGCTTTTTTCTGCTCGCTACAACTATACTTCCCCCATTTCCTCTTCTCACTCAGCACTGGACACCTTCACTTGCCGCTTGACCCCCTTGCAGGTATGAAAGCTGGGATCTTGCAGGGGCTGTTTTTAGCAGGGTGTCTCCTGTTACAGGCATTCAGTTCACGTATAGGGGCTTTGTCATCTCTTCTCCCGAGAACCTGCCATATGAAAAATGCCTCTTGTTGAAGGAAACATCAGGTACCCAACTGAATTGATTAAAAAACTTTTATTATTGTTTGTTAAACTGACAGCTGGAAAATTGATTCTCAGTTAACAGTTCTAATTTCTATTACTGTGTATCTGACTCCTCTTTGAAAAGAAGAATTTAGATTTCTCATTTAATAACTTGAATATATTCTTTTTGCCTATGTGTCATATCCCGGATTTGCATAATGAGATTTGAAAGCATGTCCAGAGGTAAAGAACCCCTAAAATAACCTAGATTATGTTGAAGGAGACAGGGAGACATTAACATATAGAAGCCAGAAGAGGGTGAAGAATAGCTTTTTCATGGCTGTTAAATATTCTGCAAGTTTACAGTATCATCTAATATGACATTTCATCATGGGCTACAGAGGCAAAACAATTGTAGCATAGGACATTACAAACAAATGAGTCCGAGGTATAAATACAGAAGAAGTGAATAGGAAGACAGTTTTGAATACTATTATTCACACTGGTCAGGGACCATAGTGTAACCTCCTTCAGCTGCCCAAGTATCCCATTCCTAGGTCTGCACCTAGTTTTAGGTTCAATTTTCTGCTTTCTGGAAAAAAAACAAACAACCAAACCCTGTACTACTTGTTTCCAGTGATTTTTCACTAACTCTGGTGACCAAAGAGCAAGTATATACTTTTTATCATGTTTAAATTCTTGCAGAAATATTCAGGAGAATGAAGTGGCTGGAAAACCACTTAGATTTTGTGACATTCAACTCCATGACTTTCAGTACTGCTTATGAAGAAGCTTCTCACTAGTCAAGACTTCCCTCTCAGGAAAAAAGTAAATAAAAGGCTTGTTGTTCAATATAATCTATGGAGATATAAGACCTTACCTGTAACCTCTTGAGTTTGAAAGTGAAGAAGCAGCCTACCAGACCCAAGCTGCAGGGCTGCAGGTGGTAATGAAAATCACTTTCTTAGGATGAAGATGAACTACAGAACAGAGGTGCTGATGGGGTGAAAAGAACATCGCTGAAGGAGTGAAAGGGACATCGTCTCTTGTAGTGTGTAGAATTTGGGTGGCAACTTTTGTAATCTTTCATGAAATAACTACTGTTACTACCTGAAGTCAAGAAGTGACCGAACACCAGGCAGAGCATATCTGTAAACAGATCAGACAAATTGGTCTATATGTAGTGAACACAATTATGTGTATTTCAGCTGTGCCACCTTCCTGTTGTAAAAAAAACCTCAAACCAATATTTTCTTAGGATTAAACATTCTCAATTGTTTTTCCTTTTATTATATGTTAGCAATTTGAACTTTATTCTTAAAATTCTGTATTAAAGAATTGACCTAACAATTTAAAAAGCATGGTAGAGACTAATTTATTTTATATGTTCTGTAGTACTTTGTATTCAAACATTTGCATAGTGGAGTATTTTCTTTTGTGTTTTATTTTGTGGGAAGAAGTCAAAAAGGGTGCAGTGTGTTTGTGGGAACACGTCTTCTTTTCTGTGTGCAGGCTTTATATTTGATGTGATAGAGAAGAAACAACAATAATGATGTTAGATTTGATAATTTCACATAAATGATGCAAAGGAGCCCACATACTTTCAAAATAAAACTGATTGAAATTCATTCTAGTCGGTTCCCATTAATCTTAATTGTAATTCCATATTTCACTTTAATAGGTTGCTAAATTTTAGGAAGCTGTGTTATTGTTCTTACATACTTGGTTAATTTTTAATTCGCAAAGTTTTTCTGACTTCTGCATCTGGAAAGGAAGGCCAACATTTTTATTTTCTGTATGGGTGTTTATATGCCAGGCAGCATCTCTCTGATTCAAAGCAGCCAAAGAAAATGGAGAAAGTTCTGTTTAAGGGCAGTGTTTGTACCTGGGATGGATTTGGTGGAAGGCTTCTTTTTGTAGTTCAGCTTTTAAAACTAAAAGAAATCTTTCGGTCCACAAGGAACAGGGTATTGGTAAAGCGAACTGACCATATAGCACACGCATTTCTTCAGAAAACTGTGCTCAGTTTTGTAATGTCCAGAGGAAGACCTGGCAGTTGTAATGCAGTGCCTGTGGGGACAAAAATCGCAACCTTCCTGCTTTCACTGACTTCAAGGAGAGTCAAGTGTTCTCCACACCTTGCAGGATTGAATCCTTTGTAAACTCGCTCATGATTAATATATGTTATGAATATCTATTAAATGTTACAGTAGGTTGATAACACCCGGCCATATCACTCATTTATTAAAAGAAACTGTTCAGTCACAGTCTGAACAGGGGGGGCGAGAGAGCAACTCAACTGCAGTTAGATTGATGATACTTCTAAAAATTGTCCAAGCATGTGTGCAAGAACCTGTCAAAATAAGAGTTTAATAAATGAGAAAGTGAAGGACAGGTAACTTTCCCAATATACAAAAGTTGTGCACATGCATGTGCACGCTTCATTTATTCCCCACTTCCTAACAGGTAAACAATACAGAAAGGGAGTCCGTTTGCCATTTTTGAGCTAGATTGTCTGGAAAAGAAATTTGCCAAGGCAGTTATTATTGAGGTTACAGCGGCATGCAGCGTGGTATCACTGAAGACTGCTTTCACATCAGCAAATTTCTACTGAGCTCAGTTTAGCAGTTTTGCCTGTCTCTCCAAGAACCCACTCCAGTCTTCTGGGCAGCTTTGGCAGTAGCAGGATTTGTCCCCCTGGGAGGACAGGCTGCTTCTGCAGAGGGGATGGGGAAGGCAGGGTGAGGAAACACGGGGAGACTCATACCTGAGATGGGGGAGCAAGTGATGCTCTGGAGTTGCGTACCCCCGGCAGCCTGGTCCTCCCTCTGCAGAAACAGCATCAGTCCCTGGCTTTAACATAGTCAAAGGGGAACTCATAGGAAATTTGCACTTTTCAGAGGTCTGTTGCCCAAGATATTTGCTGGTTTTGCCTTTGTCTGTAGGTGTCCCTGTTTACACCAGAATTGGTGAGGTACTATCGTACTATAAAACTCTCAAAGGCAACAGGAGCATTTTCCTGCCTACTGATAACCTGGAGGTGTTTGTGGTGAGTATTTGGTAAACTAGATGAGGAATAAATTTTGAAAAAGAATGTCCCTAAATACAGGGATTGAAAAATACATTTAGGCACTTATCTGATGTGGAACAGGCACCGTCATCTTAATTTTAGGCTTTGATTGTGCAAGTGTCTGACAGCAAAATATAAAGTACTTGGAGATGGCACTGAGGCAGAAAAGGGCTGTTGGCTGAGCGGTTCTTTGTGCCTCAGCACTCCATAAAGAGGGTCTTTTCTGTTCAGTGATCTGCTCTGATTGCTCTCTCATAGCTACAGAAGCTATTCCATTCATGATTACAAGAAGGGGCTTGACACAGTCCACATTTCTAATAAACTGCTACAATGCTTCTTTATCAGCTAGTTTTATTCATCACTAACCTCTTGTTTCACAACATAATTCATATGTAAAGCTCCTAAAAGCTCATTTTACTGAGTAAATATCTGGGAGTACAACCTCTTCTGTATTCCACATTTTGACATTATTAGTACTTACGTGATTGCGGCTCTGGCATCTTTTCTTAGTAAGTAAGCTGTCGGTCATTTATGGTAAAATACTGTATTGCTAAATTTTGGGGTTCCAAGATTTTGCTGGAACAAAATTGTAAACACTAAGTGACCTTATTCTTTGCTTTAATCTCTTTCTATTCTTGAACCTGTGGGTGATATCTGGTATGTGATTTGGTATCATGGGCTACGTGGTTGACTGCAGGTCTTACCCTCCACGTGTTTGTGACTGTGTTGTGGTGTATGAACACTAAGAAAGCATGCTGGAAGCTGGATGGCTAACCTTGGTATTTACTGCCCTTTGAAAGGGGAAGGACACTGTCAGGGCCATAAGGGCACCCAAAGGCCTCTGTTGCTGTCACCACCCATGCACTTCCTGCCCGTGGGCAAGGAGCCCCATTTCAGCACAGATCCCTAATCTGGGCTGAGGCTTGTTGGGGGTAGCTCTGTCTCCTCCTGTCTTAGCTTCCTGATGAGACTTTCTGGAGGGACCCCAGACCTATGCTCTAGTCAGGTCCCCATCCCTGCCTCCCGCTGTTCCCAAAAGGTCTTCCTGGATGGACCCCAGGTCTGACTTTTTCACCTTCTCTGATGGTTGACTATGATGGTTGGTGGCCATCATAATCATTGGGCTCCCTCCTCTCAGAGGTGGTGGGTCAGCATCCTGGTAGGAGAGGTCACTGCCTGTGCAGTGGTCCCCTTGGCTCCTGTACGCTCCTCTTCCCTCAGGAGCAGACCAGCTCCCCCAGACACAGTATTTTCTGCCTCAGTTGGCTCAGGCAGCTGATCATTATACAATGACCTCTTTGAATCGCCTGCCCCAAGTCTCACTGGCAGGAGCAGGAGCCTTTGATGATTTGATAAATCCAAAATAGATGAGGGTCACTTCGCGGTCATGGTCAGGTTGGCTAGGAACATCTGCTTCATGTAATGGCATTTGGTGCCTTCTATGGGAAGGTGGATTTGTCCGGGCATGTGACATATTTAAAGAGTGTGAGTCATCAACATCTGAAAGGACTTTAGTGCCCTCATGTCGTGTGCTTGGCATTGGCATTAAATGTAAGTGAAAACAGTATGCTGAGCCATATTGGAAACACTCACACCATTGTGCCCGCAGAAGCATTGGAATATCTCGGCAATCACTTTTCATGGCTCAGTTTGCCCCTCTGAGAGTGAGGAATAATAACTTATTATCAAGTTCTGTGCAATATGAATAACGTGCACTTCTTGCCTGTTCCCTGCATAATTTCTCCTGAAATTGTACTGTGATTTCTTCTGCACACTTTAATACATGGTAAATTAAATGTATTTCTGGGAAAGGAAAAGCAATCCCCAAACAAACCAACAGCCCTCAAACAAACTAAATGAATTGTTTAATAATTTACCTTAATGGAAGAGGCACATGGATGGGAAAAAGTTAACCCATCAGGGAAAATAGTATCAGCAGTAAAGAACAGTAATCAACGTGAAATAATCACTGCGGTACCTGAGTGCTTGTTCAAAATCCAAAAGTCTGCATCAAGTCCCAGCCTCCTCCTGGCAGGATAGAGGTCACAGTGTGTCACTTTCTGTCATCTTGGCATAGACTACATAATAAGAATTAAGGAATGTAACAAGAAAAAAATGGCTGAAGTCCAAGTTTGGGGTATGTGCCATTCTGCTATTCAGAAAAATGACTCCTATTCATGAAAGATTTAAGCCAACACTAGATAGATTTTTAGTGTAGGTTACATAGAAGGCTGTACAATACAGTTTCCTCTCCTCAGCTGAACAAACTTTGCATTCATCAATACAGGTTTCTTGGCACTCAAGTGGTATTCAGGAGCACACAGGGGAGGGAAAAGGCGGGCCAGAATAGAGGTGAAGAATGAGGGGAACTTGGCACGGGCACAAATGATACCAAAAATGCTGATTTAAGGAGGAAAAATGTAAATCATTTTTAATGTCTTTTGAAGAAAGGTGCCCAAGTTAAAGTTGCCTTGAAGGCATATGACCCAGGCTGACATTGCTTTGGCAGCAGAATGTGAAGGGTGTGTATGCAGAGATGAAATGTCCTTTGATGAAGCATGCTCACAAACAGCCTTTCTGACAATGACAGCAACGTGAGTACCTTTGAAGCTCCAGTTATTTTTTCTGCCTCTGGACAAAGAGAATCAGGTACGATTTATTAACTATGAAACAAAATGGATCTCATTTTCTATCCATGGGTGCATTTTATCCCTTCATTTCTTCAAAACTGACAGCTAAACCTAGCACTAACTCTGAGCTTGTACTGGTTCAAAGCCTTGTTTTTTCCTGGGAAAGGAACTGATAACTAAACCATCATTGTTATACCCAGATTGGGACCAGCAGATAGTTACCATTTCAGAATACTGACTTGACCGTAAAGTGACATCTCTGCTGGGGAGCTATTGAGCGTGGGGGCTGTCTGTACCTTGTAGGGTATACAAGGCCACGTCACATAGAGCCTCTCCTGCTCCTACCCCTCCTCTGACTCTCCCAGCCCCTGGGTTTCCCCAGTGTGGGCAGGAGGAGCCCTCATTTCTGCACCATGATACAAGGCTGTGCTGCTTGGCAGATGCTACTGGGTCCTTGTCAATGTAGGCACTTTTTGTACTCACCTAGCTCTACTGTTTTGGTCTCTCTTCTCTTACAATAGAGAACAAAATGGTTTTTTTGGCAGCAGAGCCCTTTATATGTCTCTTGGACCTTTGCAGTCCTGTGGGGTACATCACTGTATAAATGTGGATGAGTTTCTGTACATCTGGGATGTAAACATATAGCAGAGGGGTTATTTGTTCCTCTCTCTTCTGCTCAACTTCTACAGCCAGCAGCACCCTCACAGTGCTGCAGTTTCTCTCCATCTTCCTAAGCCACATGTGAGGAGTACAAGGACCCTGTGGTCCTGTGTTGCCAGTGCTGCTGGGAGAGCTGGAACCATCCCTCTGGCTGAACTGAACCCTGAGGTTTTGCCTTTGTCATGTGCCCATTCCTATTTTTAAATGCAGTATTTTTCAGTGTTAAATGCTTCGAGGAATTGCTGGACCTGATCATGATCTGTTATGGGCCTGGTCTGGGACCCAAACTAGAAGGGCTTTAGTCCCAGTTTAAACTGAACTAAGACTGGTTTGAGAATGTGCTGGTTCAGCTCCCACCCACAGGCTGTTTTCGTTCCTGAAAGCTGTGTCCTGCTATACGCGCTCAAATCTCCAAAGGCTGGAAAGCAGCTGCCAGTGTTGGATGGGTCGATTATATTCTGCTGCAGCAGTTCCAGCCTGAAGAGCTTTAATTTCTCCCGGTGCTCTTTTGTGCAGATTGAAAGCTTCATGGACTATCATCACCATCAGCATCCGTGGGAGCGGGAGAATTAGAAACGGGCTCTTTACAGAGGCTACGTGGGTCCTGCTAGGAGGACAGGATAATTTCAAGGTGGAGGAGAGGGACTTGCTAGCTTTGTCTGGGAACTGCTCCTGACCTTACCCACGCCTGTCCTCTGTGGCTTGCTGTGGAGGTGAAGCCTGGGACTCACAGCAGTCGTCCTGAAGGGCAGGACTTTGGTTTGATTTCATCTTACAAGAATTAGAGGTGTTTTCTTCGCTAATTCAGAAAATTCAACACTGCCAAGCTTACCTGCGAACAAAGAGCTCCCTAGAGAGGCTTAAGCCTGCTACTTGCCAACACGCTGTTTTGGCTTTGCGGGTCTATCCTTTGCAGTTTCTTCGTGTGCTGCATTCTGGGTAAAACTGACCCCTAAGGAGGTAGCCCGAAGTCTGTGCATAACTTAGGTCTTTATTTAACCTGTGCTGACCAGTTACACAGGAATAAATGGAATGCCTCCTGACTTATGTTTTCCAATATTTAAAAACCCAAAGCCAGACCTTTTCTCTTTTGCAGAAATCTTAATAACATTTCATAGCCTCCAAATTCTTGGCTCAGAAATGTATTTTCCTTCTGAAGACTTTTCTGACTTTTAATAATGAAGGAACCGCCTGCCCCGAGCATAAAAATACAGCAGCACTTTCTTTTTTGGTGGATATTCATTAGAAACCCATCTCTTAAAAAAAAGGTTAATAGCTTGTGACCTGGATATACCAACAAGAAAGCTTACTAGTACAGTTTGCTTAGTCCTAGATGGAAGCAGTTTCTCTATTTACCGGTGTCCTACAAAAGGGAAATTTGTAGAACCTGCTTGGAGATTTAGGGAGATGTTCATTGCTTCATTGCCAATTTAACATTACCATTTAATGTACACAGTATGTGGGCTTGTCTTCCATATTTTGCAATAGATGCAGTGTAAGAATCATACTATATCACTTTCACAAGCAATTTAGCACAGCGTAAGGGAGGAAATGTAGCTGTACTGCCTTAGTACTTATTTTCTAATAAAATTCTAATAGATTTTGGGTTAATGACACAGAAGATGACATTTATGTCCTAAGTCTTTTTTTTTTTTAAGCTGTAGCAGCACAATGAAGGAGTAAGTTACAAGACCAGATGATAAGATAATGCACTCCTTCCTTGTGTACAATAAAGTTCCCTTATAAAAAGCTGGCTTGCCTTTGATGGTTAACTAATGTTTCATTGTGAGATAGTACCTGGCAGGCCCGAGTCAGTAAAGCTAGTTAGGCTTTCCTTCACTAGAGATTGATTTGTTCCTTACTTGAAAGAAGACCTACTTTAACCCCCCAACAAGGATTATAAGACTTTTTAAAGAGGAAGACAGGAAAAACAACAATCTTTTTTTTCTGTGGTTAATAAAGGAAGAAGATTAAAAAGACTCCCCTGTTGATAAGATCTAACCATTTATGTTCCTGTGTGATGAAAGGTGAATACCTATTTAAGATTTATTTAGAATTTTGTCATCTATAATGAATCTAAAGGGCACAACAATTTGTCTTAACATTCTGTAATGCAATGAAGCTCATTTTAACAAATAACTGTATAAATAACACATTTACTAAGCCCCTCGGTTGACTGATCTTGTGCTTGAGCTGTAAAACATTTGTAATTGATAACAGAGTGAAGACGAAATAGCAGAGTGGATTCTTTTTCTGTATAGAAGAATCAAAAAAAGAATGTAAGGCACTTGTAGCTGTGTGTGCATGTTTCTGTAAAACTTGCTGTGCATCTATGCAGGGTCTTATTTCGTACTCCTCAAACTTCGAGTATTATCACCAATTACTTTGGACATGACACTGCACAATATTTAGTTTGAACGGGAGGCTCTTCAAGTTATTTACAACTTAAATGAGGCAAGCATCACAATATGTCTCTGAAATGTCATAATACTCTCTGATTTCCAGAGGCAGAAAGAAGAATTCTTGTTTTCTGATCCCCTGGTTCATTTTTTTACTATTCTCCAATCCTGTCATTTGGTAAAAAAGATGATAATGTCTGTACAACAGAAATAAAAGAATATTGTGGGTGGATTTGCTGTTTATAGGATTGTGCAACCAATCAAAGAAGTTGTGAGACCTTAGTGCTATCACCCATGACTTTCTTTTCAGTTATCAATGGCTGTGCTTGAGTCCTTCTCCTGTGCCATGCCAATTCAATGTACGTGATATTTGAGCAGATTTTTGTCTGGTTTTGTGAGCTACTCGGCTCAATTTTGGAAAACTGAGAAACAGCAAATCAATAAGAACATGAGAATGCAGCATAAAAATATGCCCAGAGGAATGATTAGTCAAGCTTCCCACACAATCATACCAAAGCATCCCTTTTCTGAGCTGTGCCCACCTACGAAATAAGTGTGTGAGTAAAAGATCTGAATTTTAGTTTCTGTTGCAGAGGTTATGCTTTCTTTGGCTGCACTGGAGTCTATAAGGAAGGAGCACAGGTACTAGGCTATGATATGTAACTTTTCCCTTCCACGGGAAGACCTGGAGGACCAACCAAAAGCACCGTTCATGTGTCAGTGACTTTACTTGACTAACAGGTCAGCATGTTCCCATTTAGCTTGAGATATCTGAAGAAAATCTAGTATTGTTACTTAGCTTCAGTTTGCTTTGGGCAAAGCCTAAATAATGTTTAGATGCACAATACTACAAAAATTCAGCAACATTTGTGCTGATCCCTGAGGATGGTACTTCTGCGGTATTATCTGACCTCTTTTATACCTTTTCCTGAAGACGAAAGGAGTTACATCTGTACCTGTTTCTCTCAACAGACTATAAGGAGTCCAGACAATAGCTCAGATGTACACCTCTAGTTACTGAGACCTAATGTTGGGTGTCTATGTTATAGGCTCTACTTAGGAAATAATTTTGCTGTGAATCACTCTTGAATTCGAGCTCATCTAGGGTTTAATTGTCAATAAAAAATTCCTAGAAATAAAATACATGAAGAGGACCAGGAGCTACAATGCTGGAGCAGAGGAAGTCTTATGTGGTGGGACTCTAGGGGGTCCCTCTAGGGTTCTTCTGCTCTGCTCCTCTACATGATCTTTTAGATGATGTATATGCATTTGCTAGAAATAACAGATTGAATGTATTAACCAGGACCTTTTCACTCACCTTGTCTAAAAGTCTTTGTTGTCTAATGCCAGTCACTGTTCTTTGCCTGCATCTGTGCAGTGTTATTTTTTTTTTTTTTTGAGAAGAGAATACAGTCAGTGTCCAACTGAATAAGTACTGAGATTTTGTCATAAGATATGTCGAAAGCTCTTCAGATGTTTAAAGGAAATAATCAGAATTCAGAGTGTATATTAAATTATCAACTATCTAATAAGTGTGCTACTTCCCAGCTGGGATCCTTCTGGTACCTTCATTCATCTTCAACCAGTATAATTAAAGACGAAAGGTGTAACACTGATGATCCTTCTCTAGAGATCTCATCAGTTTAATTCTAGAAATATCAATGGAAAGGGAGTATCATATAAATTATTCAGACTTAATTGGACACCTGCTGGAGGTCAAGCAGAACAACCAAGGTCTACTGAAATAGGGATTTTCTTCTGTAATTCAGTAATTCAGTAGGAGGGAATATGGCAAGGCAGGTCAATCTTTGTCTCATATCCGTTAAAACCAAACCAGATTTAGCTAGCAAAGAAAACACTAGGAAAGAAGAGGAAAACAAGAAGAGCAAACATGAATGTGCTTAAAAACTCACTATGAGAACTGAAAACTTCATGTGTGCAGCAAGTGAAGCAAAAACTACAGTGTCAGGGTTGCATTAAATAGCTTCCTACTGGTGCAACAAGGGTGTGCAGAACTATTTTTGGTGTAACACAACTTCTTTATAACCTTCTACTCAGAAAGTATGCCATAGCTGATGAGTGAGAGTGTTTTTCTCAATTGTGATTTTAAATCACATCAGTGCATTTTAATGTAGTAAAAAAAAAAAAAAAAGATGACTTCCTTTTAAAATAATATTTCATCTGGTGCTGTCAAAAATAATTTTTCATTGTGGTGATGTCACCAGACCCACTCGATCTGTTTATAGCTGTTATTTAAATTGCTGTTTCCATAAATGTATACGACTGCCCTGAGGGTGTCTATATTTGCTACAGAAGGTGTCTCAGGAATCTTGGAGCAATCTCCTAATCTAATTAAGGGTGCTATAATTACAGCATAAAGAGCTGTGTTGCTAATACTAAAGGTTCAAAAATCATGAGTCAGGCCCCATAATTTGAGACTGGCCCCCAAATGTGAATATTTGCTTTTAAAAGGAGTATATTATGTTTTGGGCTCGTTTTTAATTTTTGAACTCCCTCAGCCCCTTCCAACAGGTTGTGTGTGTGAATGTGTGCATGTGCATGTGTATGTGCATGTGTATATATGCATGTGTGTATGCTGCTATAATTCTACCAATAATACTACCTCTTCACCATATATTTAGGATAAGGCAGTGTGGTTCCCTACTCTCATTCCTGTCTACACCCTTGCCTCTAAGACCCTGAAAGAATTGTTACTTTGTGGATCCTCCTGTAGTCTCTCATGTTGTTCATTCCTTGAGAAGGTGACAAATTGCGGTGTATTGTGTTCTTCCCAGGCCTGGAAGGGAATGAGATGGGAAAAAGGAACAGAGGAGCCATTCCACATGGGGGGAAGGGATGGGCATCTTGAGCTTCCAGTCTCTTTGTGCCTCTTCTTCTCTTTGCTACTCAGGTGAGAAGCTTATCTCCCTGGCTTTTCTTTTCGCCAGAGGTGGGGAAGTATATGGTGAATGCAACAAATTCTGAAATGGGATCTGGGTTTACATAGAGATTAAGGACAAAGATAAAATTTGGTGATAACCGTTTGAGCTGCTGTGCTGCAGGAAGCAGGACTTACTATGCAGTGTTTTTTTTCTGTCAACATTGTATTCAGGTTCTGTATGTACAAAAGGTGCTCAGCTACCGCACTGATGGATACAGTATATGTCTGTCTTCCAGGCAAAACAGAATGGAGGAACCTCTCCTTGGGTAGACTATGAGTCTAGAGAAGGGCAACAAAGCTGGTGAGGAGTCTAGAGAATAAGGCTTATGAGGAACAGCTGAGGGAACTGGGGCTGTTTAGTCTGGAGAAAAGGAGGCTCAGGGGAGACCTTACTGCTCTTTACAACCACCTGGAAGGAGGTTGTACAGAGATGAGAGTCAGTCTCTTCTCCCAAGAAACAAGTGATAGGACAAGAGGAAATGGCCTCAAGTTGCACCAGGGAAGGTTTAGATTGGATATTAGGAAAAATTTCTTCACAGAAAGGGTTGTCAAACATTGCAACAGGCTGCCCATAGAAGCGGTTGAGTTGCCATCCCTGGAAGTATTTAAAAGATGGGTAGATGTAGTGCTGAGGGACATGGTTTAGTGGTGGTTTTGGCAGTGTTAGGTTGATGGTTGGACTGGATGATCTTAAAGGTCCCTTCTAACCTAAATGATTCTATGATTCTATAATACAAGAGTTAGTTAATCTCTGCCTTTCATACCAGTTTGCTTTATTTTAACTAATCCCTGGAATAACTTATTCCAGTCATCCCTGGAATTTCAATTGGTGAATTACTACAGAGCATCACCGTGCCTTGCAAGGCAATTTGAAAGTTAAGCCTCAGAAATTGTTGTGTTACAACTTGATGTAGGAGGTGCTGCCTGTGGATGGAAATGTTTTTGATTTTCCTCCACATGGCCATGACATAAATAAAGAAATGATCCCAGACTCCCCCTGCCCCAGCAGCGGGGAGCTGCCTCACCCCAAAATGTCCTTTGCTGTGATACTTCAAAGAGATATTGTACTAATTGAGATGGATTTTTTTTAAAAGGATAAGAAGCTTTCAAATATTCTTTTAGATCCCTCTAAATGTTTCCTCATACTTCAGCCTTTGCCTCATCCTCTGAATTGCATGGCATTATTGCATATACTCTTCTGCTTGCAACCCACCTTCAATAATTTGTCCTTTTTGTATCAACTGACTCAAGGTCCCTGGGTGCTTTTCTCCCTTTGTGATGCTGGCAACTTACAAAGAGACAACATTACCTAATAGCCAGTAATGGGAGATTCCAAGATTGACAAGACATTTTCTCATTCTAATAAGCATGTCTGTTACTTGATTTTCTTTCCTCAGTTTTGACTCCACAGAATAGTGCTGCTTATGTGTCATCCATCCATCCATCCAACCACAGTGACCACATATCCTCATTCTTACCTCTTGTTTGCGCTTCATCTACATTGCACTTAGGCAGTGGGGTTCTCAAGTAGCCTTCTCTAATTATTAAGGATGATATTTTTAAGCTGAAGAGTGTGGGTGTCATTCCACAGGACTCTTGCTGTTCTTTTGCATAGTCTTCTGGAATAATGCAAAATTAATACCAGGATGGGGACTCCTTTATTTTATCTAAATACAGGCGAATCATCTTTTCGTGTCATCTAAGCTTCATCTGTCATCAATAGAGAGAGAAACAGGTACCACACAGAGTGGTTCATTTTATCCTAAAAGAGGAGTCTAAGGTAAGTAGGAGAAATTGTCCTCCGCAGGTACCCGTAATCGTTCTCTTGCATCTAGGGAAACTGCGATGTCTGGTTTGTACAGCATAACTTGAAAGACACTTCAAGCCTATGCTTTCACTATCTCTTTTTCCTACACTGAGCAAATCCTTACTGAATGTAATGGAGCACCAAGACTGGGATCTCTGCTCCATGTCCAGTTCCTCCTTTCTTGCATGCACGCACAAACCAGGTATCAGGTTTCTGAGAGATGTTGAGGGTGGTTTATTGCCTGAGCTAGACAGTGCTCTGGAATGTGGAGCTTTACCTTGTTAAAAGAAAAATCTATTTTACCTGGAAATACTGCTACTTATGTTTTGTTCTTTGTTCAGGATGCAGGTATCGAGTATTAGCAGTACATCTTCATCATATGGGCCAAACACCATTCCTGTTTCATCAACCTCCTGTACAGGCATAATACTACACCATTCCCCCAGGGTCAGCCAATGATAACACCTCAAAACATAAACCACAGTCTGCTACAAGTTCTTTTTTTCTTAATAAACAGAGCCAAACCCTGAGAACTACATATTAACGTATTAACACTAGTGGGACAATTGTATTGCTAAGCCTTAACAGTGCATGAGCCGTGATTAAAACTTTTCTGTTAAAATCTCTTAGTTCCAAAAGTTTCCCTTGTACTGACAGTTTAAGAAGGTGAATTTGTCCTTGAGAGGACACAGTTCTTCCCCCTAGACTTCATACATTTTTCTAGAACTCCCCTACTTACGTATTTCAGTGTTGCAATGTATAGCATCAGCTCAGTTCAGCAAAGCTATTGAGTTATTGTACTGGTTAATATAGTGAAATTTATACAAGTTTAATCACATTTATTATCCCTGACAACAATGCAGATGTTCTGAATGCTAAGTGAATTTTTTATAAAGAATATAATTAATTTTTCCGGCCGTGTCCAAAAATGCTTAGTGGTCAGTTCTGCCACTGAAATGTATTTAACAATATGTAAATCTGGCATTTTGGGAAGTAATTAAAAATAAAGTTGCTGTAAATTTAAATTCAGCTAATATCTGTATTGCTGCTATGTAAAGTGGTACTAGGCTAAGTGCTTGAACTAATTGATTTTTAAAAGGGTTTGGTTAGTGATCTCGGGGGAAATAAGGTAGGTTGTATGAAAACATATTAATTATAGAGCCTTCTTTTTTAATGATGCATGCCCTTTTTAGAGTACAATATATTGATGTAGCAACTTCTTCAACTTAAATCACCCAACAAACCTTCCTAGTTTTGTCTCATCTATCTTGATTGTTCACTATATTTATTACAGAATGAAAATAAGATTTTAGATTTTTAATTATTAGCTATAAAGGATTCCAGAGTAGCTCAATGAATTAATTTCTTTGTAAAACATATACAACTTCAGCAAACTTTTGCTGACTAGGAAATTTGTCTTTCTCAAAGATTAATATTACTTCCCCCTTCGGTATGTCATATTTTGCTCTCAAGTGTACAGAAAGCTTATTCATGAAAAAGTTTTTACTCTTCTAATAATATTTCTAATTAGTTTTAGAATGTGCCTTGTTGCAGTCTTGTTTGAAGTGAATCAATATTTTAGTACTTTTTATTTAAAAAAATAAAACTGTTGAGTTTAAAGCGAGATAAATGCTATGCCTACCTCCCAGACTGGAGTGAAATATCAGATTGGTGCAGAGAGGTTGGGGTTTTGCCTGCAGAGTGCAGGGCAAGGCTGGAACTGCTACCAGGGAATGGGGACAAAGTTGCTCCTGATGGGCAGGTCCTTTGCCGAAGGAAGCTGGCAGCTTGCAGTCTCGGTTTCTGGCAGAAGCTGCTCTGCAGGTGGGAGGATGGGAAGCCAGGATTTAGCCTGGGGACCGCACGGGTGGTTAGCGATGGGCACAGCCTGCTGATCTGTGTGACAGCGGTGCACATTGAGCCAGAGCGCTGGGGTGGAGCTGCCTGCACCTTTCTCCTCCTGTGAGTGCGAAAGGACATTGAGTATCTTCAGCTACTAGAATACAGCTTCAAATACTGTAGTTTTGAAACAGAGGTAATTCAAGTCTGCTACATAAGAACAAAAACTAAAAGCTTTGAAAACAACTATTTCTCTTAACCATTGCTCCTTGAAGGACATGTCCTTTCTTATGTCTCTGCTCTCAGTTTTAGAGGCTTCCATGATGTCCTGGTTTGAGGTAGAACAGAACCAATTTTATTTTCAGTAATTTTAGTTTTCAGTCAAGTCCCCTCTTACTAACGTCACTCTCTGAAATGAATGTCATGATTTTCAGACAGTGTCCACTTCCAGAGTGACAACATCTGATGTTTACAGTTAATACCAAGGCATGGTATACAGAGAGGATCTTGCTTATACTTAGTGCTATAACAACTGAGGCCAGCTAACTTTGTTATTTACCTCGCTGGAGGGTTGGAAATGGAAAAGAGTAGAAGGGTCCCACCTGCAGGGAGAAGTGGACAGGACAGGTGACCCAAAACTGGCCAACAGGGTATTCCATCCCATCTGCCTCGTGCTCAGTATAAAAGCTGAGGGATCAAAGGGTCAGCCCTCTTTCTTCAATGACCAACACCTAAGAAGGACTCTGTCTGTTCGGCTGCCTTTGATCCTGATTTGTGTGTTCCTGAATCAAGGTCCTGAATCCAGTTCCTGTCCGTTGCTGAGTCTAGTCTGGGACTTTCCCAGTGCCTGCTGGTGAAGTGATCATCATCCTGGGAGCTTGATACTTGTTTTTCCTATGTTATCTATATTTCATTACTTTCTTAATTACGTTATTAACTTTTTTTTATTATTATTATTTCATTGAAGTAGTTTTCATTTTCTTTTCAACCTATAAGTCTCACTCTCTCCTTTATTCTCTCTCCCTTCTCTTCTGGGAAGGGTGAGATTAAAAGATACCATCTGTCATTCGTTTAGTGGCCAGCCCAGACTAAACTACGACACCAGGTATTAGCAAACACTATATAAAAAGTCTGGTGTTTGATCTGATCCCTGGTTGTGTGCCTGCCCCTGCTCCTCTACGTCTCTGTTTTCCCCAACATAAGATCTAGAAGGTTTTCCCAGCTCAGTGTGGCTGGGGCAGACCCACACTCCCTCCAGACAGTTTTGTTTGACCCAATGAGCACCTCCTCACATGAATCAAATGGACAGCCTTCCCCTCTAGCTTCTTAATAAACAAAGTATGAACTACAACAGTCAGTGACCTGTGGATCAACAGACAAAGTAGGATTGGAGAATCATTTCAGTTGGAAAAAACCTTTAAAATCATCAAGTCCTACTGTAAACCTAACACTGCCAAGTCCACCCCTAAGCCATGTCCCTAAGCGCCGCATCTACACATCTTTTAAATACCTCCAGGAATGATGACTCAACTACTTCCGTGGGCAGCCTGTTCTAATGCTTGACAATCTTTTCAGAGACGAAATTTTTCCTAATATCCACCCTAAACCTCCCCAGGTGTAACTTGAGGCCATTTGGCCATTTCCTCTTGTCCTATCACTTGTTACTTGGGAGAAGAGACCGACTCCCATCTCTCTGCAACCTCCTTTCAGGTGGTTGTAGAGAGCGAAAAGGTCTCCCCTCAGCCTCCTTTTCTCCAGGCTAAACAACCCCAGTTCCCTCAGCCACTCCTCACAAGACTTGTTCTCTAGACCCCTCACCAGCTTTGTTGCCCTTCTCTGGACACGCTCCAGCACCCCAATGTCTTTCTTGTAGTGAAGGGCCCCAAAACTGAACACAATATTCAAGGTGGGGCCTCACATACAGGGACCAGCTTTCCTGTTTTGTGCAATAGATGCTGCAGTAAGGGTCAAAGGGTAATTTTGGTAATACTATTTCTTCAAAGTAACTCACTAAAGCAAGATTCCCTGACTTTCTTTTGGGGGGGGATGACACACATTTCAAAGAGGATGTTAGTGTGTGAATATCTCCACTGCTAGGTGTGATCCTATCTTTGTGACAAATGAAACCACTACTTACACAGGTAAGACAATATTAGACAGATATTTCAAGTATTTTAAATGATCTTTGCAGATAAGAAAAAGGGTCTTGAGTGATGGGATTGGTCAAATTCTTCACAGACCATCAAAGAATGTAGCTTTCCACTAAAAGAAAATTAGTAAGTGAATACATATGTCTGACTATCCTGCCTAAAAGAGGGATGTGGGAATTATGAGTATCTTGGTTACTGATTGGGCAATAAAGTTTTTTTGTGTTCAGATAATCAGTCTCCTGAGATGTTTGCCTGAGCTTAGCAAGGTGGTGTCTGGAAAGTGGAGTACCTGGAACATGTCTGAAGATGCCCGTATTATCAGCTCCATTTCTTATGTCGGGATGTGGACAGCAATAAACGTGCATTTCAGAAGATGGTTGTGCTAATTTGTCAGCACAGGAGATCCTGTGCCTCCTTTTCCTATTGCAGTCTAGCTGTGTGATCCTGTCTGTTTTCTTTTGCTGCCTCTGAAGCTAGTCTGACCCCTTGATGAGACATTTTGGCTTATTCAACAGGCAGAAAATTATCTCCCTTTTTTGCTTGCTGAGTGAGCTGAATTGACTCATCAAACTGTTGGAGCTTGCACAAAGGAAGTGGTAAGTACACACAGCTGGGAGGGAGAAAAAGGGGAAAGCTGAACCATATTTTCAGTGGTAGGAAGCTGTTAGACCAGCTCAGCACTCTTGTGAAAGCTCATTCTCGGTGAAGAACTCCTCTGTCATATTCAGTCTGACTCTGGTCTGGTGAAACCTGAATATCTTGGCTGCCAAGGCTGGTGGTTCTGCAGAAGTGTTTGCCAGGGGAAAGGTCGTTTGATTTAAGTGGGTCCCTTGGTGGAGATGTCATTGGCAATGAATATTGATGGATTGGAGCTAATTACTAAGTCTTAGTGCATAACCTTTTTGTTCTTACATGTATTTTTATAAATGTAAAACTAGCTGTAATTTGTTGACTCTTGCAAAAGATTTTGCCATTTGCACTTCAAAAACATTCATGGAACTCCAGAAGTTTCTGTTAAAACTACAGATGTATCCACTTACTGTATCTGTTAGTCACATGAACAGGATGGGAATGCCTCTGAGTCTGCAATGCTAAATGTCAGATTAACTGAAGAGTGTACTTGCTCGAAAAATATAACGCCACAGAGAAGTGACCATATTGGAGAGGTTTATTTTTGTCACTATTGACGAATGCTAGTGATTATGTCAGGATTTTCAAGTTTTACAGTGTTCAGCAGTCACCATAAAAAAAAAAAAAAGGCAAAAAAAAAAAGCAAGCAGATTTTCAAAATAAACCAGTCTAGGACTACAGAAAGGGACAAAATTTTGAGACTGTCTTCCTTACCCTCACATATAGTTCTTCTGGGCAGTTTTCAAACATGATCAATGCTAAGATTTCAAGCTCTTCAGAAAATCAAGCTTAAGCTCTCCATACTATGCTGAACAGCCTCCACACAGAAGTAGGGCAGAATTGACTACCTGTTTACCACAACAGAACAAATGATATATCCAGATTTAGGCTGGAATGGATCAAAACTATAGAAAAGGGGAAATGCGGGTGACCTTCAGTGAAATGTTTCATTTCCCTGAAAGGAGCTCAAAGAATGACAAAATAACAAAGATCAAACCATGGATCAAAGATAAGTATTTTAAGAAGGTTTTTTAAGTTCAGTCCCAAGAAGACATTCACAGAAAAACACTTTTCTTTGTAGATGGATTTCACCTGAGCAACTAGAATGCTTAGCTTCTGATTTGCAAAAATGATAGAAAGGTTTTTGAAACCTTTGAAATATTGAAAATGATAGAGGAAGATGACTCTGTCAAACTTGTATAATCTTTATACAAAATTATTGTAACTACGATAGTTTATTACAAGTTCCTTATATGGATAAATGACTATCAGGAATTGGGAAAATAAAGAAAAGGAAAAGGAACTATTAGTAGGTAGGCATTGGGTTGAGGCTGGCCAAAAGGAGAATACCTGAAATAGCTATACAAGGACTGTGGGCCAAAAAATGGAGGCATTAGAGTTGCTAACATACAGAATGAAATTGCATATCACAGAGAGAAGAATGGTGGACATGGCTGGAACAGTGAAAGATATGAAAGATCTAAACAATCAGAAAACTCAGAATTAAAGAAATTGCTTTCACTCAGTATTTAGCCATGTGATAAACTCTAAATGAAGAAAAAAAAACGAAACCCAAACAGCAAAGACAGCAGATAAAGCAATCTTGGTCAAAAATATTTTGGAGAAAGATGATGTAAGCCATAATATTGGCAGTAGACTATTAGGGCTGGATGTGGTGATAGCTGTGGATTCGGTATTGATTTTAGAAAGACAAATAGCACTGCAAATATGTTTATTTAACTAAATCTTAACTTCTCCAGGGTAAACTAGAGAACAAAAGCTGGGAAAAAGTCCATCACCACCTTATTTCTAAGAGCGGTCTTCCTAATTTTTTCCCAAATAGTCACTGAACCAGCAAAACCAGATGCTATTTTAAGCTTGATTTTGCATGAAGGGAAGATGATTGGGAAAGGAGTTTACTAGAAAATTACTTTGAATTGAAGGGCTCTGCTGCCTTTTAGTCTGAATAAAAGGACAGACAAAAGAAAGTCTGCAGAGTTAGTCTGAATGGGAGAAAAGCTCTTTCAATGAAAGGGTTTTGGTCAGGGAGAGCAGCAGAGTGAAATATTCACAGACTTGTCTGTGGACAAAACTCAGAATTAAATTGAGCATGGAAAATGAGTTTAGAATTTCAATCCCAAGAAAAGGGGGAAAATATTTTGGAACCGCTTCTGCGTTAATGTTCACTGTACCCTAGGAATGTCAAATGGCCTGTAAGGAACTATAGACCCATCAGGCCATGACTTCTAGAGGTCAGCTAGTCCAATCCACCCTCCAAGCATGATCAGCTAGAACAGGTTGCTCAGGACCTTGTGCAGTCAAGTTTTCAAAATCTCCAGGGACGGAGATCCCAAAAGCTCTCTGGGCAACCCTTCCAGCAATGAGATTCACTCCCTTAGCCTTCTCTTCCTAAGACTAGGCAAACCAAATTCTCTGTCTCTTCTCCTACATCATGTGATTGGGATGACAAAACCGAAATAACCTGCAAAGAAAGAGGTCTTGGAGCTCAGAAAACAGGGCTAAACCACAAATTTTCAAATGTCAAGCTGAAGTAAACCTTGCAAACTATATTAGAAAAACAATAGTTGGACGTTATCAATTTAACCATGTATGGAGATGAGCAAGAAAAGTAGAATCAAGGTTCACCAGGCACAATGAGGACATTAAGAACAAAAATCTAATGCTGTGCCCCCAAAGTCAGTTTAATATTCTGTTTTTGGGGTTTTTTTTGTAAAGATAACCTAGCACGGCTACAGAGCTGGATAACTAAGAGAAGCCCTATATGGAATAGATTTTTCCATTTCCAAAGTGAAAGAAATGGATAATTTCAAAGCAACAGATAATTGTTATTGCAGAACTGTGAAAAGACCAACCCACGGAATCACAGATGCAGTATCAAATTTTTTAATGGTTTTCTTCATTTCGGAGTAGTTCTATAGTGGGTATAGTATCTGTTTATGGGGAAAAGTAACCAGAGAAACTTGCATCTGTTAGCTGAATACTGTATAAAATTCAGAACATGTTTTGAGAGAAAGAATAATTAATGACATCAGAACAAGCGAGAAACTGGGTAAAATGTCACAAAATTTTACCAAAATGTGAATCTGCAAGCCTATCCTCTCACCTTCTTTATGAATTATTTTCTAGGCAAAGGAAATGCAGTATACCTAACTAGTCAGAGTTGCAGTAAAATAAAATATGAAGTTCCTATTAGCTAAACTTGATAATAATGATGGTAAAAAAAAATCCTAACCTGTCAGGAGAGGAACTGGCTAAAAAAGGAGATAGTGGCATTTGTGATATAGGATAGAGAGAGGTTAGTCAGACTTCCTCTGGCAAAACTCTTGAAATGTATCTCCTACAATCTTTTCATTAACATCCGTGTAAAGGCTCAATGTTTAGAACACAAATTAATTTTGCTGATGGTATAAATTGGGGAGGCATCACTAATGCCGAAGAGGATCATAATAAGACAGTGGCAAGACTGGATGACCTTGAGAACTGTGATCACAGAAATAGGATAGAATTTAAAATTTGAAGTATATTTGAAGCCTCATATAAAGATTTTCTATGATTTGGGATCTCAGCATTAGAACAGACAGAAGAAAAGAGTTTTTTGCTTGATCAAAGAATGATACAAGTAGGAGAAACGATGCAACATTACAGAAAGAAAATTCAGTCCTTGGATGTGTGTGCTGAGGAACAGAAGGAGAGAAGAGTGGATGTGGCTGGATGAGGAATGTCTTCACTATTGTTGTACAGCCCTGGTGACCTGTGTTTGAGAAAGATAACTAGAGCCAGAGAAGCTGCAGAGAAAGGCTGGGAAGGTGGCTGTGGGAGTGGAGAGCAAACAAAAAGACCTTGTCTTCTTTAGCCAAGCAAATTGAAGGCTGAGAAAGTATTTAGTATAGGCCTGTATCGCTTGAATGTGTAGTTGTCTGAGACCGCTGGGAATGAGACTCTTCCAGTCAGATATTTCTACATCTGCTGATTTCAGTTTCTTTACTACTCACCACGGAATTTCTCTTAAAATGCAGCAGCTATTCAGAGACTAGGCATGGGGAATTAAAAGAATTTAAGTAAAATAGCATATGACTAGATGCTTTCATCCTGTCTTGAACTGCCATTAGATGCATTTAAGGGGAAAAAGCTGTGGAAAATGTGTGGAGTGAAATCCTGGCTCCAATGAGGACAATGGTGAAACTGGATGGTTATAGTTTCCCTCAGCAGTACACCTTGTTTGAAAAAAGTAGCTTGGAGAGAAGTAGTTCATTTTTACTGTCATCTGATCTCTCGATTGTTCACATTCTTTGTTCAAATTTAGAAGTGTTAACATAACTGGTTTTTAAAGAATAAAAAGCTGACATGAAAGACTAATATTCTTGGAATAGGGAAATCAGGACAAGTCCTGTTGGGTTTTTTTTGTTTGTTTTTTGTTTTTTTTTTTTTTTTTTGAACAAATATTTAACAGGAATTAAAAGAACCCCACAAGTTCTTAAACACGCTTTCTTTGGAACGAAACATTCTTAGATTATGGGAGAGAAGAGGGCTGTAATTTTGCTCTGTCTTTCTCTGTCACTCTATAAATTTCAAAGATTATTGGAAGCAGGTTCACACAAGACTCTGCTATTTGTCTTTCGAAATATGTACGAACTCTTAGGACAGTTCATCTAAATCACTTTGAAACACCCAACAGCCTGGTACTGTAATGCAAACAGAACTATTTTATAAATCAGTCAGGAGAGCCCATTCTTTAAAAGGTATGCTACATTACCAGAGGCAAAAAAAGCTCTCTGTTTTGTTATATAACAATGACAATAACTCAATTTAAGTGTATAATGACCCAAGTCAGCAGTCCACAGCAACAAAAATTTAATAGGAACCTTATCTAGTTTGCTGACATGGTCTTCTCTAGAACCCATTATAGGCTCTTCAGTATACAAAACAATTGGCTCTAATCTTTAATATTGCTAAGCAGCAGGGGGCAAATAGGCATTTTAGCACAGCTTTGCTTTTCATAAACAGCATTTAATATATTCACATGCTCTTAGTCATGCGGCTGTATGTCAAATGTTTCTGAAGTTTGGTCATTAGAACAGGCTCTCTCGAAGTAGAGAAGCGTGTCCGCACTCCTGTGATGCCCTTTAAAATGGATCGGATGTCACTGTGTTGCGAAGGCGGAAGACTCTGGTGTAGGTCTCCTTCGGGAACAGCATGGTTTCTGACTATCTCCTGATGTAAATTAAAGCCATGATAAAATGAATGGGCTCCAGAGAACCGTTATAAAGAAAACCGCTATTAAATACAAAACCAAACGTAATTTCCTCCCTATTTCTTTTGCTGGTTTTCTATATACTGCGTTTAAAGAGTACAGGCTAATGCCTATATTGAGTAGGTTGTAATGGCCACTTAGTTTATGATATGGAATATTATTATTGGTGTAGTAGTGCTGAGATAAGGACAGCAACAGATGAATAAGCTGTCAGAAGAAAACTATATTTACATCTCAGTTGTGGTGTTCAAAATTCATTCATTGTGTTCATTTAAATGCTATTTTTACTTCTACAGTTTACAATACAACCAGAAGACGTTAGATATAAATAATTTTTTAATGATTCTGGTAATGCTGCAATGCTTTAGAAGTATGTATTGGCCCTCCATTAAAGAAAGGTGGAAACTATCATGCAAAAAATCTAGTCTTTGCATGCAATGCAAGATTTTATACAGGTGGCACTGCCTGAGTCGCTGAGTCCAGTCCCCTGCCATCACAGATTACTGATTTTTAGTTCAGAAGGCTCTGCAGCAGATGTGTCTCTCACACCTCCTTGCACTCAGGCCCACAAAAACCTTCCCGATATGCAAAAAAAACTTCTCAATACCCCCAAAATCTTCCCAATTGTTCCAAGTACAGTGAAAGCTGATAGTAAAGGAGGAGGCATCCCTAGAAGAGAAGTGGGAAAGAAGAGTATACGTGGTAAAAGGGGCTTTGGTGAAGGAGGTATTTGAGGGGTGCGAACGAGAAAGACTGGGAAATCTAGAGCTAAGAAATAGAGAGGGAAGGTGTTAGGGTATGCTATGGAGGTCCAACCTCGACTGAGTCACACCATGTTTGCCACAGGGTAATGTCACAGACCTGAACAATCATTGCATCTTACCTGACACATGGGGTCAGGCGACTTCAAATGTTTGTGATGTAAACCACTATGCCTGATCTAGCCAACCTAAACTCACTTTATCCTAATGGAGAAAATTAGGCAATTTTAAGACAAGACCAGTTTCCAACACATACTATAGGATGGGATGTATTTGGCCATAGAAGTACCTGATTCTCTCCATTGAGTACTGTAGGGTTTTTTTGGTTTAGTTCTTATTTTCATTCCGTGCATGAGAAACAGATTCTGCTAGTCTGGACATTTTCTGTCAGAAATGTTATTACAAGACACATCCTCTGTGTCCAGCCAGTGTAGGCATGGAGCTGTCCTCCCACGCGTAATGATATGGTCATGTGTGATAAGTACTGTCGGTGCTCTGTTGTGATAGCTCTGCTTGCCTCCTCCTTTTCTTTTGATTGCTCAGCTAGCAGAATGAGTTCAAAAGGTTTGTGTTTATGCAGCCAGTGGTGAAGGGAACAGAAAACCAAGAACTCTGTGAAAAATCATCCTGCGGAAGGAGGATTTTTGGAGTTTCATTCCATTATATTACGTTATTCTTTTCAGTGGCTGCTGACAAACTCCTGTTTAGTGCTGCCAATCTTTTCTAGTGTTTCTTTTCTGCTGATCTTATGGGACCTTCTTTTTATTTTATATTTTAACTACTGAATAGTCATCTGACACCTTGCGAAATGGGGTCTGAGGACTTATGAAGTTGAAAGTGTGTCGTGCAAGGATGCTATTTGACAAGACAACTGTGCTGCTCCAGCACCTTGCAGCTGCCAAAGGAGGCAGTCGTGCGCTTGCATTCCCCGCTCCATCCCCACTCTGTTTTCACTTGATTCAGCATATTGAATGGCCAAAGCTAGCTTAGCAAAAGAACAAAAATAAAACAAAAAAAAAAAAAAGGAAGGGGTAAGAAGTCTAGAGCACCAGGACTGCTGAAATTGAGGAGGCAGGGCTGTGTGTGCTGAGGGGATGTGCCTGCAGAAAGGAGGAGGGGGAACCTCTCCTTTTGGCAGCAGCATGTTGGTACCTGTATTACCTGAGGATAAATGTGGTGGCTATAGCCAGGCCGTTCCAGAAGAAATGGAAAAGAGGCTGCAATGACCTAGGAATGATGATGTTTACTCAGAAGCTGGCTCAGGCAGGTGGGTTTCACTCTGTACAGCCTTGAGGTAGGGCTTGCCCCACTCTGCTGACCCTGGGGACACTGGGGGCTTTCAGGACTTGAGGAAGGGCTGCCTGGGTGGGTTTGCAGTTTTAGCTGTGTGAGCAGGAGCAGGCTTAGAGACTGAATCTAATGTTTTGCATCAGGTTTATCACAGAAGGTAAGTGTATGTAAGAAAGAAGAGATGGAGGTGTTTTGGAGGTTACATTCACATTTTTATGAAACCGGTCCCACTGAGTTTCCTTTGGCTGTTTTTCTGATTCCTCAGTGGAGACCTTCAGAGGTTAGGAAAAAAGCGCAGGTAAAGCATTTCCACTTCTAAAATATAACCTTGTGCTGGCAGTAGACTCTTGAGTCGGCCTTAGCTCTTACTGTCTGTGATTAGGAAGGAAACTTGTTTTACATGCACTAAAATGCCTAAGGAGAAGTTGTTACTCTTCCTCTACTTTCCCACCATGAAGCTGCTTTTATGCCAATTAAAATGCCTTTGGGTTTTCAGAAACATTTAACACTTTTTACTTGCTTTTCTTTTTCCTTATGAAAAGTAGCAGGGTCCAGCATCCCTGAAGAGAAGGTGAACCTGTGTTTGATAGAGAGCTATTAGCTATTGGGTCGTGAAGTGTGAACTCATCTTGTCTCACTAAGGAATCTGTCAGAGTCAACATCTCATTTTCCTCCCTGTAGCGATCATTGTAAGACAAAATGATTTTTGAAGTCTTGGGAACGATAAATTCCCATTAGAGCAGGTCTTACTGATTTTATCATTTGTGACCTCATAAGTCACTGCTGATTGACATTTTATCAGCCAATAGGAACATTCCTAGTTCATTTAAGAGAGAGTGGGCTTAAGAAAATATCTGTCGTGGAGCGAAACCACAGGCTGAGAGGATTTGATATTGTTTATTTCTCTTAGAATTCATTCATTATGTTTCCTATTCTTTTTGGATTTCAGAGGCTTAGTTCAAAAAATGAACAGTTGAACACTGATCCATGCTAAAACAAACACATGGTACATCTGGTGGATTGTGCATCTGTCCTCAGACAATAGTGGGCAATTGGAAATTCTCCAAGAGGGTATTATGCCACAGGCAGTGCTTTGTCTTGTGTCTTACTAGAGATTTCACACTCTCTCATTTTTGTAGCAGTGTCTTAATTTAGAGATGTTTCATTTTTTAACTTTCCCCTTAGCATCCTTCAGGAATTTTTATCTGTATTATCATACGAACACAGACTATACAATGGAAATACGGTATAAAGCCAGAATCCTGTAAATGATTCAAATAGCTGATTGTGGGGTTCCTCCTGTGAAGAACCATTTGAAGGTTCAGGGCCCAAGTCTTCAGTATCTATAAAGACAGAGATTGGAGAAGACTAAATGATTATATAATGATGATTAAACACCGAAGCCTTTCCCTAATAAAGAAATGAGGTATGACCTAATTACTACTGTTTGCTAGTAAAGATCGATCCATTTATCATTTCATTCTCTGTAATGGTTAAAGCCTTTTCCCCCTAATTTTTAATAAAGTGGAACTTTTGAAATGTTTTCAAACTTTAAGGAAAAGGCCACATCACTTACTGGGGCTCAAGTAGTCACAATTAAATTATGATGACCTGAGAAGTTATTCTGACACAACTACCTTTGTACTTTTAGACCACCTCTGTGCAATGCAAAATGCTAAAAGTTTAAGGGTAAACTTTAGGCTTGTCAAAGTTCAATCTTTTTCACTGAGAATTAAGTTAACAGTTGTGGTTGAAATGCACCAAAAGCATTCACATTATTGACTAGGTTGGCTCAGTTGACAGGGTAACCCATGAAGCCACTGAAATTTGTTGATGCTTTGTCAAATGCCAGGCTTTCAGTGTCCTTCACTGATGTTCTGGGAAAAGTGGGGAAAGTTGCATTTAACTCCTTGGGATGTGCAATGCCTAATGATTTAAATGTGGAGATACATGTGTGTTTTTAAAGGGGGCTTACAGAAAAGGTGGAGAGGGACTCTTTGTCACGGAGAGTAGTGATAGGATGTGGGGTAATGGTTTTAAACTGAAAGAGGGTAGATTTAGATTAGATATTGGGAAGAAATTCTTTACTGTGAGGGCAGTGAGGCACTGGAACAGGCTGCCCAGATGAGTTGTGGATGGCCCATCCCTGGAAGTGTTTAAAGCCAGGCTGGATGGGGCTTTGAGCAACCTGGTCTAGTGGGAGGTGTCCCTGCCCATGGCAGGGGCGTTGGAACTAGATCATCTTTAAGGTCCTTCCCAACTCTGACCATTCCATGATTCTGTGATTCTCCACTTGGCTTTGAAGGTGTCGTTAGGCATGAGCAATAGGAGAGCAAGAGCATCGTGGTCATGTAGGTAGCGGTTGAATTAGATGACACACTCTTGTTTTTGTTTAAGACAAGACATTTATTTTAAAATATGATACAAAATAGATACTAAGGCCTTTGATAGCCGTGCCAAAATTCAGGCTACTTTCTTGGGCCAACTGTCTCATGCCACTAGTGTCTGTGATTCAGGTAGAGTTTGCCAGTGTGTGGCTGAGGATTAACTTGGCTCATGACTTCTGCCTTGCAGTACTGTGACAGTTCTTGTGTAGTTGATGGGGCACGGATGGTACAGATCATTCAAAGTGTCTAAAGCAGAAGAAAATTCTAGTCCTTGTTGGCTATTAAAATTTCTATGGTGGAGTTAAGTCCAACAGGAGATCCTAAGCTAAATGAATAAATAAACAGGGAACTGCTGGAGAGGGTCCAGCGAAGGGCAACGAAGATGATTAGGGGATTGGAACATCTCTCCTATGGAGAAAGGCTGAGGGACTTGGGTCTCTTTAGTCTAGAGAAAAGAAGATTGAGGGGGGATCTTATTAATACTTACAAATACTTAATGGGAGGGTGCCAGTCTTTTTTCAGTGGTGCCCAGTGATAGGACGAGGGGTAATGGGCATAAACTTGAACATAGGAAGTTCCATCTTAACATGAGAAGGAACTTCTTTACTTTGAGGGTAGTGGAGCACTGGCACAGGCTGCCCAGAGAGGTGGTGGAGTCTCCCACTCTGGAGACATTCAAAACCCGCCTGGATGCTGTCCTGTGCAACCTGTTGTAGGTGACCCTGCTCTCGCAGGGGGGTTGGACTAGATGATCTCCAGAGGTCCCTTCCAACCCTAACCATTCTGTGATTCTGTAAACAAATCCAATAAAAAGAATCCTGAAAAACTGCCCATTGAGGAGCAAAGCTGAGCTCCAGGGTTGGACGTACACAGAAAACCCCAGTGCTTTCTTACCATTAGATGACTCCTTACCTGTCCTATGCCTCCTTTCTCTGAGTGGTGCTGTTCATCCCTAGGGTACAAACACACAGTGCATCAGATGCTTCCCTGCATTTAGGACTCTTGTCCTAAAACATCCGTAAGCCTAGGCCACATCTGGCTCTATTTTTAATCTCCACCTCCATTCTTCCTCTTCAGTCTCCTTCTGAAGAATGTAATGTAGGAGATGCTTCACATGGTCAGTATGTCACAGAAGAAGTGGGACCCTGACCTCCAAACTGGTGACCCGGACATCATTCAAGTGAATCTGCATGAAGAGGTAGAAACAAGAATGTGAATAAGGGGAATGTTCATATCAATTCAAGTCCTGCATGGAAGTGGTAGTGGCTATTTCAGACCAATGGTGATGCCATGGATGTACTTATGTCTGTCTTACTCCCATGTCAGACCCAAGAACAGCCAGCCCTTTTCTGTTGTGGTGGTTGCGTTATTCATGAAGAGGTGGCCAGACTACTGTAGGACTTCTATCTTTGTTTCTACTGGTACACACCAGGTTTGCACGTGTCACCTCTGCACTGTAGTATAGCTTAAATGAAGTAGAAAAACTTTTAATTGCAGAGGGCCTCTGAGGCAATCCAGAAGGACATTTGGCTCCTACATACTGCCTGTAGGTATGATTTCTGGGGTCAGTCCCATATCTGGCTGCATGTAGAGCCTACCACCCTGGTACTTTGCAGTCTGCACAGTAGTGATCTGCCTATGTCGGGTTTCTCTGCTGCAGAGTAAGCGTTGCCCTGAAGGGAAAGGTGAATATCAGCTGGCAGGCTGACAATGAGCTTTTTGCCATAAACCTGACTCAGCCTCAGACTGCTGATGAACAGCGAGTGAGCCATCTTTACTGTAAAACCCAGGTGAGGCCCTGTATGTGGAAAAGTAAAGGCTTCAGGTGTTTTAAAATTGTAAGGTGCACTATTTTCCAGAAGAACAAGTCCTTAATTACAATCCCTACTTGGAGTTCAAACTCTTTCATTAGACCTGTTTTTATTTATCTAGGCACTTACTGGGGAAAAGGATAGTAAAGAAGTAGATCAGATGATTTAGCTGAAGAGTCTGCTCTCAAGGTGGCAAGCAGCACACATGAAATGTACTTACTGCAATTCCACCAGCAGACTCAGAGCTTCATCAATGAGACAAACATTGAAGCTAATTTCCACTGCTGCTGTGGAGCTGCAGTGTCTGATCATGTCTGTTGAATTGACATTTGGAAAAATGTAGCAGTGTAAATGACAAACTACAATTGTGGGTTTTGAAATTTCCCACTAAAAGCAAAATTGCTGATCAAAAATTTATTAGGACACTTTTACCTCTTTTCATAGCCTTTGAAACCTTGAATAAAAATGTTTATTGCTGCCACTGCTGATGCAGGCATATAAAACCAACAGTGTTTTCCTCAGTATTTCTCCTGAGGTTGAATTCAAACAAGGGTGAACATAGGGACAAAAGTGTATTGTTTTGTGTAGTTACTGTTCCTAAACGACCAGAATCTTTGCTAACATTAGTGGTGAATATGTTAGTGTCATTATTCTGATATTATAAATGAATGGACTGATAAGATGTAATAGCTTAGGTAGGACAAGGGCAACCAAGATTATTGAGGGATTGGAGCATCTCCCTTATGAAGAAAGGCTGAGAGAGCTGGCACTTTTTAGCCTGGAGAAAAGAAGGCTGAGGGGAGACCTTATTACTACTTACAAATATCTAAAGGATGGGTTGAAGGAGGATGGAGCCACACTCTTTTCAGTGGTTCCCAGTGACAGGACGAGGGGCAATGGGTGCAAGCTGGAACACAGGACGTTCCATTCCAACACATGAAAAAACTTCTTTACAGTTCGGGTGACAGAGCACTGGCACAGGCTGCCCAGGGAGGTTGTGGAGTCTCCTCTGGAGATTTTCAAAACCCGCCCGGATGCAGTCCTGAGTAATGTGCTCTGGGCAATCCTGCTTTAGCATGGGGTTGGACTAGATGATCTCTAGAGGTCCCTTCCAACTCTGAAAATTCTGTGATTCTGTGATTCTGTGACAAGTGTGGAGATTATTCAACTCAATGCAGACTGCTTTTCTTGCTAGGCCTGGCATTGTTAGAGCAGTAAAAGGAAGGCTATGGGCTTGTGGTCTGCTTCTCTGCTGGTGTCTGGTAGGTATCTGTCCTTTCTTCATAGGCAAGCTTGGCAGTTTCTCTCTCTTGCCTTTTCTTTCCTCCTCTGTCATTTCTACTCCTTTAACCCTTTCCACTGCTGATGCTGAAGTAGATCAGACACTTAGAATTTCAGAAGATGTTCTGTTTAACTTTAGACTTAAATCTTTTAACGTAAACTTTAAATAAAAATGTTCACTCTTAGATCTTTGGTCCTCTGGAGTGCTGAAATTCATTGCTCCATAAACCTGTACAACTGCAGCCACAATAAGGTGCTTCTTACTCCTCTCCTCATGCTATAGATTTCATGATTTTGCAATACACTTTATGTATTGCAGCTATAGAAAACCCCTCTTATGTACCTTGATTTTGTCAAAAGATCTTTGCAACTGATCCTTTATATCACCAAAGAAGACCTCTAGTTCCAGTGGCTTGTCTGTGTTGTTCTCCCTGGCCCTGACATTATATTGTTGTGGGTGCCAGAGAGCTTCATGGTTCCCAGGTCCACTTGTGCCCCATATACTCATCCTGGTTGAGGGGGCATCGCTGTCCCTTCTGTGTTTCTCCATTCAAAAGAAACCCAAGAAAGTACACATGGCTT
>NW_009648955.1:6198098-6217522 GCF_000708025.1 Charadrius vociferus
GCCTCCAATCTAGAAACAGTCTTAAGTACAAATTTGTGTTTTATTGAAGTGGGTGAACTGTTCTTGTGTTCCTCGAAGAAAACCAGAGAAGGAATGAGGAAAATAACATTGAGTTCCCACATTGCAACAGATCAGTCAGGCTGCTGTGGAAGAAATCTGTTTCATTCATCACCTGCAAGACAATGATGTGAAAAGACTCTATTTCTACTAAATTGTAGTGTCCATTTGTTAAAGCCATTATTGAAAGTGTTTCTCCAACTGTAGCTACAATATATCACCACTGATGTGAGGACTGTCTTTCAGAGGTCATAGAATCATAGAATTATAGAATGGTTAGAGTTGGAAGGGACCTTAAAGATGATCTAGTTCCAAAAACCCTGACACAGGCCGGGAGACCTCCCACTCGACCAGGTTGCTCAAAGCCTCATCCAACCTGGCTTTGAACACTTCCAGGGATGGGGCATCCATGACTCTTCTGTACAACCTGTTCCAGTGTCTCACAACCCACAGAGTAAAGAATTTCTTCCTAATATCTAATCTAAATCTACCCTCTTTCTGTTTAAAACTGTTACCCCTCATCCTACTGCTACACTCCCTGATAAAAAGTCCCTCCCCATCTTTCCTGTAGGTCCCCTTTACGTACTGGAATGCTGCAATAAGGTCTTCCTGGAGCCTTCTCTTCTCCAGGCTGAACAACCCCGACTCAAGTTTAGGTGTTCCAGCCCCCGATCATCTTTGTGGTCCTCCTCTGGACTCAGTCTGACAGGTTCCCATCCTTCTTATGTCGGGGACTCCAGAGCTGGATGCAGTACTCCAGGTGGGGTCTCATGAGAGCAGAGCAGAGGGGCAGAATCACCTCCCTCGACCTGCTGGCCATGCTTCTTTTGATGCAGCCCAAGGTACAGTTGGCCTTCTGGGCTGCAAGCACACATTGCTGGCTCACGTTGAGCTTCTTCCACAGACTCTTTCTCCTTGCAAACATTTTCTTCTTATCCCTTTTTGTTTAGGCTAAAAACAAGGGAAAAGGCCAAACTTTTGTAGGTCTCTGTCTGTCAGACATGCACAAGGGGACAGTGAGGTTATATCCTTTGGAACATACAATGAAAAAGAAAAAAAGGCATCTATTTTCAAGATAATTGATTTTCATACATTTTAAATGTATAGTCTGTAAAGGGCTGACTTAGCATTTTATAGGATATTAACCATTTTCCCTCAACCCCATCCTCTGGTTCTGATTATATTCTGCATGTAGAATTGAGTATTCAGTTAGGCGCAAAGCTATGGAAGCAAATTTCCCTGTTTCTAATTGCGCTGCTTGCTTCAGTTCCCCTTGTAATAGTATTTAGATTCAGTTGAACATGCAGTTTATCCTGCATGTTTAACATGAAATCCCTGAAAATTTATCTCCACATATATATACACATATGAGTATTTGCTGAGTTTTGCAATAATCAGATCCTTGACTCTAAAATGCCAGCAAGGATGAAAGAAGTAATTATGTAATTTATGTTTGCTAGCATCCTCATATTTATTTTATTTTGTAAAAAATCCAAGGCAACAAGCAATTCAAGGGAAAAGAGCATTGCAGTAATAGAGAACAGGAAGTCACTGATGAAAGTTTAGAACCAAATTTCAAATATAGTAGGCAATAAAATATTTTAGATCACTTTTTCCCTCAAAAGCTATAAAGTCAGAGAAGCCTGACTCAGAAAAATTCAAAAGGCATTAATGCATTTAAATATCTCCTGCATAGCAGCCAGGAGTAGCCATTTCTCACCATACACAGTTTTCACTTTGTATAAAACCCAATAATTCTAGCAGAAAAATAGTACTATCGAATAGTACTGTTATTTCACAGTTATGACCCTCAGCTTCTGGATAAACCTTGACGGCTACTGTAAAACTGTCTGAAATGAAGTGTATTAACTCCCAGTACCCGTGTAAATTTTCTTATAATTACTAGGGGATGCTGCTTTCTGCGCTTGCTTCCCGAGAAGGGCTGGGAGGAGAGCAGTTGCAGCTGCCGGCAGCGGCTCAGAGCCACGGGATGCTGCTGCAGCCCCTGCTCCTGGCTCCCCGTTCTCCTCCCCAGGGGAGATGCGGCTGCTGCAGCACGTAGCTGAGACGCGAGTTTACAGCTGCTTGTTGCGGCCAGGGCAACGTGGGGCAGGCAGAGCATTCCTGTGAATCTGGCCAATGCCCTTTTTATAGGGTGAAATCCTATCCTTGTGAAATCAGTGGGATATTTGCCACCACAGGGCCAGGGTTTCTCCCAGAAGTTCCTCATTGTAATCTGAGAAAGGCAGGCAGGCATCACTTGGAGCGTAGAAAAAAATTCCTTCACTTGCTCTGGTTTGTTTCTGCTAGGCCCAGTTTTCCACCGCCTTGGATGTGAAGTTTAATTTTTCACTGTGCCCGAGGCCTGGCAACCTGGGAATTAGTTAGGACTACCTGCTCTCTTTTTTCTCCCCTAGGCACCGGATAAAATTGCAGTAGATAGCCTTTGACTTGGGCTGCTCCCGAAGGCTGTTGTAACAGGGGGGCTGACTGAAACTGACACTCCACCTCCTGTCTTTCCTTGCCCAAATCCTTTCATCCCGGCTTGGCTATTTGTTTGCAGGGTAAGCGTGATACCAGAAGGCTCTTCCCTCCCTCCTTTCCCTGGCGATGGTGCTTCGCTCCCCCTCGGTGCAAGTGAGATGGCTGCAGGAGAGGCGGGTGATGAAGAATAAAGGACGGGGTTTTCAAGCACAGCGAAGCACATCTGTTGTTTCTCAGATTAGAATTGAGCCCATAATAGTTGTCTGACAATTTGCAAGTTGGATTTATAAATCTGCCCTTGTAAGAGGCTGAGTTATAAATGCACTGTGCAATTTATAGAACCTGCCAGCAAATCTTAACTGCAAGCTCTTGATTTATACCCTATCCTTTTAAACAGTGATTTTTAGTTTGGTTTTTACTAAAGTATTTCAGTACGTGGTAAGTCAGAGGAAAAAATTTCCATATCCTAAACGGGATTAACAAATCTTAAATCAGATCTGTAAGTCCTACAACAGATTTACAAATCATACCAATAAATCCAAAATAAAGCCTCGTCTTCCCCCCCCCCCCTTGGCTTTCAAATCCTGATTTTGCAGCTGGTTGGTAAGGAAGTGATTTATAAAGCAAGAATTTAAAGCTCAACTGTCAGCATGATCAGCTCTGAGAGGTCTGGCTCTCACATCTTATCTGAGCGCTTTGATTTACAAGCTGTAGTCAGGCTCTCTCTATCACGGATTTTCTCCTGAAACTTGGAGTTGTTTATTATGAGATCTACAAAAGGTTAAACTCTCTGTATGCCACAGTTTGACTGGCCTGGCAGTGTTATGGAAAAGGTGATACCTAATCAGATTGCAGCTGGCAAAAGTGCCCTGCATAACACTTGGTTGTCAGAGAAAACAAACAGCAGCTGAGCAATAAATTCTTGAAATGTTAATAAGCTGAGATCCCTGACTCTTTCCTCTTGCATGTGTCTGTAAGGCACAATGCACACCTTCAACAGCTACAAGAATAGAGGTGTAGGTCCTCGTGCTGCTTTGCACGTGTTCAAGTCCCGTTAGAGGTAAGATTAAACACAGGTTACACACTTACTGAGTACGGATGGACTTCAGCACATGCTTCAACTTGTATTTTAGTACCCTGCTGAACCGGACTGTAGCTGATTCTTTTTCAGATCTGAGGTCAGATTTTTTTTCTAACTCACATCAATACCTGGCTTTGAAATTCGTACAAATAAAAATGCCAGACAATTAAAACTGCATAATTACAGAATGCATTCTGGAGACTGAAATCAATGTAATAACCTGTCTCTTTCTGAGGAAAAAAAACAACCAACAACAATCAAAAGCAGCTTCAGTGACATGAGAATATTTAGTTTATGGAATATTTATGTGAATTTGTTTCTACTTGACAGATTAGCTCCCACTAATCAGATAAGTAATTTAAAAATCACTTTCTATACTCTAGAGTGATCACTTTAAGTGCCCATTTTTTTCTTTATTGATAATCAAGCTTTTCTTTATCTCATCTAACATGTTTTCCTTCTACCTACTCTTCACCTCCCCTTTATTGATTTAGTACCAAGAATCTTTTCATGTTAAAGAACTTGGCAAATAGTGCATAAGAAGCCTGTGTCCCCACCACTGTTTGGATTCGCTCGCCGACACACGCATACAACACCTTGTAGCTCAGAGGTTGCTTCCATTATTGTCTGCATTCTTTGAGAGATTTTGGGCATCTGCGGCCACAAGACACAGTGGCAACCAAGTTATAACACAACCTCCAGACCTGTGTTAATATTCCTGTCTTTTTAATAAAGTTAATCAGTATTTGCCTAAACTCAAATGCAAATGCTTGGCTGTGTTTTAGGGGTTCAAAAATGTAAGTGTTTAAGATAATTTATTAGGTGTTGGAAAATAAGTGAGCCTATAAAACTAAATTGGAAGCTGATTTAATAATATAAAAGGAGGTTATTTTAGATTTCTGAATTATCTGCCTAATATGATTATTTTGCCTAGTTTTGAAGCAGTTATTGCCTCTTATTAAAATTTAATTAGGACCAGCTATTTTACACACATATATATTTGTAACAAGTAAGCATGTACCTGCCAAACCAAAATGATACTTGCTGCAGCTGTCAGAAAGGTGTTTAATTGGGGCCGAATGTTGTTGGGTTATTACTTGATTAGTCTAATATTCCCTCCAAGGCACAAAACGTGCTGTGGGATAGCCAGTCAATGCTGCTCTGTACTCTGGCCTCATTACTCCTGGTGCTGCTTAGGACTTTCACGCGAAGTCCAAGAAAAACCTGACGTGTTGCAGCAGAATCCATGCAAAACCAGAAAGTCCACTACCCTTTTCTAGTAAATTCACTGAAACTCCTCCAAAAGTGGGTGGGATGGTTCTGGTGCAGCTAAGCATCTAACTTTTAGTGTGATAAACATTGTGATTTGACAGACAGCTACCTGGATTTGAAGAGATGAGATACAATGTGCTGGTGCCTACTGATTACACAGTGATTATTTAAATCCTTGTTTGTTGTTGGGAGCTGTTTACTGAACACAGCAGCCCATCAAGAAGAGACTTCCCAATCTGAACAAATAAATCACGCAATCCTAATAGCAAACAAAGCATTACAGAAATAATGAAAAACTCCAAGGAGGGTGTGGGGGCTGGAGCGCGGATGAGTAACTTTGTCAGTGCGTGCATCCCTCACTGGCGCCTGTCAGTAAATTTTCAGGGACCAAGCAACTTCATGGCAGGGCAGGAGGTTGTACTGATAACACGATATTATGTAAAGATAAACATAATTACAATCATGAGCCTGTGTCTTTTTTTTAAAAAAAATAAACTAATTATGATAGCAGTATGGTTTTAATAATGCATGGGGCTGTTCCAGAATAAATAGGTATCTATTACCGCTCAGGAAAACTGTGCTTTACTTTACTTGTGCTTGGTTTTACCCAAGCATACCAAAACTACCTCGAGAAGAGCTATGGGATTAGATATGATGAAAAGGAAAACAAGAATTCAACAATTTGCTTTGTGTGGATTCTGGGGCTTTAACAAATCAGAAGAAATCTCATATATAAAATGGCATAAATATATTTACCCTTCTACGTTGGAGTAATAGGCACTGAAATCTACTCAGATAAAGCATATGTACATCTAGGAAATAATGAAGTAGAATAGAAGTCCTTGCTTTTATTATTGCAGTTGACATACATGCATACCTAAACGGGTGTTTGGTTTTTCTCAACTACAGATCAAGGCCAGGCTGGATGGGGCTTTGAGCAACCTGGTCTAGCGGAAGATGTTGCTGCCCATGGCAAGGGGGTTGGAACTAGATGATCTTTAAGGTCCCTTCCAACTCTAACCATTCTATGATTCTAAAATTTTCTGGACTTCCTTGAAAATCTTTCTCTGGGTAAAGTGAAAACCCTGGAGATTTTCTATAAGCAAGGGCATAATAAAGAATTTAAAGTGAAAGGCCTTCTCTGCATTGTCCCGCACTGAGCTGAAGGACGACCAGAGCATCCCAGGGACCTTATGTGAAGTGCTGATGTATGGCATCCAGGAGTGGCAGTTTAGGCCACATCACTGAATTCGAGGATGGACTTTTTATGGCCTGAGAAAGCATGACTTGAATGGCCCAGAATTTGATTTCACAACTGTATGCTGGACTTAACAAAAGTCCTTAACTTTTCTTGGAAAATTCTATTTTTCCTTTGAAAACATGAAAATCCTTGACTGAAAAGAGAAAGCAAAATATTTAGTTCAACTTCTTCCAATGTGATTTACAATGTCTCAGATTATCTAACCAAACCAAGAGGTTTCATCTTGGGACAAATTGATGTTAAAAAGTGTAGTTTTAAATTTTATATTTTTTTAAGTGTAGTTTACTAGGGCACCACTGTGGTTTTCTCATCATTTAAAGCACAAATAACTCATACCGTGCTGTCCTCCATGGGTCAGCTTTCCCTGCTCGTACTGCAGCACCGTTTACTTCAGGGACTTGTTGCTGTACAAAATGGGAACTGTTGTTGGAAAGCAGTTCAGAGGAATTGGGTTGCTTTGGGAAAATGGGGGTGTGTGGATCCTAAAATATAGTCCTTGTGAAGTGTTGTGACAGCTTACAAGGATCAGATTGAAAATGGAACTGAAGTAAAGCATTTCCTTATAAGAATGCTGAGATGTTTTGCTTCAGCTGAATGACACATGTTCATATTTCCCTGCAAAACTCTTCAACCTTTAGCTAAACTAGTTTTTCTTTCTCTTTGTTTCCATGTTTGAGGTCTCTTTTCCCCAAATAAATCAAAACTATATGTAGAAATAAGACATTATTATTTAGAAAACGATATTTTGAGAACCCTCCTTCCCAGACGTGCAACAATTCTCAAAGAAAAAAAAAAAAAATTTGATCTATTCTTTCCACCATCCTAATGCACTGTTTTCCAGCTGTATTCACACACAAGGATGTGCAAATATAAACAGCACAACTTGGCTTATGTACTCAAAGAGGTTCCAAGCATTAAAGATAAGCCATTGCATTTTACTCTGTGTTATAAAACACTAACAACCATTTCTCAGCACAATAAAAAGAGAGATGGGTAAATGTGTTTTGTACTTTACTTTTGTGGTTTTCAGCTTGTTCTGGACAGGAAATACTTGAACAATAAGCTGTTGCTGTCTGTTCTCAGCTCTTCCCAACCCTATCTCCAGACTGACTAAGAAAGTAGAGAGGGGAAAAAAGAAAGCTGTCTTTCTGGGTAGCTGGAAGATGCAAAGACTCCATAGTGAGACAAGAGAATAGCAATCCTCCATACTATCTTCTCTGTGTGAGAAGAACAAAGACTGTTTTCCTGGCCCTTTGCCTTGCCTCCCCCTCTTCTCCCTCGGTGGTGGAACTCATCCAGCTCTCATGTCCCAGCAGTCCCTGGCAGTGGGGAGGAACTGCTCTGACTTCTCTCTGTGTTAAGTCCCTCGTGAATTAGTCTCAGATTTGATAGGGATTCTCTGTTTCTCAGAAAAAAAATGCATACTATTGGAGCGAGTTTGCAAATGTGCTGGCTTACAGAGTTTAAAATTATTGTTAACCTTTCACAGGAAGTCCCACAGAAGAAAGGAAGGCAATGTTTTACGAACTGATACAGCTCTTAACAGCTCCTTCGATGAGTCCTCATATCAGAGGAGATTTAAAGTAAAGAACAGAAAGACTCCTGGTGGGATAAACTTTTGCTTATGTCTTTGCATTACAGGTCAGGCTTTGCTTTTTAACAATGAAAAAGAATTCAGAACAGGTATTGACTTCACAATGATGCAGATTAGGTTTGTGTACTCATGCGAACATAAATGAGAATTCAAAGCCAGACACCAGACACGATCTCACAGAGGGAAGAAATGGAAAATTAAACCTCTCATTATTGCATTGCAAATTATAGGATTATATCTATCACCCATAGCATATGACAAATGTAACCAGCTTTGCTGAGTGGATTTGCAAGACTCTTTGGAAACTAGAAATTTAGAAATACTTGTTAAGAAAAGAAATAGCAATTGCAAGTTGCTTTTTATCTTTGTGAGATATATATAACATAGCTTTCTTAAAAGGAGAAGAACTGTCTCTTCAGCCTCATCTGCTTTGTAAGTTAGATTTCATTGTAGACTGAAGGAGTGGCTTAATGAAGACCATATCTTTGAACATCTGCATCCATTCCATCAGTAGATCAAATCACTACTTCCCTTAGGTGTATTTGATCTGACTCTATTCTTACTGGCTTCACTTGCAGCAGGGATTTAAATCATAGTGTTTAATTTTCAGTCCTTAATACTCATCTATGCTGTCAGCTTATTTAATAAACTTTTAATATTAATCTAATTCAACATGATGATGTTTAAAACTGGTAAAGTTCTGCTTTTTTGTACTACTATCATAAGTTGTCCTGAAAAAACCAGAAGATGATACACGAAAGAAAGAAACCCAACAGTGGCATTTAGAGTTTAGCAGCGAGCAGCACACAAGCTGTCGAGTGTCTTTCCTTGACTTCTTGACACAATAAAAATAAGACATAAGGATTTTTTCTGCTCACACTTACAAATATCCTGGAGTTAATGTGTGTATCTGAGGAAGAGGAGGACTTGACCGAAATGCTTACTTTTACCAGTTTGGTTTCTTATCCATTACAAACATGAGTGCTTCCAAACATGATGGGCCATGGACTACAGCCACATCCAGGCAGGGTGGATGCGTTTGGGTTTCTCAGGCATCTGCGATCAGTGAATGGAAGGAATTGTTAAACTGTGCAATATAAGAACAAAAGCCCCAGTGAAGTATTCCCTTACTTAGAAGCAGCTTTCTGTTTCAATCTCCTTATTCAATTACATCATGGGATAATATGCAGGAGACACTGAGCCAGAATCGCTTTAATCAAATAAAGAAACTGAAAAGGACTTCTACCCTCAGTATTATTTTATTGAGACTAATATTGTTATTGTCTACAGTGTCCATATCAAAGAATCTGGATTGATTTAATCATTTCAGGCAAGGTTCCAGAGAGTATCCTCAGTACGTGTCCATCAGCATATCTTTATGGAGACCAGTGCCCTCATACTGATTTACATCAGCTCAGGGTTTACCTGGTAACTTCAGACCCCAGCCCTCTCAGTGAGTTTCTGCATGAACTCTCACTGATTCATTATTCAGAAACCATGAAAGGGAGCACCATTATTTGAAAAGATGTGGTATACTCTCTTTCCCATGTGAGAATTGGCAGCTTTTTACCAGGTGAGAGGTGGCAAGAGACTCTGTCATTGCCCTTGCCCTCTGCGGTGGTGTTGGTGCCTCTGCTGCCAGCACAAGACTGGACCTGTTCCTGTGCTCAGGGAACACTGAGGGCTGCCAAGAGCTGATAACTGCCAAGGGTAAGTGATTACTAGGAATGCAATGAGGTAAGGAAACGCTTCTTGGTTTTCCCCCTCCTCTAGTCCACCCATATGTGGTCAACCACACGCTGGACAGAGTACAATGTCTGAATCCAGCCAGATGCAATAACCCTTAAATCTGCCTGCGACAAGGTGAGAAGGAAAGAAGGACGCGGTTGCTTTGGTTTGGCAGTGCTGGCCTGAGGGTTCCATGAAAAGTGCTTCATTTTTTTAAGACATGAATGGGCTGATTTAAGTCATTGCTGTAATTAGGCCTTTAGTGATTCTAATTAAGGGTTTGTCAGTTAATGCAGAATGCTGTTTGAGAACATGTGCTTAGAGTCTGCATGCCAAGACATAGGGGCTTGATTTGTGTATCTGTGTTAATAAGCTGTGTGAGGGGATTTTAATCCGCAACATGTCTTCTTGGTAAGCCATGTGCTCAGTGACAAAGATAAGGAAGGTGGCATGAACAGGGATATCTCACTCTTACTGCTTAGTCTTCCTGTGCTCAAAAGATTTCACTGCCACACCAGGGAAGAAATGATAGCCCGCTCTTATCAAGCCACTGCTACATATTAACAGCAAAGGTGAGATTGAATCAGAACGTTATCTGACCAGAACATCATCAGAAGAGGTGGCCAAGGGCCTCCACGTGCCAATTGTCTGTTAAAGTGTTTGGCTGATGGTTGTAAATGGCAAATACATCCTCTGAAATACACATCAGTTCTGGAACAATTTGCAAAGGGGAATAGGTCATGAATGACTTAACTATCACTAATAGTAGTCTGTAATTATTACCTTGTTAGGCTGTGCTCCTTTAAAGCCACCCCGTGGGAAAAGCAACTAAGTCAAGGGCACATCTTGGACAGAACTCCCCCTACAGATCTCTCTGTGGGATTACCCTCGTGTTTAGCCTTGCTGTTGAAATAATCAATTACGTTCATCTTCTAATTAATGAACTAGTATCCGTTTCATAGAACATGCTCATGCCATAATTACCGCAATTGTGTTACCAGTGGAGCGCTCAGGGAATGAACGTGTATGGAGTGCTGTTGAGCTTGAATTGCACACTGTGGGGAGGCAAGTCTAATGTTTCCTCTGCTATTGAGTGGATGCTTTTTTGGATGAGAAAATACAGAAGAATCTGATCAAAATGCCACTAATGAGACAATTTTTTTTTTTTTTTAAATTCGGGTTTTCTGTGCACTAACCATACCTTTCTCTTTTATGATCAGAACTTATTTGGGTTTTAGTTTAGGCATTTGTCTTATCTCAACTGCAGCGGAAAGTCTATTTGGTATAGTAGGAAAAGTCTCCAATGCATTGTATGTGGAGAAAGAAGAAAAACACTTCATTTTGTTTCCTTCTTCTTTTTTTATTCCTTCTTTTTTTTTTTTTATAATATACTGTCAAACATTTTTGCGTATAAGGTTTCAAACTTCCACGGTATCTTGAAAATCTTTAATAAAAAGTATAACGTCAATATTAAACATGTCTGAATAGAGGCTTTATGGGGAGTGAACTAGATGGACAGTTTGATCACTTGGAAAGTGATACTTCCATTTGAAATGAGTTTACCTGATAATATTTCAGACCTTATATCAATTAAATTCTTTATTGAAAATCAGAGGAAAAAAATATGTATGTAAAACTTTGTTAAAGCCAAGTAGCAACGTCACAGTGAGTTACTGGGGCAGTTCTTTAACTGGTGTAAATTGGCCTGGGTCCACTGAATTAAGAAAGGACCTAGATCTTTAAGTTTAGCCTTCCAGTGAATCTAAACATGACTCATAAATACATACATGTACGCGCACATATGCAATTTCTTGTATGTGTTTCTAGGGCTAGTTATAAAAATGTTTTTTCTACATTCCTCCTGGAATCTGAGAATAGTGTACAGATTTATTTCAGTGCATCAGGACATATAGTAATGAAAGGTAGTTGGGAGGATCATGTAAGCGGCAGTTTGTACATAAAAACAAATGGCTAGACTCTTACTACACTTCTATCAAACTGTGTAAAATAAATAATAAAAGGAAAGTATTTGTTCTGTGGGTTTTTTTGTTTTGCTTTGTCATTTTTCCCCCATTCAATTTCCTTGTTAAATTTTGAACACCTTAGACCTAGTTTAAAATTTGCATTTCAGTTGGTTATACAACTGATATTATTTATTTGCGTAACATCTATTTGCTACTAATCATCTGGTGGGGGAGTGTTGCTGTATGCTTAACAAATTAATGCTGTTATGCAGATGATAACAGAAAATGTCTGCTTTATATAATTACAGTTTTAGACCAAACAAGAAGAACATTCCATTAATAATTTATGCATATGAAAATCAAAGCAAGTTATCATACTCCATACTCCAGAACAGAGGCAGTGTGTAATAATTTTCTAGAAATTAAAGTAACTATTTCTCGCTTTGGCTTCCCCATGCATTTGTGTGCCAAGTTTCAGCCTGAAGCACATTTTAATTGTTGCATTATGAAATCTCAAAGTAGCTGTGATGAAGACCCTGACAAACTGAGGCATACTGGTGTTGCCCAGTTACACTGCAAAAGTTGCCCACGAGAAGTTATATAAATCCTTATGAAATGGATGTATGTCAGCTGCCAAATGATGGGATTTAAAAGAAAGTTCTATATGTGCAGCTTATTCCAGAATTTTCTTCTCCAATGCTTCTTTTACCTGTCAAGAAAATCTCCCACTTGTCTTGTTGTGAGAGTACGAATATTGAATTAATGGATGGAACTTTCCCAACAGAAATTTCTATGCTTTGGTGAGGCCAGCTGTACCAGTGCTTTGAACTAGTGTGTACGTGTGGATGTGTCTTTGCTTCAGCACGCACGGAGATGGCACTTTAGAAGCCTGTGCTGGTCTGTTTGTGCTCTCCCTCTCCCCCCCTGGATCAGGAAAAAACTTTCTTATGAAGAGGCATGTGAAAACTCTGCATGGAGTTGTGATAAATTACAGATGCATAGTAAATTAAATTTATGATAGCTACCTTTGACCTCCTCCTATATGCTTTACTTATTAATCACATCTCTTCTGGGATCACTTCTGCTGAACAGCTTCCAAGATTTCCACATTTTTAAAGTAGTCTGCTAGAGGTGTGCACGAATATATGATGCTACTGAAAGAGGGAGGAGGCGTGAGTCAGAGACCTCATCAAGGACAAATGTTTCACTGGCTTGGAAAACTGAACAAGAATGGAGGAAGAGGAGGAAAGTTACAGCTTTGAGCAGTACTAGATTAATGTCAGCACATTTCATTGGTGCTTCTTCATATTGACTATGTTACGGTGGTGTGCTCATACACAGGCAAGTATCTAATCAGGATTAGAATACAAAGACCAAAACTCTTCTCTGTTTTGATCCAATTCTGGATTCAGATCTTGGATGACAAGTCAGTGAAGTCAACTTCTGTGCTACCCTCTCCCATGTCCCCATACTGACACTTTCACCCTCAACACAGCAGTTGTGAAAAGGGGTCCATACAGAATCACTCAAGCGTCAGCTCCGGGAAATTGTGCTCCTTCCTTTCATGAGCCAGTGAAGATAAAAATATTATCCCACCACCATCCATTAAATGCATTCTCTATATATAGAGAATATATTAGAATGATACTACGGATATTGAATTTATCTTCATGAGATGTGGATGGTCTCATCAGTCATGAGTGTCACAACTAAGCAAAGACACAAGTGAATAATGAAGCCACCCTTATCGAGTACAGATGAATTCAATTTCCTCTGCACTATAATGTCATATTTGATTCAGTGAACTAGAACATCTACTTTTTATTTTTTAAGTTGCCCATGGGTTCTATCTTTTTCTCATTCTCCCTCTCTAAAGCTGTTTTTGTGATGCATTTTTCTGCTTTTATGCATCCTGCATGTCTTTTTCCCCTGTCTGACATAACAACTAAGTTGAATCATAAATGGCATACACAGAATGAGAACGCTCACCATTTCAGGTGCCTAAATTCCCTGCCCCTATTAGCTTTTCCGGAGGACCTATGCCTGGGAGTTATGCTGACAACACTTCATGCACAGAAGTGGAGGCCATGGGTAAATGGGCTTGTTCTGGGATATCTGTGAAGCTATATTCTCTTGTGATTTTTGGAAAATTGTGTAAGAGTCTATCCATCCTGATGGATGGAATAGCATGAAGGAACTAAGTGTAGGAGTGGCCTTGGTGTTAAGCAATCATAACAGGCTGCAGAGAATAAACCAAATACGTACAATACTGAGTAGCAGTAGGTCATGTGCAGAAGAGTACATGCAAAAACAAAACAGGAGCAAAAGCTGCAATGGCCTTGCTCTTACCAGGACACTTTTTAGTACAGGTAGAGCTAATCAGAAAGTATGTTCCTCTCTACACCGGGTGCCTGCTACCCTTTTCCCTAGAAAATGCTTTTACTGTGTGCTGCCTATCAGCCTGCCCAGAAAGCTGCTGTGTCAGGATGCTTTGGATTCACCGGGAACAAGTGCCACCTGCATGGCACTGCCACAGCCGGGCACTGGGCACAGCAAGAAGTGCAGAGAGGCAAAGAATAGCTGAACCCTTTTCCACCCCCACTGTCGAAGTTGTGTCGAGATGCTGGCTGCAGACAATACCGGATTTGTTTTCAGCCAACTTAACTGTTCACATAATCCTTTAAAATTGAGGTCTATCTGCTTAGACAGAAGAATGTGCCACTTAAGCTACCAAGGGCAGAGCATGGGGCTGTCGCTGGGAAGGGCTGCTCTTGGCTGGCACAGCACTCAGCATGGTGGAGACGGCCTCTGGCTGAAACCCCCTGAGGCTGCTGTAGTTTTTCCTCCTTGCAATACAAAGAATAAACATGAATGTGTTGTGTGAGCAATGCAGCTGCTGCATCGACTCTGAGTACGGTGCTATTTTGTACCTAGACTGTATATTCTGTATTGCTTAATACAGAAAAGGGCACATTAGCTCAATTTCAAGCTAATTATAGCAGTAGAAGATTCTGCGGGAATGCCTCTCCAGGTTTTACCAATAAACTCCTTAGAGAAACAAGGAAACGTATTCACATTATATTTACCTAATAGATGAGATTCAGTCTATTAGATGAGATATGAAGTAAATTAAATTCCATGGCAGGTGAACACCCTGAGGGTACTGGAGTTTATAACACTATATTAATATTCTGTAAGACCACTGCATGAGCTTAGTACAGCTAACTTCAAAATTAGCTTTACAGGCCACCTGCAGAATTTTTTCTGGTTGCTTTCATAGTCACTGCTGCAATCATAGATAATATAACATAAATATTAAGTAAATAATTGGTTCAGAATATTTCAAGGTTAGGGACATAAATCTCATTCCCATTACATGAATGCAAACCATAAAAATAGAAGGTGGTACTTAACCTGGCAATTTGAGTTTCCAATGAGCCATATTCCCTTCCATTTTTTGAAAAATAAAAAAGACCTAAACAAATTCTACAGAATGCTGTGACAGAAGGTGCAAAAGAATTATTATAGAAAGATGTTAATTCAGAGCTCTATGTAAAAAATTCTCAGGCTTATAAAATGATTGTGATGAGCACTACTAAGGTTTTAGTGTGCATTTGTATAGATTTAGTGATATGAATATAGACTGAGGGTGTTTGGTTATGCTATTCTGAAGCTGAGCACTGGCTGAAGCAATGAGAAAGAGGTAGTGGGTGTGACTCATTATGACAGTTGTGGTTATGAGATGCTTTCTAATTAGCCTCCAGAAGCTTGCAAGTTGCAGGTTAGCCAGAAGTAATCATCACAATAACTAGGTGGTCTCTTAATCAGAAAAGCACATTTCCATTTTGAAGAAGGTAAGCTCTTTTTCTAATGTAGTTCTTGAGTGCCAGAGCTTGGGAAGGAGATGCAGAGGAACTGCTGTCAGATGTCAGACTTTTGGCCGTTTCCAAAAAAATCACAGCAGTTCATAACAGTGGCACTTGGGTAAAGGTCAGCAAGGTACTCTCTCTTTTGTGTGTATTTTCACAACATCAGCAGACCTTTCATTTGATATAGATGTATACTTTTTTTTTTAATGATGTACTGCTTGCATTTTTTTTTTGTGACTGTAGCGTGTATCTAGATTCTTGTTTGATGCCCTTGTTCCTAATTTGTCCTTAAGGGTACAAGAAAGATTCTATTTTAATCTTAGCTTCAGAGAATAAGTTGGTTTAATTAGCCTTCCACTGCTTTCCAAATCCTCTCAAAACATTTTCTTTCTGATATTATTGTCAAATTGCAAGAAGTGGTTGAGGAAGGAGATCTGCAGGTGTCCCTCACAGACCAGGCAATGTCTGTTAATACGGAATTGATCTGAAGACATAATTTTATCAGCACTTGTCACAGAAAAATTGCAATCAGAGGATCTGCTTTCAGAGTTCGGCTCTGTTGGCTTTTACTTGTTGCTTCCTTACTACTAAAGTAATTCCTTTAGGTTTAGTCGGATTTTGTATGTTCTTTTTATTTCAGACTGTTAAATATTGAATCTCAACAAGCTAAGTCTCCTTTAAGTGATTCCATTAGAAGATGTCTGCAGAGGATACCTGCTGGCTGTTCCCCTACTGCAACAGGGAAATCTTCTGCAGGTATAAAATTGGGACAGCAGGGTCTTCCCCTGGGCTTTCGTTTCAAAAGCAAGTATGTGGAGGCATTGGCTTTGGTGGGGGAGGCCATGCTTTGAATCTTCTAGTCATGGTAGCAAAATCCACCAGAGATAGTTGTTAAGATGGCATCTGAATATGCAGTAACTTAAGCAACTGTAGGGAATGTTGCTTAAGAGTAACTGAAATGGATTAAAAGTGAGTAAAAATCCACTGAGATCCTGACATGAAATCTGAGAGTTTTTAGACAGAAAGGTTTTCACTGTCTTTTCTAATTTATATGTATAATGGATGTTCTTCTTCTTGTAAGCCCAGAATTAGGGATATGCTGGTGTGAACTTTTAATTATTAAGTGATGTATTGATTTGGACATGATTTCTCTCTCAAAATTGAAGTATACTTTTGTGAGGATTGTGCTAACCCCCCCCCCCCCCCCCCCCCACACACACACACACATGTGAAAGTGTGAACAAAAATCAAGCTTGGAGCACGAAGACAGAGGATAGAAAATGATGGCAGAGAAGGATATAAAAAGAAGGCAGGGATTATCTTGCTTATTGTGATCATTTTCCCTTCAGACTTAGTAAGGCACTGAGATGTGCCTTGATTACATTTTCCTGTGTCTGCTAACACTCCTGATTTTGCACTTTGATACTGTGTGGGCTCACACCTACTATTAAACTTTCATGATTGAATAATTTCAGTAGGGAAAAGTCTGCTCTATTAAAGTGTGTAGAAGTTCAATAGCTAAAGTCTAAGGCAGACATATGAGGTAATATATAGTGTAACTTTTTATATTCTCAATTCTTCTTACTACACCCTAGAGATATTGGGAGACAATGGAGACAATGTGTAATGAATGACAGAAAATGTGTGTAAAAGCATTGTATGGTGAATAAATTAAAGCCTTTAGTCATAAGACCAATAACAGGAGAAGAGAGAAATTAAGAAGTATAAGCAAGGGAGACAAAATATCTAGCAGAACAAATGGATATAATAATTTTCAAACATGTCAGCTTGAATCAACTAAGGTAAACAATCGGAGTCTCAGTGCATGCCTGGACTAGGCAAGCTTTGCCACTGAGTACTGTAAAGTGGAAAGGAGTCATAAACTGTTGGAGAACAGAACAGGAGTATGTGTCTGACCATTTATAATCTTTTAATCAAACATGGAGCCCATAGCTGGAGTCTGGTAGCTTTGGAGACCACTTTGTCTGTGTATTCATAGACCATTCATAACGCAGTGAGCCATAAAATGTTCTCTCACTTTCTTGCTTCAGCGGTTTCAACACCTTCCTCTGGGACAAATTTCTCTAATAACAAGAGGTAATTCAATTTTGCTCTAGCTCCGTCCTAAGCAAACAGATCTGGCTGTTGTGACTTACCAGATTTGTGGAGGTTGCGCAGGGAAGACAGTATAACAGTTGGAAGCTACCTACTGGGTGCCCTATCAGACTGTAAATTGATTGTTGTATAGACTGTCATGGATATTGATGCTTAAAAAACCTGAAGGTATTGCCATGCTTTGTGGCACGGTGGAAGCTGGTGCCTGTTCCACCACACCTGCTGCAGGAGAGCCTGGGACACGGGGAACACTGGCTCCTGCGGTAGGAGATGGCGGCAGTCGCTATCTGCGGGGTTGGATGGTGTGAATATTTGCAGTGCTGGCACTGGGGAAGGTGGTTTTGATGCTGGCAGTGGGGGCAGAGGCAGAGGTGGTGCAGTATAGAGATGGTGGCACTCTTCTCCTGCTGTACGTGGTGGGGAGGGTGCAAGGAAAGGAGTCTAGTGGGGCAGCACTGCTTCTCTGCAGCAGCCAGCGTGTCTTCGCCTCCCTCCTGCCACCCATTGCTTACGAGCTTGCTGCTTTTCATTCTAACAGTCACATTTCTGCCACAGATATAAGGCACCGGCCAGTAGTAGTGTGATTCAGGGGACAATTTGTCTGTTTATGCTCTTCTAGCTTGGATTTTAAACATCCCTTTAATTTTACAAGTTGGGAAGTTCATTTTATTTGTAAAACTGTTGAATTTGTGAAGAATGCCTTGAAATATTTTCCTTATCTGTTTCTTTAAGATCTTGTCTTATAACTGTTTTAGAGAGAAAGTGTAATTGTCTGTTTTTACTAATAATGAGCACTTACTGAATTGTATTTATATTGCTGCAGAGAGACTGCACATAGTTATACCAGAGGTATGAAAATTGATTTAGAAATAGAATAAACTTTTATTCTACTGTGTAAAAACCAAAATTGATTTATTTGGGTTAGTTTAAAAAAGAAACAAGAAAAATCTCAATAGACAGTTTTTCTTTGCAAAGTTTTTTGGGCCTTCGTATGAAGCATCTGGCCCTTTTAGAAAGAGGATACCAGACAAGGCCCCTGGTGAGATTTGTCTTGTCAAATCAAGTATTTGCTTCCTGTGGCTGTTTTTCTTTCTAACCTATTAGTTCGAGGCTCATCTGCAGGCCACATGGTGCCAAATCTCTGGTCCTACCTTGTACTTAGTGGGGGTTTCCCTTCATGTGAGGGTTTGACGAAAAGCATCCTTACTGCTCCTGGGGATTTCCGGGTTGAAGAGGTTCTGAATCCTTCTCTGGTTTTACTATTTTAGTTTTTTTCTTTTCTCATTCCAAAGCAGCTGTGTTCACCTAGCATTTTCATATATTTTCCTTTTTTCTGCTCTAGGTGGCAATGTAACACTTTTTCATCCACTGGGAGCCTCATGTTTCTGTAAAATTTGTACAAACCTAGTAAGCTAGCAATAGATTTATCTTATTACGTGTGTACAGTACTAGCTGTAATGGCTCCCCTGCCACTCAGCCGTGACTCTCACCCCATCACAGGTGTCCACCCTCCTTTCTTGTCTTCCTACTGTCCTCATCTCACAAGCTCCATCTCCTGTCCTTGCCTCTCTCGTCCCACCCGCTTAATTTTTTGCTGGCATCAGATTAGGATAACTATGCATGAGACAGCCTTGTCTTCTGTTTTCTTCACCCCTTTTGTGACACTGGCCCGAATCTCAGCTTTTGCACTCTTACATTTCCACTCCTTCCTTCATGCTCAAATTACTGATTTCATACCCATCCCCTCTTTGTGTCTCTCTTTTTTTTTTTTTTTTCTTTTTCTGGAGCAAGAACTTAATTTCTATGAAAAGCTCAGTCCTGGTGCACTAATAATGAAAAAATCCTGAGTAGACTTTCCTAGTTTGCCTGTGAAGTAAAATGTGCTATACTGCCAATCTATGTCACTGAAATTAGGAACAGGCTAATAGTACGTATTTTCAGTTATTTAAAGGCAGCTGCACTGCATCAGACTAACTTCTACCTATTTTTCTACCCTTAC
>NW_009648955.1:6217560-6232480 GCF_000708025.1 Charadrius vociferus
GAGTATTAGAAAAGTGATGTGTAAATTCCCTTAAGGTGGCATTTGAGACTAAAGATTTCTTGAGCCAAATGTTGTTGTGATTGTTGCATCTAATTGTCTTTGATGGAGATTTCTCTAATGAAATGTGGAGTTAGTTCCATAATTAAATTGTGGAACATAGATAAACAAACCTTAATTTTCAGATGCTTTAAATCTCCATATTGATAATTAAATAAGGTGACCCTAGTTACTGAGTTATAAGGCATTGTGAATAACTGTTATTTTTTGGGGAGAATGAGGTAAAGTGAACTGTACACCATGTAACAGACTTAGGTAATGATGCTGTCTGTTTTGTTCATTTTTCCTTTCCTATTAGTCCCTAGTGGTCCATTTGCTTTTTTAGTCTGCTGCTGAGCATGAAGATGATGTTTTGTGGGATGAGTGCAAGCTCTCTTTGTAAGGGGTAATAGCTAATTTGGAACACATTGTTGTGTCTACATTGTTTCATTATTTCCCTCTCTTGTTCTTTGCTTTGTATTTATTGACAGTGGATTTCATTTGATGTGTTATTACCTGTTCACTTAGAAACACGATATCTCCTGCAACTCTTCACAGTCAGCTTGCAAGTGAAGTGAGTAATTTTGAATAACCAGAAAACTTAGCTACCTCATTCATGAATATGTTGAGGAGCATAAGCTTTAGCACAGAAGACCATCATTGGTAAACTTCCCGAAATGTGAAAACTGACCACTTATTCTTGCTGTTAATTTTATATCCCCTAACTAATAATTAATCCTTGATATCCTTGAGAGGATCTTCATTTTTAACCCGGGAGAGCTTAGTTTGAGAGTCACAGGTGGTGAACCTTGTAAGGGGAGGTATTCTCTGGATTAGACTTTTCCATATGCTTTTTAACTCTTTCAGAAAACTCCAATGCATTTCTGGGGCATGACTTTCATGGAAATCCTGCTGGCTATCATGTTAAACTTGCCAACGTGTCACCTGAGTTGACTAGTTTAATTTCAACCAATTAGTGATCAAAAGTTTGAGTCTGTTCTTGCACTCATGACAAACTTTTGATTCAGAAAATGAGAAAAACAATGGAAGTAACGAAGAGATACAAAATTGCTGGTTGAAAAATGTGAAAGTGGAGAGTCGCTTCAATGAGAACCACTACAAAAAAGGTAGCGTCTACTTAGTAAGGGAAGGAAGGAGAAGAGCAAGAAAACAGATTTATTTATTTTTTTTTAAAGTAAACTTAAACGCAGAGAAGTATGGGCACAGGCAGAAAAAAACAGCAGTGACAAAACATAATAGGAAGTGTATCAAAAGCCATCTCTGTTAAATGGTGAGGTGACTGTTGACCTCTAACACGTGCATGCACACACCAAACCTGTGAATTAGATTGGATGTTCACACACAGCACAATGAGAATGTAGGGACAAATTCAAAAAAGCCAGGGCCGAGAATAGGGGGCACCTGGCAAAAGACATTGGGAGTAATAGGAAATCATTCCATGTATATGTAATTGGTAAGAGAAATATCAATAAAGTAAATAAGTTTCTTTCTCTCCTGTGCAGTAAAACTACTATGAGAAGAGGGTGAGAAGGCTTAGTGGGATGTGAAGTCCTTTTTGCATCAGTCTTTGCAGAAAAGACTGCTTGGAGGAACTTCCTGCATAATTAATACCAATTGTAAAAGGAGGTAAGATTCAAGGTTACAATGGGAAAGAACGAGTTAGAGAGTTCTTAGAAAAGTTAGATGTCTTCAGGTGGATGGGGCTGATCATCATCATCCTGCGATACTTAAAGAACTTGAAAATACTAGCACTTATGTTTAAGATAATGAGAATAACCATAACACTGGTTATCACTGCAAGGAAGCACTGAAAAACTGTAAAAGGGTTTATATAGGGTTTATATTTATAAAAGGGAAAAAAGAGGCCTTCATTTAAGTTCCAGGAAAATTCTAGAACAACTTGTCCTACATTCACCTTGAAGATAAAAAGGTGTTTAACAACAAAGAAGACTTAGCAGTAAAATAAATAAATAAATAAATCAAAGAAATCCAGTGTCTTTTTGTGATTAGATAACAATCCACATGGATAGGAGAGAAGCAGGAAATACATCTCTTCTTTAGATAAACATGGTCTTCACAAAAGGTCAGAAGGGAGGAACTGAAATTTGTTGATAGCTAAATCTAGAGAGTAACTCTTTGTGGTTATTGTCTAAATAGAAATATACAGTCCTAGTCAGATTTGCTTGGGGTCTTTCTGGTCAAAGTTTATTCAGGACTTTGCCAGTGTTCTGAACTTGGTGTTGATGTGAAGCTGGGAGGCAGCGCAAATCCTCTGGAGGACAGAGTTGGAATTCAAAGTTATCTCAGTGAACTGATGAAGTGGTTTCTAATAAAAACCTGTAAATCAGTAGGGATATTCAGTAAGGCAGTGATAATCACCTACACAAATATGGGATGGGAATCAACTGATTAAGCAACAGTCCTTCAAGAAAGAGTCTGCGAGTGTAGTGATAACGACCTGAACATGAGTCAACAATGTCTTGCTGTTACACAAGGACAAACTTCATAGTGAGAAGTATAAGCAAAAGGAAGTTTGCAAGTCACGTGACAATCTTTTCACTCTACTCAGCCTTGGTAAAGACACACTGGAGAACTAAGACCAGTCCAGAGTATTTAATTTCATGACAAATGTGGGATTATTATAACAGCCTTTGAATATGTGAAAGCCTTCTGCAAAGAGCAAGGGAGTAATCTCTTCTTTGTATTCAAGCTGTGGGCAATAGGCATGAACTGCAGCAAGAAAGGTTAAGATCTGGTATTAGAATTCCTAACATTAAGGAGACTGAATCACTTGAGCAATGTACCTTCCTAATGCCATAGAAGCTATATCATGGGACGCTCTCACCACATCTTTCAAGGATGATGTAACATCTTACAGCTGACCCAGACTTGAGGCAGGGGATGGACGAAGAAGATTTCCCATCCTGTTCACTGTTACCTCTCACTTTACCTCTTTACCCCTAGTTCCTCTGTTTTCCTCACTTATAAGCTGCTTTCTATCTCCTTAAAGGCCTTCTACTTCCTGTCACAAGTTTGTTTTTTCTCAAAATTACCATGGAGAGCTAACAAGACCAATGTTAGACTTGGTCATACCTCACTATTGTTTTACTTTTCCGGATCATTCAGTAGTTTATTGAACAACATTGGTCTCAGAATTGATTTCTGAAGTACTTCTGCTGGCAAATTCCCCACCTTCTGAGAATGAATCATTTGTTCCAGCTTGTTGTTGCCTGTCTTCCAAACCACTATTAATTTCTAAAAGGTCTTCCCCCTTATCTTGTGCCACCACAATTGTTCTTCAGAACTGTTGCTGAAGGATCTTATTTGAAGTGTGTAGTTGGGTTTGGGTTGTGTTTTTGTTTTTGTTTTTTTTTTAGTGCATGCTGCATTATACCTACTGCAACCCTGTTTTCTCACTGGGTACTTTAAATCTCTGTTTCATGAATTATAAAAATGATGTTGATTCTGCCCCAGTATGTTAGAGTCATTCATGTGCCCACCTGTTCTGACTTCTATTATATTTTATGCTAATTAGCAGGCAAATGAATTTTCTGGTATGTTAATCAGCCTCATTAGTCTGTAATTCCCTGAACTGCCTCTACAGCCCCTTACAAAGCTTGGTCTGATATTTGTCTTTTCTCACTCTGCTGGAAAGTAATAGAGCTTGCAATAAGCAGAAGGGGATGTACTTTTGTTAGTTATTCTGTGATTTCACAGCCGAATTTCTTTAGAACTCTTTGTGAGTGTGACCTGGCCCTGGGTGATATATTATTTTTTTTTCTTTTTTTTGGGGGTGGGGGTATGCTGTAAAAATTCCTTTACTACTTAACCTTCCTCCTTAATCAAGTTCTCCATAAAAAATGGCTCCTGAAGACCACTCAGATTTCAACTTCTGTTGATGATGATAAAAATAATTAATTTCTTATCATAGAATCATAGAATGGTTAGAGTTGGAAGGGACCCTAAAGATCATGTAGTTCTGTCTCCCCTGTCATGGGCAGGGACACCTTCCACTAGACCTTGTTGCTCAAAGCCCCATTCAGCCTGGCCTTGAACACTTTCAGGGATGGAGCATCCACAACTTCCCCGGGAAACCTGCTCCAGTGCCTCACAACCCACAGAGTAAAGAATTTCTTCCTAATATCTCATCTAAATCTACCCTCTTCCAGTTTAAAACCATTACCCCTTGTCCTATCACTACACTCCCTGACAAAGAGTCCTTCTCCATCTTTTCTGTAGTTCCCCTTTAAGTACTGGAAGGTTGCTATTAAGGTCTCCCTGGAGCCTTCACTTCCTTAGACTGAACAATCCCAACTCTCTCAGCCTGTCTTCATAGCTGAGGTGCTCCAGCACTCTGATCATCTTTGTGGCCCTCCTATGGACTCACTCCAACAGGTTCCCGTCCTTCTTATGTTGGAGGCTCCAGAGCTAGATGCAGTATTCCAGGTGGGGTCTCAGGAGAGCAGAGTAGTGGGGCAGAATCACCTCCCTCGCCCTGCTGGCCATGCTTTTTTTGATGCAGCCCAGGATGCGGTTGGCCTTCTGGGCTGCGAGGGCACATTGCCAGCTCATGTGGTCTAGCCCCAAGTCCTTCTCCTCAGGGCTGCTCTTAATCCATTCTCTGCTGAGCCTGTATTTGTGCTTGGGATTGTCCCAACCCATGTGCAGGACTTTGCACTTGGCCATTTCTTGAGTATGCCTCTTTCACTCTGAGCATCGCTTTGCCCTAATGTCTAGTTTATTTTTTTTTAAAAAAGGTATATTTTATACACTTAGCATTGCCCTTCCCGCCTGATTGGCCCTTGCAGCCAGCCTTCAGGAAATAATATCCAAAAATTAAAAATAAGCTGCCAGAGAAAAGAATACGGATGCCTTGAACTGTAGCCTCTAAGTACTGACAACATTAACTACTTTCTCTTTGATAAAAATTCAAAATCAATTAGCATTAGTTAACAGAACCAGATAGTGTACTAGTACTTCTTGAAACAGTATTTGTATATTGCTATATCGCAGTAGGTCCTAGGTCACTGATGAGGCTTTCAGCCATTCTAATACTTTTACTGTTACTGCTTTTAATAATTCCAGCAAGAAAGGTATGGAATTGCAGTCCTTCCAAAAACAGTTACTTGCTTTAAAAATATCTAAAAAGACATATATAAAGAAAGACACAGGCTTGTTAGAGTGGGTCCGGAGGAAGGCTATGAAAATTGTCAGAGGGCTGGAACCTCAGCTTTGAAGAAAGGCTGAGATGGTTGGGATTGTTCAGCCTGCGGAAGAGAAGGCTCTGGGGAGCCCTTATTGGAGACACCTTTCAATACTTAATGGGGCTTGTAAGAAAGGAGAGATTTTTTTACCAGGGTGTGTAGTGATAGGATGAAGGGTAATGGTGTTAAACTGAAAGAGGCTAGATTTAGACTGGATATAAGGAAGAATTTTTTTACCATGAGGTTGGTGAAACACTGGAATGGGTTTCCCACAGAAGCTGTCGATGTTCCATCCCTGTGTTCACGGTCAGGCTGGAGGAGGCTTTGGGCAACCTGATCTACTAAAAGATGTCCTTGCCCGTGGCAGAGGGGTTGGACTAGGTGATCTTTAAAGGTTCCTTCTAACCCAAGCCATCTGTGATTCTATGACTTCATTTTGAACTTTTTCAGCTGATTAACATTATTCACATGAAAATGCAAAAATATATATAATGACCAAATATGAGTACATAAGGCAGGACCTAGGAAAACTGGACATGCATAGTTCCAAACATCAATTACATGTAATGAGTTGGGATCTCTTGAACAGAGTATCACAAAGGCACTGGATCCATTAGAGACTGACTTCGCTTCAGTGAAGGATCTTGTTGGAAGAGTTTAAATTTCTAAATTAATCAATGAATTGGCTTCAGACCTGCTTTACCATTTCTCTTCCCCCTATATTACAGATGCCAGAAGGAAAAATAACCATAACAAATAATAACATTTCACCTGAAAATTTTGCTTCTCTAATAAAGGATGAATCTAAATGGTATAGTGCAAATGTAAATATGCTTTGGAGAGAAGGAGGAGCTACTTCTGCTCATAGTAATATAAGCAAAGGAGAATTATGCTGTTGTCTAACTCTTTATGTTATGGAGTGACTTTCAGTCACTAATCAGCTACCATGCAGTGCAAATACCAGAAGCAAAATTTCTCCACGTTGGATTTTTTCTAAAAGAAGTGAAGTAAAAAAAGTATTTGTGAAGCAAATAATACAACAAAACTCAAACTGAAGATTGATTCTGCAACTCTGCCTCTAAGGTATCACATCATTCCTAAATACTACAGAGTAATTGAAAAGACGACTATCCTGAGACTGCTGGCCTACGTACAGCTGAGAGTGTGATGGATTTAACATCAAAGAGATAATGTGGAATTTCCATACTTTATTGGTTATAGTTGTTGACTCTGGTATATCTGTTGGTTGGTTTGAATTGCACATACTGTCCCAATGATTTGTATTGCTCTAGCAATGCAAAACAAATGTAAACTCAGCTTAACTACCCACCTAAGATAGTTTTCTCACTGCTTCGTGTCAAGGGAATGGAAAAGCAGCCAGACCATACTGGTTTATATGTCCTACCTACGTAGGCTGGACGATCAAAGGGAGGACAAGCATTTTAGGAGTAAAGCAAATCTGATTTTTTTCACTGCTTTGCCCAAGAGGGAATGTTGTGGTGCTTCAGTGCTCTGGTGTACTAACAGATAGCAGAGGATGAACCATTTGTAAATGGTGACAGCAACTTCCTTCAAAATAAGTGAACACTTGAATGTCCCGTGTCAAATCTCATCATGTGCAGTTTCTCCTAAACTAGTTCTTTTCATTTTCTTTAGCTTTTTTTTTTTAATCATTTCTGCATTGCTAGATGTTATACCACCCTTCAAAGTAATATTTCAGCAGATTTATGCTGATACATTATTAAAGATAAATATTTCAAGTGATGCAAATGTCCCTCAACTTCTTTTGAACTATATTTTTAATATCTAGGAAAGTTGATGTTTCAAATCGTCCCTGATCTTAGTGCCCTAGGGCTTGCAAAACATTCCCAATATTAATGAATATAATCTGAGGAAAACATTTGTCAGAAGGAGCTGGGAAAGGGACCATGAAAAACGTATTACGTAGACTGGAGCAAAATGGCTAGCCTTCTGATTATAAATCTAAAATATTAAAATAATGAATTCACAGAACCCTTATTAGACATCAAAGCTGGTGTCTTATTGGGGTATGCTTTTAATTTATATGCCCTCTTTCAGGCCAAAAGCAAACCTGATAAATTGAACAGTGAATTCCTAACCTGATTGAAAAAACCTGACTCTGGATCGTTGTTGTCAATGGAAAGGAGACTGTGCAAGCTGAACTCTGCTCAAGTAGATTCCTGTGGTATAATTTCATGGCACATTTTCAAACCTTACAACTTTTAAATACAGAGCTAAACTTTAAAGCAGCAACTTAGTAGCCCTTGTGCTCTTTTATCTTATTTTGGTTTTCTTTGTTTCAGAAGTCTGCAGCAGGGGCAGCTGTAGGAAGAGAGAATTTAAGTGCTTTCAGTTGGCAAGAGCAGCCAGTGTTAAAGCTAATAAACATGATGTCTTCCCCCCTCACCTCTTTTCCCCATAGAAGTGAGGAATGCACTGAAATTAATATGCAGGCAGCTCATAGTCTATATATTACTCCAAACCAAATCTCAGTTTAGGAATATTTAAGTACTCTTTATTACATAACGTTCTCTTTTCGAAAACTTGAAGATTTTGTTATATTCCACCTAGAAACACATTAGGATTCCAGAGATGACAGATAAATACAGTGGATGGAGCATGTTATATATCAGTAGCGAGTGCACAGGACGGGAGGAGGCCAGTGATTATGGTGCTATGTGATTTGGGAGACCTGCTTTCAATTCCCTCATCTACCACAGGCTGTCTCTCTGACCTGGAGCAAATTTGTCTCACAGGCCTATATTTACAGATGTGTTTAGGCACATAAGTGCCTCAGTTTAAACAAATACATTGCTGATTAAATGAATGGTAAGCTATTGACTGGTGCATTTGGTTCCCTAAGCTTCTACCTTAGCTGTGCAAAATTGGGAGCTTAAAGTTGTGCTGGGAGCATAAATGGCTTACTAAGCTCTCGGGATGCTGATTGTCTATCGGTAGGGAGCATCAGAATATCTGATATGATTATGCCCCTGTATGAATTCATGTTGAGTTACTTTCTGATATCATATTCAGTTCTGATCAACCCATCTCAAAAAGCCTATCGCAAACCCAAAGAAGGGCAATGGAAATGATCAAAGGTATGTAATGCTTCCTGCACATGGAAAAGTTGAATAGACTCGCACTCTTCATGCTGAACGAGAGGTGACTGAATGCAGATGTGACACCAGTCAGCGCAGTTGTGAATTGGGAACAATTGCTGAGAGTTTCTCATCATATAAGTACTGTAGACTTATTTTTTTACCCAACATACAATTAAACTGCAGGACTCCCTTCCAAGGGGATTGTGGGTGACGGAAGTTAGGTGGTTTTAAAATACATAAGAGAAAAATTCCTGTATGAAAAATCCATTCTGGATTATGGAACATAAAGAAATGACCTTGAGTTCAAAAAATTCTGTAGGCTCAAACTGCAGGAGAATGTGGGAAACTGCTGCATCCTGTTTATCCTTATATATTTTGGGCACTTTTGGTACTGACCACATCAGAGAGCATTCTAAGATAGATGGACCTTTCATCTTGCCTGACCCAGCCATTCTTATGTTCTTCCTTTCTAAAGGGAAACAAATATAGACAGATATATTCTTCTGTGCATATTGTTGTGTTTTGATTCAATGACAGATGGTAGGTGTGCCCTTTGCTGAGAAAGCGAAGGGGAAAAATGTTGAAAAGATACTTTTGCACTTATGTTTTATCTTTTTTCCCTGGAATAAGAGAGAAAGGATTCCCTTTGAAGAGCATGTTCTCCTTCAATGGCTGAATGTCTCTAGATTGAACCTTCAGGGTTTAGCATTAATGAAGGTCAAACATAGTGACAACCATCTCAGCAATGGACCAGAGAATCAGCTGTGACAGCCTTCTGCCACATGCCGCCTTTGCTCTAGATGGGGAGTAAACTACTTCTTTCACATGATAGCTTTCATCCTTCCCCTACCCTTGCCCTGTTACTTCTGCTTGATAAGAGAAAGCAGAGCCTGTTCACATCTGTGGCTCTCGGTTGTGGTTAAAAGCCCAAGAGGTCAGCAAAGAATCCCTGTTTTTCCTACCCAAGCCAGCTGGTATCACAGGCACAGCAGAGTAAAAGAGGAAGTCACTCCTTTTGGAGACACTCAACAGTAAAAGGAGGCATGATTCAGTCTAGCTCTGAGTGCTTTGAGCGTATTGCTCCTGAGCCAGACTGTGGACTTTTGGGGAAAGGCAGGTCACAATTTGAATGTGGATCTCCCCATGGCAAGGAGCAGCACGACCTACTAGCCACCAGTTGTCTATCTCCTTACAATAGAGGAAGGCATTTGATTTATTATTTTTTTTTTCCCCCCGGCAGTCTTCCTTACAGAAACCCCATTTGCAGCAAGGCATTTTTCTAGGTGAACCAAAAGACATGCATCTCTCTCTGTGAGGTTTATTAACACTACTTACCATGTGGTAATAGGGCATACCCAACAGCAAAACATAGCACTTTCCTCCCAGCAGGACTGGAATACAGCTTCCAGGCTTCCTATAGCCCCAACAGTCCTGGGAATGAGGAATTGAGATGAGACAGTTTATTTGCAAAACAGAGAGCTGTATCGCTAGCAATGAACTGAAGAACAAACAGAAGACTTTACACAAATGTGACACTTGCTCTTTTCAAATTACAGCCGTTGTATTTTTACCACAGATGAAAAACAAACAAGCTGCTCTGTCTTGTCTCTCCCAGCTTGCTTAGAGACTCAGCTCAGCTTGGCTGCATGTAGATCAATTTGTTTCAAGAGATCAGCATTTCCTTTTTAACCTTTTGAACTGTAAGTCCCCATAGGATCCTGATGTTTTCATCAATTATATATTTTCATTTTGTACTGGTAATCGATAGCACTTCAGAACACTAATGTCATACCATATCTTTGTCTTGGGCTAGTAAGTGAATAATAACTAAATAATGCATTTCAAACAAGAGAGCAAATGAATATTCTCCCTCTAGCGCACAAAGAAACATGTGAAAAGAAATCACTGTACAATAGGACATTGATTTTTGTGGCTCCAAACTTTCGCGCTGCAGGCAGAGAAGACCAGAATAGAGTTGTAGTGCATTATCTTACTCCTGAAGTTGCACTTGGGCATGAAACTTCAAAACACCTCTCATTTTTCCAGCATTACTGCTGGATAAAGGTTTGGTGCAAAGCAAGGTAGTGCTGAGAATTCACAGTTATAGAAATATTTGGAAAGAAAAAAAGATGCTTGAAATCCCAGCATTGTTGGCAAGGTGCTTTCAAACACTATGTTTTCTCAGCAGACAAAGCTTTCAAACAATTGACGGTTGGAAAACAAGGCTACATCTGTACTAGCAGACCTAAGAGGGTCGGGGAATAGCCTCGGACTCTGGTTTGCAATCATACATGCTGTTACATTGTTAGCACAGGTTTTGTCAGAATTTTGGCCGGTGCTAAGTAACACTCTCCCAAGCAGTGCCAGAGTGTACGTAGGTTGGGAGTTAATGCTCTCGGCAAACAGCTTGAACATGAAATCCCTATTTTGGGTATGAGAACTTGGCTATGTGGATCAGAACTACGCTGTGTCGGCTGGCCTCAGGGCCAAAGAGCAATCTATCTCTCATTTCATTTGCAAATGCAGACACAGTTAATGGGTATTAGCTGTATTTGATAATCTTGCTACCAGCAGCAGAAAGAGCATCCCACGGCTAAAGTGTTGCACTGGGACCAGAGAGATTCAGTTCCTAGACATCGCACAGATTTTCAGTGTAACTTGAGGTTACTTAGTCCCTCGCTGCTTCTTGTTTCACTTATAAAATGGGGTTAACAAAACTTTCCTACTTTAAGTACTGGGACAATGACATGTGGAAAGATTTGATGGATTGTAACCTATTTAATACAGCAAATACCTCTTACTACAAGTGTCTAGAAAACTGGGGAGTTCATCTGACTGTGAAAAGTTTCCAGTTCTCCTCCCCTGCCCCCCTGTTTATTTCTCCAAATCAAACTGTTTACCTCAAGTGCTGAGGCCTCTGGAGGCCTTGGAATCTGGCTGAGTTATTTTTGTCTTCTGTGAATTCAGCCCACCAGTGTAACAGAAAGGCTTGAACCCCTGCTTGTAGTTTGTCAAAATATGTTTTCAGCCTGAAATGTTTAAAAGAAGACAAGCATATGGCATTTTCCAAGTAAAGTTTTTGTCACTGGAAAATTTGGGATGAGCAGTCAGTGACTAGGTGATACAGTGTTGCCTAATAATAATAATATTAACAGAAGAGAATAGTGAAAAACTATTATTTAAATATGCACAAAAGAAGATAGTTGTATTTTCCACCCTGATTCAGGACAGTGTTTAAAATTATCATTAATGGTAAGCACACTTAAGCACCTTTCCCAAATAAAACCTGATATAATCTGATTTTGGTTACAGTAGTGTATGATGCTACTATGTCCAGAATGAGATCCAAAATAGAGCAAATATTCACTATGACATGTTTCTCTCCCTAAATCGATATTCTACCTGGTGGTAGCACTGCTGGAGTTTCCTCTCCTTCGAATTGAATGTACTGCTTTTTATCAGCCCTGTGGTCCCTTGCAATGCCCTGTCATGCGTTCCCAATGCCAGACAAATTACGGTCTCTGGTAGCAGCGGAATGAGCAAAGAACTTCCACTTGGGATATGCTCACATATATTAATATATATCCAAGATTCTTTGACTTGATTCCTTGTCATAGGACAAGAGATGTCCATGTATTCTTGCTTTACCTGGATATGCTTTGTCTGATGACTTTGTAGCATTTCATTATTCTTTTACATCTCACACTATGTTTTATGTTTCAGTAACTAACTAACCTAATTCTGAAAATGTAAGTGAAGAAATTTCTATCTGTCTCAAGTTATGCTAAAAGTGAGTGGTTCAAATGATTCACTCTTGAACCTGATTTTCAAAAATCTGTCTTTTTTTTACCCAGAAGGTTAAATATAATTTTAACAACTGGTCAGTAACAACTGTCTGAAGCTCTAGGAATGAAGAATGCTTTCTCCTATTCCTTGTGTTAAAATTTCTAAGATGTAGACAAACCCTTCTTCCTTTTTACGCTCAATAAAACAGTTAGAACATGGAGTAGCATGTTTAATATGGCTAGAAAGCCTTTCTTTTCCAGCTTCTTGCATGTATCTCTAGTCTCTGTCAGTGCAAAGTACATAACTCTGTAACGAGTCTTTCTCAAGACTGCCCTTTAGCTTAAGATGGTCCTGGGCTGCCGGAGAGCTTTCTGCCCCAAAAGATTTATCTGTTTCTCCTGTTACTTCGGACCTGTGTGCTAGTACAGGTGGGAATTGAAGAAGTTTTCAGACTTTCCAGACCAACTTTCTGTACAAAAGCCATTAAGATTTCTGTGCAGATAGGGGTAGAGAGGGGAGCTGTTGAAGTGGATACGCTTCTTTTAATCTTGACTACAATACAATCAGATTTTTCTATTGATCTTTGATCTGAAGTACAAAACGTCCCTAAAACCACAGGAATTCAATGTATCTATTGAATTATCTATCTATCTAGCAACAGTAGAGTCAATTTTTAGAAATATATATTCACTTACTGTATCATTTTAATTATACTATTCGAGTATCTGACATACATCTTTGGTTTTCAGAAGCTGGGAGAAAATTCTGTCTTCACAGGTATATGCACAGCGGAGTTACTTTTTTCGTCAGGAGTTAAATTTTATCCTCAACACTTACATACTCTCAATTCATCCTACTGATGTTACTGAGGGTCTTAAACTTTAGTAGGAGTTTGATCAGTCCCTAAAGAAAGTTGGCATCAGCTACAAAAACCAACAAAGGACCATTTCTACAGAGAAATTAAATCACAATATCCCTCTTCAGGAATTAGAAAAGGCACTATGGAAAGAATTTCAAGAAACGAGCTAAAATTATGTAATTAAGTATCTAACATCTCAAACAATAGAAGTTTATACAGTTTCACCTGGGGTACTCTCTGAAGCAAACCAATTCTTAGTGGTTGTATACAGGTGTGGGTTTAAGAATATCATGCCTTGCAGGCGCAATGGATAAGACTGAAAAAGCTTTGGATTTCTCCATTCTGTGCAGACCTCCAGCATCATCCCAGAAAGTCTTTTGTGCTCAGACCTCTCTGATCTCCCTCATGGCACACCTTGGCAAGTGTAGTGTAGGCATCACACCGTAAAAACTCTCTTCTGGCAAACCGTAATGCAGCCCTTCTATCATTTCGGATATTTTGACCTGAAGCAGTAAATACCAAAACAATAACATAGTAGTGGCATGCAGGCACTCTCTAGGGCTCCTGGGAGGGCTGTAGGAACACCAAGGAAAAGTACTACCTGTTAAAAATGCAGTCAATGTGCTCCAGCAACAGCTGGGTGTGGAAAGCATGGATGATAACTAATAGGCTGCACTTCACCTATGGGCCAGAGGTCTTTGCCTGGACTGGGCTTCAAGTTTTCCAGACAGTGATCAACAGGCAGAACTGACTGATTGCATGAATTTTTGTTGATTTATTTATTTATTGTAATAATAAGGCAGTTCAATTTTTGGAACTTGCTGAAGCATATATTTCCTTAGCAAATTAATAGGTGGTGGGTGTAAATGATGAGTAGGAAGCAGGTTTTTTCTTCTTGATGATTTTCAAGCTCTTTTTTGTGTAAACAAGAGCTGATTTTTCTTATAATATTTATGAACAGAAAATAACAGAAGATTGTTTAAGAATAACAGAAGTCATTGTTTAAGAGGTGAAAAAGTACAATAACAACAGCACAAACACTGTATAACATTCTAGATGATAAAATTCAGAGGCCTGTTTTGAGAATAAAGTTGTCTCCTGTTGGTGCATGATTTATTATTTACATCCATTTGGGAAATGAGCCCTCAGGAAGTTGAAATATAATTATCCAGTTACTTGTTCTTAGTTGGGACTCCCACAAGGAACAGTAAAATGTCTTACCAAACCATCTGAAAGTTTCCTTCTTCATTTTCAATGAACTACAGTACTGAGTGATTCTACGAATGTCACTGTGTTAGGAGTATATGGACATTTTGAGAAGAAAATATCGGTAAATAGATGACTTGATTTTTCAATACCAGATATGTCACTGCCTGTTGTTGGTTTTGAATGGCAGAGGATTAAATGGAGAAACAGAATACGTTCTGGGAGGAGAGCAAAAAATGGTAGAAGATTGCAATGTCTCAGCAGTAATTGCTTGAGATCAGTTATGTCAGCAGTAATGTGTAATATTTTGTATGCTGTTATTGCTTCTGTAAGAAAAAAAGATCTATGCTTCAAAGAGGTGAGAGCACCATCTGTGGCAGTAATGTGGGAATGAAACTTGTGAGAAGACATCATGTTTCCATCTGTTTTCAAAGAGCCTTAAACAATGGCCAAATCCGCCGAATAGCTTCTGCTGTGTGAACTTGTGAATTGTGGTTTACAATGTTTTATGGCTTCTGCATCTGAACTTATGCATGCAAGTCCAGAACGACTGTCTGTCAAGTGCAACCGCCTTTGCGTACAGACGTGTCTGCACTGGAGGGCACGCGCAGCATCACAGGTCTGCTGCGGCAGCTGACTTTCATGTTGGTTATGCACAAGATCCTATATATGCTGAAGCAGAAAGC
>NW_009648955.1:6232508-6249372 GCF_000708025.1 Charadrius vociferus
CCTCAGGGTGTGTTTAACAATAGATATTTTAAAGAATAAAATGTGATAATGCCAGGTTATCATCGTGCAGTACCTTTATCTTTTTTTTGTATCACTAAGTTGTCTTGTGGCACTTGTAACTTTTTTCTAACAAGTCCTATTGTCTCCATCCTGTCTGACTAACTGTGTAAATTACCACTGACCTTTGAAGTTATTTTGTATTCTCACTTTGCTGTGCCCCTCGTTGTGATGATGGCTTTCAGGGAAGCTCAGGAGGTTGTACTTTTTCTAGGGACCAACGTTAGCTAAATAGCACCAGAGTCTAGCCTTTAAACGGAGAGGCCATTTATCCCTGACATTCGTTAGTCTGGAAATTGTACTTCCTTTTGGTGTTGTGATGGTAAGGCATTACTTGGTAAATAAAAATAAAACAGTTTTTTTTTGTTTTTTTTTTTTTTTTTCTCATGGAAATGCACTGAGAACTTTAACAGACCCCAAAGCCCAATGGCTCTGGCCAAGTCGGCCATTACCTGCAGCCTGGTTGAACTTCTGCCAGATCTAAAGGGACTTTGGAACAGGTTGCTATACAGATAATTTCTGGAATGTGTCATCTTTTAAAAGCCCATTATTTTCTCAGTAGTCTTTGCTGATAAATCATACTGCAGCTAGGCACTCCTTTAAATTAGTGCCTGTGAGCCAGCGAGTGAAAGACCCTGCTTGGAGATGTCGGTTTATCATCTCGGAGAACATCCCCCCAGTCCAGTAGCTGGGAGGGGCACAGTGTGAGTTCTGGTACAGTAGTTCTGCACCAGCAGGAGATTTCTCTCATGAAAGGGAAATCCTCAGGAGAGAGATGGAGAAAAGGATTTGAATCCTAAATGGTGAATCCTTGGGAGACCTGGGTGAGAAGCTTGCTGTGTCCCCTTCTCTGCACCACAGAGGCAGCCTTACCAGAGCTCTCAGTGCAGTTTCAGCAGCACATTTTGACCAGGAGGCAGAACAGGGCTTCTCTGGTTTGCTGAACTGGGGGTGTGACATCAAATTTAATTTTTGGCTTATTAAAAGATATACATATATATCTATATATCAGGTTTTTACCTCAAAAATGCACCGACAATAAGCAATTTTGATTGGAAACCATGGATGTTTTATTTAGGAAATCCAAAGAGAAGTTTTAAAAAATGTAGCTTCAAATGAAGAGAAGAATGAATAGTAATATATGTGGTCTTGTGAAGGTAAGAGAGAAAAAGAAAGAAAGGCTGAAACACTATATAGTGCTTATGCCATTTTCTTTTCCTTTTTCAGGATATATGAGGAAAAAAAAACCCTGTGTAAAGGAATATTTAGAAACAAGGAAATACTTACATGAAATAACCTTCCAAACTAATAGGAATGGATCTCTGGTGATTTTAAATACATCCCAGTACTGTGCTAATGCATGCAAAGGATGAAGGAAACAAGTTACAAATGGAGAGAGTGTCAAATTCTCAAATCAAGACAGAATAATTCATCCTAAGAGATAATTTATACCGACTAAGCTGTCTGAGGCTTTGGAGATCAGTGTTTGGCATGTGTTTCTCTACAGCTTGCACGGTGGACCACAACATAGTAGATAGATGATTCATGGGCTGGAGACTTTCTGCACATGCGAGGTCCGAGGGGGGTTGGCTCAGCCACAGAACAATTTTTAACATTCCTTTGCACCTTATGTCTTCGTCTTCTTTTCAGTGGTTTCAAACTCCAGCTTCTCAATAGCTGAACAAGATATTAACGGGATAAACTGCTCTCTGTGTGTAAGCAAATTACAGGAGAGATGTGACTTATGAAAGCAGTTGTGTCTCTTAATGTGCTTAAACTCCAGCTATAATGCTGGTAAAGATGACAGTAACAATATTAATAGGAAGAATAGGTTTCTATTAAATAGACTGCAACCACTCCTTTATTTACTTTCAAAGCTGTGATTAGCCAGTGCTGTACGCTCCCCCTCTGCCCCGCAAAAGAGAAAAAAAAAGAAAAAAGAGAGAACCAGAAAATGCAGGGAGGATTCTGGCCAAGATGAGCAGGAAGACGCAAGTAACGTTGTGACTCATCCCTGCTGTCAAAGGTACAGGGAAGCACTGGGAAACTGTTTTTGTAATATGTTATTTTTTTTAATAATATTAAAAAAATAATTTTTAAATAATTTAAATAGTTCATATAACTTTGCAGAAGGACTTGCGTAACTGCTTGGATTAGTGATATTAAAGATCAGATGGAAAATTAACGGCATCCCCTTATACCAGTAAAAGTAGAGGCTGAACTTTTAGAAGTTTGCTGCCATTAAAGTCTGCAGCATTTGAAATATCTAATAAAGCTTATGATGATAACTCTCCATCCACTGCAGCTCTTTCTTTTTTAATCCATTTTTGCTTTCCCTGACTGTTTGACCTTCTTGAATGATGCTAAAATTTACTGGAGGGTCAAAAAGTCACAGGGGCCCACATGAGACATAAAGCAAGACAAATGAAGATAGGATTTCTAGGCAAAATCAACACATTTCTAAAGGCTGCTTCATACTGCGCAAAACACACCGGTGCTGTTTATAAGAGGGGTAGACGGAAGTTTGCTTTATACATATTAAAGGTGCTTTTTATACTCTTGTGGGGAAAAACTTGTTTGCAAGCTTTGCATTCCAGGACCTGTAACCAAATGCCAAGACTTTTCATATCTGCCAAGTTCAAAATCTAAGATTTCAGGTCTGCTTGCCAGCTCACATTTTCCATTTGGCAGCAGCCCTCCCTCCAGCCCTGCCAGTAACTGGCCGCTGAGATGCCTCCTTACGAGGCTTGGGATTTAATTTAAATTTTTGTTTTTTCAAACATTATTGTTCTGTAAAGATGAAAGTCCAGAATTTCCAGATAAACCCGGACTGAGCAGAATCCATTTTTTCCTGCTGTGATGTCTCCAAGACAGAGCCTGCTTTGAGGAAATTTTGGAAATGATATCTGACTTAGCCAAGGGAGCCTATTTGTTACCTGCAGTGATATTTCTTTGTGAATACACATTTGTCAGGGGAATCCTGTTTCTTTACTTAGATAGTGCAGGATTTTTTAATTTTTTTTTTTCTGTTTTCTAACTGTGCATGCCTAATTCCCCTTACTGTTAATGAGAGTTTAATGTGCTCTTTGAAATGAAGAAAAAAACCTTCTATGCAACTGATAAAGCAGAGCTTAAAGAGGTGGGGTGACAACACTCCAGAGGGGGGGAAACAGCCGTCTGGCTGTGAGTTTAATGCTTTTCTGCTACAGGAGTCAAACCGAAGCAAATTGGTGGGTATTTTTTTCTTTTTCTTTTCCTTTTTTTCTTTTTTTTCCCTTTTTTTCTTTTTTTTTTTTTGGTACGAAAACAGTGTTTGAAAGGGAGAGACAATAGGAACGGGGTGGTAAAAGGACTGTGAATTTTAATTAGCTGCAGTGTGTGAGCCATGGAGTCATTCCCTAAAATAAATAAGATACAACTATTCAAAACAGGATAGTGGAAAAAATGGTTTGCATAAATTGTACTGATATTCCTTTGGAGCTCATCTCTTTTCTGTGTCGTGCTCTCATTTTGATGGTGACCTTTCAGACCAGATCTGGATAATTTAAATCAAAAGAATGTCTTTCCTTGTTGTGCCGCTTCTAGTAGTCCATTCATCCAAACTTTAAGGAAATTTTGTGGCAACAAATCACCATGACATACTTATTCTTGCAATCCCCCTTGTCCCCCCTTAGAGAAGATCCATGACTTAGCATATGAAGTGGATTACCTTTCACCCCAATTAATGTTTTTATAATGAGTACCAAAGGAAGTAATAATGTTTTGCCACTTATTATCAAGTGTTGCTGGAGCAATCTCTGAAACTCAAGGCTTAGGTCATTGGCAGCACTGACATGATGGCAATCATACTGCTGAGGTTTAAGCCCTGCTACAGTGATGAATAAATGGGTCAATTTAATTTCCAGTACTATCAGTCTGAAGCTTTGAGGAGCAGAATGAGTGAGATACAAATGTCCAGGGGTATTGCAGATTTGGCAGAGGTTAGATTTGAAATTCCAACCATTTCTGAGCCATTTTCAAATGTTACTTAAAAGAGAAAAAATGAAGCAATAAAATAAGAAATTACAATTATGATTTTTCTGGGAACTGGAACTGCATCACTTTTAAGTGCAGCGATAAATATTTTCTTATATTATTATGTGATAAGATGATACGTGCTATTGTGTAATAAATTGCATTTTGCAGCTTGTCAGTGGGTTGACTGCATTGCTACCCATGAGTACACAACTTTCTAGCTGGCAAAATTCAGTGTTCTCAGTTTTAACGAACGGATGCCATCTGAACAGTTGGATCCTACCGACCTTTTGTTGTCTTTTATAATTGTGTGGTAATGCTTAAGCATACTTTAAAAATACCAGGCAAGGAAGTAAAGGCAGTGGAAAGCCACCTGACAGAAATGATGTTTCTAGGACATTTCTTGGAATTCTTGTCTAGGGAGGATTAGGCAGCTCCTGAAGACCTATGTTTTAACAAGAATAATAAATACCTCATGTAGAAGTGCAACAAGGCACCGCACTGGCTTACCAATAAGCCTTTTCCACCTGAGGTACCGTGACTGATAGCACCGGATGGCCATGCAGGCACCATTTATATGAAGAATTACCTTCTTGCAGCCCATTCTTTTTCTGGCTTTTTCCTATTACAATTATGAAAAGTTGTTTATACCAACAGCCAGTTCCACCCCACCTCAGGATAGGTTTCCTTTTCCAGCAAGACCCAAAGAAAGCCAAAGATAAAATGGAGAATTGAGCAAGTGTGTACATGTGTGTGTGTTTTACGACTTTTCTTCCGTTATCTCAGGTATTAAAATCATTTAATACTGTTCATTCATTTCTCAGCGCCTTCTGTACATTAAGAAAGTAATTTACTCCTTCTCCTCCTGTAGGAAAGATTCATTAACCTCTTTTGCTCATGCCTTCTGTACATTAAGGAAGTAATTTACTCCTCCTCCTGCAGGAAAGATTCATTAACCTCTTTTGCTCATGATGGTTGAGCAAATATCTATTGAATGTCCTCCCACAAGCAAAAACAGGAGGTCACACTAATTGCCAGAAAGGTGTTTTCGGGAGAGGAAAGCCTTCCCTCTGGTCCCTGTGTTATGGAGGCAGTCGCTGAGGCTGTGTCTAGATTAACAGCTTGGAAGTACCTGCCTGGCATCCTGGATCCCTACAAGCATTGCAGTTGCATCTGGCTGCTCTCCGGGACTGGTGGGACCGGGACCATAGCAGAAAGCCTCACTTGCAGCACAGAGATTTCCCAGCACATGGAGGAGTCTGGTACCACAGGAATCTTCAAATGGTTGGTGGATCTGTACTCTTACAGGACCGAGACTATGGGCCGTTATATGTCCCACCCTACCGGGTAAGACTGGATGTAGTTTTTAGGCTCTAGGTTGCAGTTTCCTTCCCTATAAAAGGTAACTTACTTTGCCTCTCAGGATTTCCATGCACATTTAGTTATTTGACTTTAGAAACATTTTTGTGTGGATAAGCTTAGACAGAGAGGTTATATAAATGCAAAATACTGCACTGTTGCAAAATGTCTCGTCTTGAAGAGTTTCTTTCAAGGCTGACAGCTGTAAAATTTCAATATGCATTAAAAAATTACTTTTTTTATTTGGACTAAAGCATTGCCATAACACATAAACAATGATGAGGAGAGGGGTGGTTTTCTCCACGGCTGCATGTCAAGACATGACACACCACCTCCTTACTCTTGTCTCTGTGTGTGTGTGTGTCTATTTTTGTCACAGGTAGGCTTTGAAGTACACTGGGTGTTGGCCATTTTTGTGCCCAGACATCTGGGAGCTCATAGACATGGAGCTTTGCAGCTGACTGCATCAGCGGGCAGGCAGGGTGGCAGGACGGTGTCGCACGGCTGCGTGTCCCCATGAGCAAAACCAGAGAAGTCTGAGTCAGGCTGATTTGAGGAAACACCAGTTTTGACATTCGTATTTTAAAGCTTTATGGTTCACAGATACGCATTGCATCTGCAGCCCTGTGGGCAAATTTCTGTTCCTTTCTGCTCTGCGTAACGAGCAACTCAGGCTCGGTTCTCTGAGCTCGGTTCTCTGAGCTCGGTTCTCTGACTGTTTTACAGGTCTCTGAAATTCATCCAGCTTCACAGACCTGCTTCCTACCTGTGTTCATATTGGAAAAGATGCTGAATCAGCTGGGGGATGAATTATCTATTTATTTATTCATTACAAGTGTTTCTTTGACCTGGCAAAATGTGGTGAGCTGGAAAAGCCTTTTTTTTTTGTCACTCGTGTTGCCTCTTATCCTCCGCAGGAGTTGCGGAGGATTTAAAGGTCATTTGAAAAGCAGCCTCTTGCTCTTTGACAGCCCTTTCAATACTAGCCTCCAGTTCTGTTTTACAAAGTCATCATTATTAACTACGTTTGTGGCTACTGCTATTTTCCTGGGATTGCAGAGAAACTTGAGATACTAATTGCAACGAGCTAATTTGGCAATACCGTGCAAACTTCCTTAAGGCATTAGTTAAGAATATACTTTCCTTTACACAAAGACTATTTGAAAGAGGGAACAGACTGCAAATGCAACAGAAGGTATGCTTTTGTACTCCTCTACTTAAGAGTAGATGGTATAATTAGCTTACAATGTCAGTTGAATGTATTTCTCAGAACAAGAAGAGAACATACAGAATTAAACGGTAGCTTTAGCTTAATGATAATCAGTGATAATGATGATAATAATAATAATACTTAGAACTTTAATGTAGAGATTTGCATCTTGAAAGTACTATGCAAAACATTGACTTAATTACTGTCACCTCTTCAGGGAAGGTAGGTATTATTGCCCTGACTTAATAGATAGGGAAATAGAGATATAAGGAAATGAAATGACTTGCCAAAGGCTCTGCAAGAGCCTGCACAGGGATTCAAACTTTCCAGGTTCCTTTACCGTATGCTCCCTTATACCAGGATAATTATGCCCATTTTAGGGCTGTTCTGTGCTTTTGGAACTTGAGCCAAAGTCCTTTGAAATTAGAACGGTGTGCAAATGGTTTTGAAGGTTGTATTTTTTAACCAGTACGTGACTGGAAAAAATACTTTAATATGATTTGCCTCTCTGGGTCTAACTGAAACATAGTTGTAGGCAAAATTTTCAGGTTTGTTTTTAAATATTTTTTAAAAATCGTTTTTAAACAGACCAATTTCTAAAAGAGACATAAAAGTTTTGTACAGAGTAAGTTGGGAAACAAAAGAGATTTTTCTGAAATTACTTTTGTTATTGATTGCTTGGGGGGGGAGGGGATGGGTAGCCTGAAATTATTTGGCAAATTCCAAATTTATTAATGCTTTCTCAGACATACAAACAGCATACTTTTCTGTGTTTGTATCTGGTAGATATATTTTGCCTGGTTCTTATTAAAATCACTGTGATTCTTTCTGCCTCAATTATTTCTCCTCACGGAAGGACTGGGGATCAGCTCTGTGATTTGATTACTTGCAGAATGTATGGTGAGTAAAATGGTGCGATGTTAACCCAGACAGTTTTCTGACCACAGCCACAGTGTAAGGTGATGATGAGATACTTGTAAGATGAATTGTATTCCATAAATATAAAGGGAAAACACCAGCTTTTAGATATAATTATTTCCCTGTGTGAAAGACATTAAAACTAGACTAACAGGAATGAATTTTGCTTTGGCTGTGTATGCTGTGTTTTTAGCATAGATCTTATGGGCATTGCAGTTCTGGTTAATTAAGTCTGAGCCATAGTTCACTTTTAAGATAAGAAATGTAGTTCTGTATCTGTAGAGCATAAGGCAATAATAGATGTCACATCTGCGTTTGTAGGATTTAGAAGGAGCTTTTGATAATTGTTTTCTCTGCTTCCTACCTCCTGTCACCTTTGCTTACCAGCAGATCGGTGCACACGAGCTTACAGGTATTTAAAACCTGGATGCTCTGAGCACCTTTCAGTGAACAGAGTGAAACATCTCTCTGTACCGGGAGCCTTTCTGTACACAGCTGGCGTCGCATTTATGTGTTTTGAGTTCCTGCGGGGTGCGTGGGCATTTGCTGGTACTCTGAAGGGACTTGACATTCGTAGGTAACAACTTCATGTAGCATTATTGATTTTTGCATTGTACCAGCAGTCATTTCTGGGTGTGTGAATCCCTTGCAGAGCCTCTCATGATAGTCTGACCTACAGCTTCAGAAGGTTTTTGCAGATGAACTTTCCCTGTTTCCAGAACAAGAAAGTCAAATTCATCAGCTAATCAAAACATTAAACATTTTTATCCAGCAGGCTTTAACTGGCGTTTTCATTAAAAGCTTTTGCTTTTTTAAACTTTTTTGCTTTTTTTTTTTTCTTTTATATTGCATTGACTGAACATAGCAGCAGAAATGAGGAACATTGAGAAAACAGTGGAGAAACTTCATGAAAGACTTCCTTTGTATTTGCTTTCCACAGGCATTTTACATTGAAACCCAAATGTTTTTCTAATGGTCACAGTTTTCCAGTCAGGGTAGGCATGAAAAAACTATTTCTATAAGGGGAAATAGGCCATAAGACAAAGAGTGGCTAGTCACACAGCTCAAGTTTTGAAAAATGGTTTTTTTTTTCAACAAATTGCTCTGAATGGATGATATGGTCTAAAACTATTCCCAGGCATTATTTAACAAATCATTTCAAGAAAGTTATATGTTCAAGAGTACCACAATCTAACAATAAGCTAACAGAAATGTGCATTCTTTCGTATAATTGGTAGGAATTATTCACTGGTCTAATTATTAAAACTAAGTGGCATTTGGGGAGGTGGAGAATGAATGAAATACTAAATTTGGTTCATCCTGAAAATCCATATTAGAATAAGAGAGGTGAGTTGTTGTCTCCACGTAGTTTAACTGACTCCAGGTTTTGAGTAGGACTAAATAATAGGTGAGACCTACAGGAGTGGAATGAGAAATATGCACCTGAAAATGAAACTGTGCTGTAATATATGTTGATCACACAAGGTGGCAGAATGAGCTTAGGGCTATCCCAGAAATGAGAGGCAGTGGTGCATCATTGCTTTCAGTCAACAGTGTATCCTTGCTTGCCCTACGAATATGCCAAGTTGCTTTTCCACATGTAGAGGGGTGGAGGAGAGTATTTTAATACAGCATTTTTGATAATTATCCAAGTTCTTCAATTTCCTTTGGAGATTTAATGGAAACTGCTAAAAGCTTGTGGCTAACTTTGGAAATTAATAATCATACAACGCTGAATCTGCTTGTATCTTCAATTTTATTGAAAACACAGTTTACTTTCTATCGATACATTGATTCTTTAAGTGGGGTTGAACTCTTCAGATGAAGGACAGCTACAAGAACGGGCACACAGGGAACGTTTCACTTTTCATTATCGATTTATGGCTAGATTCACTTCTATTGTGAGTGAATGAAACTCTATTGACTTTCCTTGTGTTGCATTTAGTTATAGCAGGCTTGAGCATGACAGGTAGATATATGTGGCTAAAAGGAGGGCAACCCAAAGAGGAGAAACTGAAGTCCAAGGCAAAGAGAAGGGATTATGCTGCAGAAATTTCCATGCTACTACCTTGGCCAGTGAGTTGGTGAATAGTAGCAATGCTTTCTACACCTGTACAGCTACTAGATGCTCTCCTTGACCTCTGAGCCTGCCCTTGTAATGCTCACTTCCAGGATCAGGGCTGAGCTGCATCACCAAAGGAGCCTTTAGGTGCAGGTCACAAGTGAGGTCCTACATGTCCCTGCTCAGTTTGCCCCTGTGGAGCTACAGGGCAGCCAAGCAGGGCACCAAAATGATGGAGAATTTCAGCTACAGTGAGAGGCTCCATCCAGTCTTGTAAGGTCCTGATGTGAATTGCACCAGTAACGCATAAAAGCAGGCTGTGTGTTGAGCCCAGTTAATGGCTGCTTGAAGAGAGAGAGAGAGAGAAAGGTCACTGTAAGATGCGTTTTAAAAGTAGCTGATAATACACCCTGCATCTGAATTTACTCCCCCCTGTAACCGAATTAAGTAACTGACGAGGATAGTCTTATAAGTAAGGGCTTAAGGACTGGAATCTATTAATTGTTCCTTATGCAATATATTTCTGGAAGCTCATTAGAAACTATTAGAGCTTATTCACCCTTGCAACCTTTTCAGCAGATGTTCAGCTGTTTGTTTTTTCCTTCACTGCCTTAAGATATTTGGCTAAGCATTAAAACAAGACTGGAAGAGGTCAGGAAAGTATTTATTTCCCAGAAAAATAAATCAGGAAGTAAAATAGGTGGCAATTAATAAAAAAAAAAATCATCTGTAATCTATTAATGAGAACTGGAAAACAAGAATTAACTGCAAATTTGAAATTCAGAGCTGTAGCAAACATTGGAATTGCAACTTTTCTCTTTGCACAGACAGGAGGTTACAAAATGATAAAGAAGGAAAAAAGAAACCAAGAGAAAAAGGTAAAGAGCAAAATAAAATTATGACATCTGGAAAATTTCTTTTGCATCAGCTGCATTTGCCTTTGGCCCTTCAGTAATTCAGGGGAGGTGCAGTCTGTGATACTCACAGGGCTTCCTGAATGAACCATGGCCATGTCCAAGAGGGCTTTTTAGCCCACACCTGAGTGCCTGAGAGCTCCCTGACCTCACGTTATTTTGTCCGCCTTACTCCATGGTCTTGTGCTGTCTTTCAGCTGTTAGCTGCTGCCTCTCAGCTGAGACTCTTCTCTTGTGTGACATCTCCTCCACCATCCCACTGCAAAGCCAGGGGGGTTATTTTTAATTGCCGGTCGTTTTAACTTACCTGCTCAAATGTACACTGCACAGGCTTGAGTCACTCACACATACTTCTCAGCCTAGATAAGGTAACTGAGTGGAGACAGCTTCTCAAAATGCCTCTCTGCTGTGACTGCCTGCAAGTCCTCCCTCTTCTTTTCAGTACAAAGTCAAGCACTAACAGCTTAAACCGCTGCAGGGGATGCTTTGAGTTAAACTGCTAACCTTGCACTGAAATGGGCAAAAATGCTCACTTATACCTGCTCCTTACCACCTCTCAATCGTTAATTACTGCCTGTCGGTCAGATTTTCCTGGCGGCAGTCTGCTGACATCGATGGGGTGTATGTAGCAGAGCGTAAGTTCCCCAGGAGATCCAAACCAGGGGCTGCGGGGTGGTGCAGCCGGGTTTGAAGGGTAATGGTGGGGACGGCTGGTGAGCTGGGGCACATGTCTGGGGTCAGACAGGCATTTTGGATACTGTCTCTCATGGTATACCATTAAGTAAATCGCTTAATTCATATGGTACAGAGACCTGCAGTGCAGTGCGAGAGATAGGACTGAAACAAGACTCTGAATACACTGAATATACACAAGTAGCAGGCAGCTACTTTTATATAACAAGTAATTATTTCATGTCCAAGGAGGCATTAGAGGCTTTCTGCACCCTGAGAGAGTAGCTTGGCAGTGAGACAGCCATGGCTGAGCAAGAGCAGAAATGCAGAGCTCTTCTCTGAAGAGCGGGTGGCGCAGGGCATCTCCCTTTGTCACCTTCCAAAATCATTGTGCAAAGCGATGCCCGCATGTTGGTTAAATAAGCAACAACTAATTGGGTTTCAGCGAAAATCTACCAGTCTCTGTATCCTTAGCCAGTGCCTCTGGAAAGCAGAAAGCAAGCAGAGGCGTAGCAGTACTGAGAGAACTGGCACTGACAGCAGTGTGGCGAGTCAAAATATTAATGGCAGTGACATAGATGTTCACGTAGACACCATGCTGTTGGACTCAGGTGTCATTCATGCCTGTGCAATACACATGGAAGCAGGGCACACTGTCTCTGGACACACACACACACACACACCAGTACGTATATACGCTACTGATGTGACGTGTGGTTAAACACAGCGGGCGGGATGAGAACATGCTGGTGGGGTTCATGTGGCCCCTGAAAACGTTCTCGTTTGAGCACGCAGCTGGAAAACTCGCAGGGCGAATGCATATGGATGACTCCGGTGTCTGGAAAAACGTGCTGTGGCATTGCTGTATTGTACTGGAAGCTACAGACGGGCCCTGACAGCCTTCGTAAAGTGATAGGAAGCAAAATACCTGTGAGAGAGAGAAACTAATTCTGTGTTGATTAATGCCAGTGTTGTTGGTATTGATGGTTTAGCCGCCTGTACAAAACAAACGTGGGCAACCAGTTAATCTTGAAATAACTTGTACGACTGAATAAAGGAAGTTGTTGCCTAATCTATTTTATACTAATTGCTCCACGCCACAATTTCAGGGCCTGATCCAGTGAGACTTGACACCGAGGAGAGATACTCCATTCACTGCAATAGACTTTGGATCAAGGCTTCTTTTTAAAGGAAGCAAACACAGCATGCTAAACCAGCATTCATCTGAGTCAGCACTATGCGTTTCTTGAGAAGCAGACAAGCTTGATATTTTCTGTGTAGCCAAATGAGTGTTAACACTTACACACTGGATTGCAAGCCAGTAAAGCCAACCTGAGCACATCAAAGTTTTGGTAAGAGCCGGGGCCCTGTAGGCTGCTGCCTGCCACAGACTGCCTCGGTCGGGTGCCTGACACGGGGCTCTCACCGCTGCTTTGCTGCACAGAGTCATTTACCACCCAACAAACACTTAGTGCTTATGAACCATTTTTCAAAAATCACACTGGGGCCATACCTGGGGCTTTAGCTATTTAAACGTCTTAAAAAATCTGTCCCTCGGGAGGATTTAACTCGGCAGGATTCAGGCTGCTAAGGCTCGCATCATCAAAGGGACAAAAGCGTCAATCCATCTCTTTTCACGCCTAAGGACATAATAGTATCATGCCCCCTCCCATGAGGGGGTACTGTAGAGAAATTTCCAAGCTCTCAGCACCCAAACTAGCTAGCTCTGGAAGCAGATGGAGTATAATTATAGCAGTGTTGAGCTGCACCTGAACTAATTAGCTCTGCTGAGAAACAGGGATTGAATTTAATAATGCATGTTCTGCCATACCAAAAAGGCTAGGCTGCCTTTGAGACCCAGGTGAGTGTCTCTGCGTGGTGCTGTGCTGAACTCTGTGGATGTACTCTGAAAGTCAGCTCAGAGCTTTTTTTTTCATGATAATCCACTGCACAATGTAGATATCACCTTGTCCCAGCATTCAGGTACCATTGGCATAATTACTCCTCAGCTGTCACTTACCTCCTGACTATTAGTTTAGCATGTTAAGTTCTGCATATGCTCAAGATTTTGCTGTCCAAACTCACCTAAATATTGAGGTCTACCTCAAGGACTGTTGTGGCCTAAAGCCTTGAAGCCTTCAAAATGGGACTGTCTTTGCTATGGGCCTGATGTTACCAGCATGGTCAAAACATGCTCATAGTAAATGGTAGCTGTGAGAGAGAGGTAGAAGACCCAGGTTCAGATTGCTGGTCTGGGGCAGTGATAACTGTCAGATGTGGACTTGAACTCCCATTTTAGATACATTTCCTAATTACTGGGGTGAAAGTCAATCTCTCTGCCCTCAGTCATCTGCATATCAAATTATTTCTACGAAAAGGAGCAGCTCTCGTGGTGGTGACTGAGATATTTCTCCCACCCTGCAGGAAGCTGGCTGTTGGGGTGCTGACTTGGGGTGCTGGTTTGAACTCAATCTCCAGCTATGATTTGGGTAGATGAAACAGTTTGACCCTGTCCCCAACACCCTCAGGACGTGACGTAACTCCAAAGCTCTCACTTCTCCTGGCCTACCACTATTACTCTTTAAAAATGGAAACCTGACGTTTTGTATCATGCAAGTGTCTGAGATTATTTAGGAGCTTAATGGCTCTGAACAGAGACTCTGTCTCTCTGGACGTGTGTAAGCACTGCCCTTTTTTGCTGAAATTTATTTCTTGCTAGTTTGGCCCATGCCCTGCTCAGCAGCTTTTTGTTAACCCCGCACTTGGGTGCCTATCCATGGAATACTTGTGCATATATTGTATGAGGTAGGATCAGTACTATGAGCGAGGTGTTGCATTGCTTAATTCTGTAAAGCCTAATTACTACCTAGGAAGTGCAAATGGAAATTGGACCCTTGAATGACAAAGTCTTTTGAAAATTTAAGCCATGGTTCAAAATATTTGATGATTTTTTAATGTAGTTCCTTTAAACAAATTTAATGACTCTGTGTGCTGCAGACAGCAAATTACAAGCACTGGATCAAGCATACACACAAATCCAGAGGTCAGTCTTCTAATTGGTTCTCCGATTTTAAAAAACACAGGCTTCAATGTTTTGAGCCAAAGGAGATTTTTGATAGCTAGCACTGATGCATCTTACTGAATCTGTTGTTGCAGAGGTAACTAGTTCTCTCATCAGAAACACAAAATACGTTTGGTTTTGTTGCAGAATTGTTCTTTTTCCTGCCATTCTGCAGATGGGGTCTGAAATAAAATCTCTCAATAAGAAAAAGATCTGATGTACGAGATTTGCACTATCTTTGTTGAATTCCATTGCCTGTGCAAGAAATGTGGGAGTCCGTATTCCCCTCCTCTTCCTCTATTTGCTCTGCAACATTTTTGGCTCAAATAACCTGTTTCTGAAAATACTAGTGGTAAGAGGATGAGCAGAGGCATTACAAGCACTATTGCATTTGTAATAAGGTGAAAGGGAGAGGTGTGAAGAGAGGAAGGAAAATCCTGAATCTGAGATCTTCCCCCGCACTTCTTCTGGCGTGCAGAAACAGACTGCTTCTTGTACAGGGGATGGAGTAGAAGTACAACCTATCCCTAAATAATTAAATGAATACTTAACCTGCAGGTTTAAAACTTACAGTATATTATAAAACAATTATGTTTCCTTTGCATGAAAAAGCTGAATTGCCATTCAGCTTCTTTTGTCATCTGTACACATAAGTTTGGAGCAATTAGTATGAATATATTGCAGGTGCAGTATCTCAGGAAATTGCAAGAAGCTGTGCTGTATTTTTGTGCCATAGAGGAGTGCCAGAACTATAACTCTTGGAAGAGTTGAAAACTGGAGAGATGTGAGCATTTGAAGCGTGATTTTATAATCATAACAAGCACCGATAGCCGTCTACATAATAGCCATGAAAAGAATGCCGTATTTTCTCAGATTGTACCGCTACTCATTTAATTTAACTGGAGACTGCGAACTATTTAATTTTAGATTGTGGATTACCTTTCTCATGTGCCCAGTTTATCTTTCGAACTGTAAATAGAGTTTTTCGAATGGTAACAGCAGTGGTGGTGTTAGCTTTGATGTTATCTGCAGACAACATCCTATTCTGGTGAAACACATCTTTGCATGTTCTTTAAGATAAACTACTTAGGAATTCAATGTCCCTGAATTTTGTTTGGTATCATTTTATCATATCTAATTGTTCATATAAAACTGATCCTTGTACCTGACTCCGAGATGCAGTTTCATTTTTAAGTGCAAGTTCCTCATAAATTCAGATGAGCATGGTAAGATAAATGCTTCCTAAAGCCAAATCTCAGTGTCATAAATGGTGATATTTTTTTAGCAGAGTGATAACAATCCACATCTGCCGAGAATTTGACCCTTAGAATTTCCTGACCTGATAATAATTTCTTCTGGTGCTCCATTTATGTGAGTAGAACAGAGGGACCTCAAAGACCACGGCGATTATTCATATATGGTTTGATGTCCTTTTATTCCACCACAGAGGCTTAAAGGGACCACTGTGATAATAAGATTCATGCCCACCATTTTACCTATGCAAAATCACTGACTTGATGAATGATATTGATATGGAACATTTCCTCCTTTGCAGGTATGAAGGGAAAAATTAATCCTGGGGACTTCAATGAGAAACCCAGTGACTTCAGCCAAAACCATTTGCCCATGGAAAAGCTTCTGATAACCACTGTTGCACACATGGAGCGCACGTCCACTTAATTTGACTTTTGGGAAGTGGCAAATGAGGGGGAAATACAAGTACCAGATCTAAAAAAAACCCTATGGCAAAAAAAGGAGTTTTCAGGTTGTTAGCATGGTGAGTCATAGAATCATAGAATGGTTTAGGTTGGAAAGGACCTTGAAGATCACTGAGTTCCAACCCCCCTGCCATAGACATCTGCACAATGTTTCCATGAATATGACAACATCAGCGACTACCCCTTACATGTAGCTGCAGTAATACATACACACTTCAGTGGAGTGGGATGAGGTAAGAGGGTTTACTCAGAGATGGAAATAGCGGGAGGAGGATATCACATGAAGCAAACTCCTGGAGCAGGCAAGACTTGTGACAGGATAAAGATCATTTTTTCTGTAGATAGCAGTCCTAAAAATGCAGTTGCTTGGTGGGGTGTTATATGAGAAAAAGATACGTGTTAAAACTCAGCGTTGTACTGTGTGATGCATGGATGTTTTCAGAGTGCTAGTTCTTAATGATGGAAAACAGGACACACTCAGCTCCCCTCTAAAGATTTAATGCTAATGGAAAAACTATTTTTTCCATATAATCTTAGTCTGAGAAAAACCCTTATTCTGTATTGATTATGAAGTAAGAAAATCTGTGGGCTCCCTGGCACTACCCCGCTCCTCTGTCCCCAGGTTCTCTGCGTGGGTCTGTAGCTAATGTGGCAACACCTGTCCTATATTTCAAGTGTAGCAGGAGGCCTTTTGAGCAAACTGTCATTTAGAAAAGAGCTAGAGATTGCATAGTCCCCTGTGGCTCTGGGAAAATTTAATGGAGTTGGAGACTAATTCCCTCACCATTGCTCCACGGAGCATGGGGAGCAAATTCCCTTACCTCTAAGGAAGAAGTCAAATGTTCTCAGAGGGGGACCTCAGCCAATTTTTCTCTTTCC
>NW_009648955.1:6249386-6251805 GCF_000708025.1 Charadrius vociferus
TCTTTCCCTCCTTCTCGGGTTATGTTTTCTATGGGCATGACTGAGGATTGACCCTATGGAAATTAGAATTTGAGAAGACCTATTATAAAATTGATTTTATTTCCTTGTTGCTGCAAAGTTGTTCCCTATGGCATGTTCTCTCATGATTTATCCAGGAGTTTCAAATGTTGTAAGTACCAGTGGTTCTGTATTTCCCCGGCCTGTCTCACTGACGGATGGTGCAGAGATGGGGATCACAAGATACAGCAGAGAGGAAAAGAGAGATAAACAAATAACATAAAGATGAGATTTCGTTTTTACGGTAGGAGTAAACTGCTCAGGAGGATTAGGAGTGAGACCAGCAGCATTTGCAGTGTATAATCCGGGTGATCTAGTAGTTTAGATCTAGTCTATGTTTAAAGACAATGAAATTTGCTTCAGACGCAAACCCAAGCACTTTTAACATTATCTCCCTTTGAATATTTCCCCACACTTGTATGATGTTTGCACAATATCTGGGAGAAAAGCTTCTTATTCCTTCCCTCTTCCCCCCTGTTCTCTTATTAACGCCTCCCGCCATGCAACCCCCTGCCCATGAACGCTTATTGGGAAGAAGATGCGATGAGAGGTGCTGAAGCAACACAAGATACGATGTTCTTGAAGAATCTCTGATCTGCTGAGCAACGTCTTGAGAGATTTACAACTCCAAAGAATTTACCATAAATAAATAAAACCTTTCAACACCTTACAGCTCCTGGGAAACAAAATCCAAAACATTCTGAGTTTCGCTTATCACTTCTTATTGCCAGTGTTACCGGTGATTTTGCTGTCTGTTCAATCCCATTGTGCTGTCCACCTTCCTCTTTCATTCTGCCTCAAGCAGCCACAGCAATATTCCATCTCTTCTGCTCCTCGTCTGTCCAATACAGCAGTGCATGGGTAATGTAACGCTTGAGAATAATAACCTGGTGTCTTTTCTGCCTTCTACATATGAGATTCGCTATTTTCTACTTTTTTTTCTCTTTGGTACTCTCTCTGGAAATTTTCATGCAGACAGCAAATGTGATTGTGAATTCAATCTCCAGGTCTTTCTTTCCATGGGGCACCTCCTTTCCTTCATTGCTCTTGCTTTGTTTGTTCAAATTAAATATTTATTGCATTTTAAAGAAGAATGAACTTTCCGTACAAGATAATAAAGGATTTATCTGATGATAAAACATGTAAATCTTTCCAGAAACTTCAGGAGGATTTTAATATTAATGCAGATCAAATATGGAAAGATATGCAATTTGCAAATAGTTTTATGGAAACAGGAAAAGCTGTGGAGTCAGTGCAGAAGTAATCCTTATTAGGATGAGTTTCTGATATTGATAAGACAAACATAAGAGTATCTCATTTTTTCTCTTGCTTAAATCTTTTCATTCTTTTGTGAAAAGACAGGAAAGAATGACAAGTCTTTTTTGAAAAATAAATTGCTGAATAAATCATTAAAGAAGTAAATACAGGGAACATGTTTGTAGTGACAAGGAAAGAAAATCAGTTGTGTAATAGGTTGTCTCAATTTCTAATTTCCAGAGGGTCAGTCATCAGTCCCCCCTGTAGAAAAAATAGATTAATTATAGATAATTAATATTTTACTATTTTTAATATTTTAATAAGCATGGATGTCCCACCTCTTGCGGTGCCCTCAGGGTAACTTTCCCTTTCTCTTAGTATGAATTTCAGTACAATGAGGGCCTAGTACTCAGTAATCCTAGCTTAATGCAACATGCTAACTATAATTAATGCTTGAAGTACTTTATTTTTTAAATCTCCCATTTATTCTTTCTAAAATATCTTTGAAAACATGTGATGTACTTACTCAACAGCAAAACAAACCAGAAATGTTAAGTTTGGAGAAAATGAGAGGAGAAAAGCAAGAGGCAAGATAGAGGTGAATTTTTAACATGGCAAAGTTCTCAAGTATCCTTTCCAAGTTTTAGATTTTTTTTTTTTAAAAATGAATCATGATACTGGTAGTGAAATTTTATAGCTCATGTTATAACCATTAAGGAGGAGCGTGGAATGGAGGGATATTGGAATTCCTGCTTCATGCCTAAATGGAGTATTCCACTTTGGTATTATCTCATCACTACTTTTGTCACAGGGACATCCCAGTTTGATTTGGCTAATTTTCTCACATTCTCATAGTTTACACAAATCGATTTAACAAAGCTGGATGTAATTGGAGAGATTTGTGGTCGAAAAATTCACAAGATCAAGGACTTAATAAAATAGGATCGTTTTTTTGGAAGGTCCTCAAGGACCTAAGTCTTTTGCTGCATGAAGTCCAGGGTTCCCACACCCAGAATTACGCTGAGTATTACAGAGGAAGGGTCACTCTGCACAGCCTCTACTTTTCAGATCTATGTCTCTTCTTTGCAGACAGCTTCCCTCAGCA
>NW_009648955.1:6251909-6258903 GCF_000708025.1 Charadrius vociferus
CAGCAGGAAATCCTCAAAGGTCCACAAACATGTTTAGGAGTGCGGGACAGGTGGTGCACAGCCCAGTGATCCAGAGATCACCTTATTTTTCCAGCACTTTATTGTAATACTGTCTCTTCACAGTCTTAACATTAGCATTTTGAAAGAGATTTCAAATTTGCCCAGTACGATGATTTTGCAAGTCTGCATATGAAACTCATTTGTGCTGTGCTTTAAAATAATTTCTGAAAACACCCTGCTCCTATTTATTATTCAACGTGAAGTTTATTTCACTTACTGTGTTCTAGGGCATACTCTCAGCTAACTAGTGAAAAACCTCTGCAGGATGTTTTGCTCATTAGAAAGGCATTTTGATGTTAAAGAAATATTTTCCTTTTTATTTTAAAATGTCTCATTGGATAAATAGTATACAGATTTTCCTGAGATGTGCAGTGAGAGCAGCTGCTTGGAAAATGAAGAACAGAGCCTTCAGATCTCTGAAATTAATGGGAAAGTTCAGTGAAATTTGGATTAGATTCCAATGATAAAGCAATCTGAAACAGAAACATCATTAAAAGATACTGGTAATGGAATTGCGAGTTTGTTTGTCTGAAAAACAGCTTGTGAGTAATAAGTAATGAATTATTGTTAAGAAGTACATCTGTCTTTAACGGGAAAAATGTCTTGTTGACTGCATTGTACATCTGTACTGATGAAATTATTAAAATACGTACCTTTGAGATAAGAGGAGGTACTATAAAGACGACCAAGCAAACAGAGGGCTAGGGGGCTTTTATGCTAATTAAATGATGGACACACAGTGAAGAGACAAATTGTTAATATATGCTAAACATAGAAATTCTAGAAGACCATCTGATACATTCTGTCAGAGAGAAAACATGTCTGTTTAATTAAGGGCTGTAATATTGTATGTATGCTTGCAGGCAGAGATAAGGTAGCTAATCTAGCTTTTCCTGAGGTGCACTCTGTCTTTTTAGTGCTTAAATTTCAACCTTAAGATTCCCCTAATGTTGCTGTTTGTATGGGATTTTTCTCGGTTTCTGGCACGTAACCGATTCCCTGAGAGATAGATGCACCTCCAAATAATGATTGCTTGTCAGAAAGATAGCTTTTCGTACCTGGCTTTAATGCAGACCTTTATTTTACAGACAGGTTTCTCAGAGGCTTATGCTGTCTTATTTTTAATGGATAAAAAAAAAAAATAGAGGTGGGTGGGAAATGCTGTCATGCAGACATTCCAGGCGAGACCGGGACAACATCTCATTTGAATAACCACCCTACGGATCCGTCAAGCTGAGCTGAGACATGCCTCAGCCACCTCGACTCTAAATCGAGCCCTCGGTTCAAGGGCGGGATGCAGGAGAGCCCACAGCCTGCCTGTGCCTCGGCTCCCCTCGCTGTGCTGCCTCTGCTCGGGAGAGCGCCGGTGTGGGCAGACCATGGGCTCACAGAGGAGCTTAATTGCACCTTTGCTGCATTAGGCAGAAGCATATGGCTCAAAGCCTACAGGAAAATGTCCGAAGAGGAATTTTGCAGCAATAACATAAACCTTATTTTGCATGAAGTAAACCCGATATTTGTTGTCTGAGTGCCTTCCCAGGGTTTGAAAACCATGCAGTGTTCAATTTCACTGAGTTTGGGGTATTTGCCTTCATTCACTCCCCAGTCTACCATTATTTTTATGGGGAAGCTGCATTTTCCAGGGCTGTGTTTGTGGACCGCAGTATATGAATTTTGCTCTTAATCATTGCCCATATAAAACACTGGGGAGATGGATATCTGCCCCATGGAAATTCAAGTGATAGATTCAAAGCAAACCTGGCATGACGTGTACCTCCCTTACAAAGCTCTCACAGTTATTTTTTTTTTTTAGTTGAGTAGGTCTTGGTAGGAGCAAACCAGCCTCCCACAAGCTTTGCAGTGGTAAACCTGTACTAGTAGTGACTACTGTTCTGAGAGATGTGAAAAGTGAAATGGGTGCAAATAGCACCAGGATTAACTTCTCACTTTTATTTTAAATGTCCAGGTCTCAAAAAGCACCAAAATCTTGTCAATTCTTGGTGCAAAGCGACATGCGGCTGGTGAGTGAACATCCAGGTGGGTCCTGTGGAGGAGCTCATGGTGCTGCGCTCAGCAATGGACGGGCACCACCAATGCAGCTGAACTGATCTGATTCTCTTTGTGCTTGAGCTATAGATGTTTTCCCAAACAGATTAGCACTGATTAGCAACGAATTATCAAGCGTAAAATGAGTTTCTTGGCTTTTAGACAGTGGACACGTATAAAGAATGGATATCTGCAGGAGGAGGAAAATGGGTATCCACGGATGAGTAAAATGCTTGGACATATTTGTTGTTGCAGATTATTGTCTGCTCAGAATAAAAGTGGTCATTGCTAGTTAAATAAAAACACCTCTGTCCGTTACAGTTAAGTGCTTTTTCTTTTTTGTGTGCGCGTGTGTGTGTGGAAAGAGGAGCTCTTAAATTATTTCCTTTCTGCTTATCTGTGATTTTTGAAAATATCCAGCAACATGGTATTTAATAATTTCTGTCATTCAGAAGCAATCTGCTCTTTAGACGGGGCTGTTTCCTGAAAACGCTGATGTTGAGGATGCTGAAAACATAGGGTGAGGGAAAACTCAGGTTCCATCTTGAATAGGTCTCCAGACACTGCGTTGCTTTAAGAGAAGGTAAAAGATGTGTTAAGTGCTTAATGGCTATTTGGAGGACAAGTAAGCAGTTGGAGTACTTTCCCTAGAGAGGAATATTATTGGAAAGGGAGCTGCTTCAGACAGGGGTGAAAAAGAGGGAAGCTGGTCCATTTGATGATGAAGAAGAAGAGAGTGATCAGTGAAATGGTTGGTCTTTGCTCCATAAAATAAGAGGACTCTTGCTTTATTTCCCTGACAACAGGATGAGGTTGTAAGGCTTCTCCTGGCCGGCAGGTACATGCAGTCTGCTCAACCCTTCTGCCAGTTTGCTTTAGTTATTCTAAGCAGTCTGATGGTAGGCGCAATATCCCCTCAGTGAACAAGAGTATTATCACTTTAATTATCTTTAACTACTAGGCATGCTGTGATAGTAGGCACTGAGAGATTCAATATACAGTAGATCTGGTAAAAACTGTTGGTCTTGAGTGGACTGAGATGCTTGTTTTTTGCAAATAAGAGCTAATGTTTGTTACTAGCACTCATCATCTTGGCTATACATGCAAATTAATTTGCCAGGCTTATGACTGACATCCGAAAAAAAAATTATGTAAAAATAGAGATGATGCCCTACATTTGCTTACCAAAAGGAAACTTTGTCATTTGTAAACGAAAAAAAAGCCAAATATTTTTAACTTTTTTTATGAAACTAGCTAAAAAAATGAATAAGAAACCTATTATGTTTTCTTATGCGGTGAACAGAAAGGTGGATATTTATATCAAATTTCTGTATCTGAGTGTCTACAAAGGGAGCACTTGCACACTGATGGGACAAAGGAGGGGAAAAGGTTATTGAATTACTGACTTTCTGTTAAAGAATTTTGCTTTTGCTGTTTGTTGAAAGGAGACATTATTACAGAAATCTCACTGAACAACTCGAATTTATATAAAACCAGATTTCAAAATAAAAATTTCTAAGAGGCTGAAGTATAACCCTTTATATGATATATTCCTTTAAGGCATCCAGTTATTTAACAATTTCTTATTACCTTCTGTTTTTTCCATTCTGTGTTTTCTTTCATTCCCTTATAGACAGACCCTTGTTATCTAACACGCATTTACTCATCTCTGTTTCTTCTCTTTATGCATTCATTTTCCATGGCTGCCTCCTTTTCCACTTCCCAAATCCTTTCCCCTCTGTGTTGTTTCTTTTTTGGGATTGAAGCTGCCCAGAAATGTGTGTCAGTAGTATTAACTTGCATCTTAAGAACCCAGCCTCCCCATGTCTAGTTCTTAAAAACAATGGGCTAATGAGGAAAAGATGCATGACTTCAGCTTTTTATTTATTTCTAGGCTCACTGTGAATCGTAAGCCATGTGATGCACCTGGGCATGCCGGCTTTACTGGAAGATTCATGGACAGTTACTGTACTCATATGATGTTTCTAGACAAATACATGTATTGCAGGTGTGTAGCACTGTTTTCGCAGTGGTTTCTTGAAGGGTTACAAAGAGCACCCATGCTGTGATGATGCACCAGCATGCAGACATCACTGAGGTATTCAGACATCAATGGTTAGCCCTTGCTTGCCTTTAAGTGAGTCCATTCCAAGCAATTTGTCATCTCTCTGTTTCCAGCAATATTAAATACACAGCCTTGCACCAATCTCGTGTCGTAGAAGAATGTCTGTACTTGGAGTAGTGTGTTCATTGAAGACTTTTTTTCTTTTCTTCACTCTTCCACCTTGTGTGGATCTTTAACGATCTGCTATATGCTGCCTCTTTCTCTAATCTTCCGAGAGAGCCAGTAGGCACAAACTGTACTGAAAAAATTATAGCATACCACACTCTGAAACTGTGAGCTTGATTCTAGCCCGTCTGGTGGGACTGCTGCTGAAAGTCAGCATCTAAAGAAGCAGCTCATTTGAATTCTGGGCGTAAACGTGAGTTAATACGAATATGCTCAGAGACTGAAGGCTGATGTATCAAAGACACCATTCAACACCACCTCAGGAGTGTTCCTAATAGTGCGACCATTTTTTTCTTTCACTTCTGTCAAATTTATCAATGTCTGATGTCATTCTTTCTCAAAAAGAGAGCCTATTAATATGTATAAAGTAAAAAAAAAAGTTCATCCCTATGCATTAACATTTACTCATGGCAATTATGTCTGAGCTTAATAAATTCATATACTCCCCCCCCTCCCCCCCCGCTTTTCTTTCTTTCTATTCCACCCCCTAGAGAAAGTGGCACCAAATCTATCAATTTTTATGAAGCTGTGTGTATGTGTGAGTATGTGTACCCTTGTACATATATTTACCTGTGTGTATATATACATCTTTCTCTATATATACTTCAGTACTAATGACTGAATAATTTTACCCACTTTTTTTATCTTACTGCTAGAGCATTTCCTAAGAAAACTAATGATGGCTTACCTGGAGCTAGACTGAGCTATTAGGCAGGCACATAACTGCATTGCCCCAGGAAGTATACAAGGAAGGAATTGGACCTGAGAGCGGCATAGTTTGTCTTGTGTCTCCCTCCTGGTTTGTGAAACGAAGAGGTAATTTACACTTCTGCTTTTTCATGTGCCTGTTTCTGGTGCAGGTTAAGTTTCCTATGCAGTCAGCCAGCATAGGAACCAAATGGCTCTCACCTCTTACCATCTCCCTTGTCCCTGCAGACCCTTTCTCTCCAAGCCTGGACCGTCCTATCCTGCTGGGCATCCCCTGGGGATGCCCACCTGCCAGGCTGTGCTGGAGAAGGGACAACCTGATAAATATCCTCTGTGCGTGGAAGCAGCCATAAGGTTAAATGCTGCATGTCTCCTTTCATGAAATGTTTGCCTGTCTGTGTTTGCTCAAAATCTCCCTAAAAGGGCCAGCTCTCAGTCCCTGACCTCCGCTGCCCTGTGCGGGGTTGGGGGGGGGCGGGGGAGGGGGACGACTGTGTACCCCCTGTGTTGTGCCGCTTGTCCACCCCTCTGTGGATTCAGGATGCAGCGGTTGGTGAAAGGCATGAGTGTGGGACCTCTCGCCCATGGGATGTGTGTCAGCGCTTTCCCCACCTGCAGCAGGAGGACCTTATGCCACGAGCTGGGGTTTGCACCGGTTTTAGTGGAAACCACCACTTGTTTTAGGCAGTGAATGACGCACGTAGGCAAGGAGGTCCTGTGTAGGGTGAGATTTCACTGGAAATGAAGGGAGCACCTGGAGGCACCTTCTCAGGAAGGGGCTGTGACTCCAGTTCATGTCCTTGGTTTGATGCAGCCTGCAACCATCCCTCTTCAGTGAGGCTGGCCAGTTTCTGAGGGGTGGGAGTAGGTGAAGTGAGAAGATGTTGGTCAAAAGATAGAGGAGAGGTTATATCTTAATGCTACATAAATCTCTTCCTCCTGCAGGGGTGTTTATAATGCAATTAAATCCCCCTCCATGCCCTTCCAGCTCCACAGTGGGACCTGGAACTTGCAAATAAATGAGTCTTTGCAAGAACTTTAGGTTCGAGGGATGCACCTGCCTTCTGTTCTGTGACAGGGTAGGATGGAAGAGGAAAGACCAGAGAAGATAAACTCCTATTTCAAGGAATAAGTTCAGTGTTATTGGCTCAGCTAGATCAAAGAGCTGCTGTTGCAGTAATCACTGCAGTACCTAGAGGCTACAGTCAGGATTGGAAGGATGCGGCTTTGATGTTTTCCTAAAATAAACACAAACATTTTTTTACTCTTTTAAGATGAGTCAACAAAAGAGCAACTAACTGCTCTGTTAGCCAAAAGGCCCCCAGCACTGCTTTGGTCACTTTTTCTTCTGCTGGGGTTTAAATCACAGTTTAAACATTATCTTCATTTGTTCTCTTAGTGATCCACTGGAAATTAGAGGGCAGAAGAGAGAAGGAAAGCAGGACCTGCGGCTTTAAAAATAAGACTTTGGTATCTGTTGATTCATGTTCAACCCTCTCCAGGTTGCATCCTCAAGACTCACACTGAAACGTGCAGCAGCCCTGCCTGGCGGGAGGTTAGTCAGAGTGGACTGCTGTGTCCCTAGACATCACCCCATCAGCCTCAGGGCAGCCACAGTTGTCTGAGGTATTCATGTTTGTGACCCCACAGCTATCTTACCGTGTCCTGTTGGCTTTCGGGGTTCAAGTGTGATGCTTCAATCCAGCAGTCAACTGTCAGCAGTAAATAACTGTATTTACCATTGTCAAAATGCTATTGTTTTATTCAAAGAAACACTGTCTATGTGTTTCTGTTCATGTGACTAACACCACCACAGTTAACTTTTACTGGGCTCCCCATCTCTACAGTGGCACAGCTGCTGAAGCCCCTGCAAGCTGGGTGATTTATAAG
>NW_009648955.1:6258924-6262277 GCF_000708025.1 Charadrius vociferus
TCAGCATGAATCTATAACCTAACCCTTTCCCTCATGGCATTAAAAGGTGCAATTAATCAATAAAAGGGATCAGTTAATATTCTCCACACGTAAGTGCCAAGCATCAGAATAATATGCTCTCTTGTGGCTGGCATCCCATCATTTTGTGATTTAGCTAAAAAGGAAATTGGCAGGACAACCGCAGCGTACACCATGGGATTGCTCTGCAGATCTGGGGCCGTTGTTATATCTGCTGCAGAGAAATATTTTCTCTGCTGAAAGAGTTTTTTTTTTTAAATAAATAGAAAAGTTAGTAGGGAGCAAAATTTTGATTTCTGGGGTTTGGGAAACTTTCTTCCCTTATTTCAAAGACTTAAGTGGCATAGGGGAATCCCCTAGCAGCCATAGACCCTGGGAATTAAGTTTTCTCCATCTGTTCCCTATTCCCTAAGCCACATAGCATGAATCCTACTACCATCTATTTCTCTAAGCAGCCTCCTGTGGAAAGAGGGAGACTTGATTAGTGCGTGTGCATATGGTTGCCTGTCCACATTTGGAAAACCGACCACTGAGAGAAACATTGGCTTGATGTTCGTTACCGTCCTCGAGCTCTCTGCACTGTATACATGAAAAGGTAACATTTCCATTGCAGGACGCATTGCATGTGGGAAACAAGGATTGAGATATTCTTACCAGAAACTGAACCAGTTCATTTCTATACAGTTCTCAAAACAGTCCTCCTCTTAATAAAAGGCTGACCAGGGTTCAGCAAGTATGTTGCTCTTGTGTGTCACCAGTGCTCTGCAGACGACCTCGAACAGTTTACCAGCAGGTGCAGTCTTCTTAGCAATACCTTCTTTCCTCAAACCATTTCAATAGTGTTCATAAAGCAGTACTATGTATCTTCATATTTCTTTATCTTAATTCTGAGTTGCTGTTGACTTTTCTAACTGAATGTCTTGAATTTTTTTCTTCAGCTTTTTTTTTTTTTTTGAATGACAGAAAATGCCATTATAAAGCAAGCTTCTCTGATCTTTTAGCTTTCTGGTGAGTAACTAAAACAGGCTTTTGAATTTTCTGTATGTTTTCTGTATGAAGCTGCCATGAACTTAGAGCAGGTTTTCATTCCAGGCTGTTTTGTCTATGTCTAAGTGCTAATGTTTCATTTCATTTCACAAGCTACTGCTTTTTCTGGAGCAGAGGCATTTCTGTTACACTGAGTTTCAACAGAGCTGGCCTTGCTTAGGCCTGAATATGGGTCATTTTGTATCTGACCGAGACCATTTAGTACAGTGGTGGGTTAATTTTAAGATTTGATACTTGTTTAGAAAAAGCTTTGCAGGACACGGCTTCATCCTATGTTCCTTATTCACTAGACTGCTCTTTTTCATTCACCTTTGAAATGCCTATAATACGGTCCATGTGTGTAGACTATGTTTTATGGATCAAGTGAATTGGCAAATTAAGCTGCCTGGCTATGGAATTCAGTTCCTTGAAGTGCAGCGCTGAGTCTTTCGTTCCAGTGCAGAAAGGGGAAATTTATAACAGACGTCAGTGGATTTGAGATATTGCAGGACAGTTACTTTTTATCAGTGGTGCCTTAATAATGAAGAGTTTCAAAAAGAGCACTCTTGCAGAACTTGACAATCACCGTCTGGACACAGGCTGGCCTAACATTTGGTTAATGGTTTGGGGTTTTTTTTAGGGACATGGCTGAACAATGAAAAATGAACTTCATGAACTTCATGAACAATCACAAGAACTTGAGAGTCTGAAGTTGTTGTGTACAAAAGCTTTAAAAGGGTTCAGTCTGTGAATGTTTAAATTACTAAATATTGCTATTTATTCTAATTTTGATCAAGAAAGAGATTTGCAAATGATGCAAATTGGTTATAAAAAATTTGCATCTGCAGCTGTCTGTACATTAATATGAAAAAAGATTTACCTATAATATTTTATTCCAGAAATTCTGTTTTTAAAAGTTCTATTCAAACACTGCAGTATTCTAAGCAATGAAAAATAAGCAAGAGTGTTTTCAGCTAAATCCTGTGCTAGAAAATAACTAAAATGCCAGTGGCTTTAATTATACATCACCTTTGTCTATGTGTTGGTTAGCAGAAACATGACTGGAGGTCCTGTAGACAACTTTATGTAGGATGGGTATTCAAATCAGAGAATGGGAAAATTTCTCTCTCTCTTTTTCCATCTGTTACTTCTCTTAACAACAATCTAGCAACCTTTTCCTGAGTGAAAAGCAACATATGCATGATCATCATTGTTAGTAGCAGAATTGTAGTATCTTTGACCTCCAAGAGTCGAAGAGGAGACCATTGTTCCAAACACTATACAAATGCAGCACCTGTGTAAGTGTAGCTCTAGAAGGAGCATCCTAACTTGCTCCAAGCAAGTTAAGACAGGGACACTGGCAATGATAAAATGGCTATGCCATCATCAGCTAATGTCTCCTTTTCTGACAGAGTGAAGTGAACATCGCTGTTGCTGTGAGAAGATCCATTGTGACCTGCGGTTCCGCAGGGGGCTGACCTCCTGGAGAGCAGCTGTATGGAAAGGGACCTGGGAGTCCTGGTAGACAACAGGATGACCATGAGCCAGCAATGTGCCCTGGTGGTCAAGAAAGAGAATGGCATCCTGGGGTGCATCAAGAAGAGTGTGGCCAGCAGGTCGAGGGAGGTCATCCTCCCCCTCTACTCTGCCCTGGTGAGGCCACGTCTGGAGTACTGCGTCCAGTTCTGGGCTCCCCAGTTCAAGAAGGACAAGGAACTGCTGGAGAGGGTCCAGCAAAAGGCTACAAAGATGATTAGGGGATTGGAACAGGTCTCTTATGAGGAAAGGCTGAGGAACTTGGGTCTTTTTCGTCTAGAGAAGAGACGACTGAGGGGGGTCTTATTAATACTTACAAATACTTAAAGGGAGGGTGCCAGGGGGATGGGAGCAGTCTTTTTTCAGTGGTGCCCAGTGATAGGACAAGAGGGAACAGGCACAAACTTGAATATAGGAAGTTCCATCTTAACATGAGGAGGAACTTCTTTACTTTGGGGGTGGCAGAGCACTGGAACAGGCTGCCCAGAGAGGTGGTGGAGTCTCCCATACTGGAGACATTCAAAACCCACCAGGATGCCGTCCTGTGCAACCTGCTGTAGGTGACCCTGCTCTGGCAGGGGCTTGGGCTAGATGATATCCAGAGGTCCCTTCCAAACCTGACCATTCCATGATTCTGTGATTCTGTGATTGAGGTGTCCAGTTTCACAGTGCCTGAGGGGCTACACTGGACCTCACCCAGCGTGTTGGTCTCAGTTGTATGGGCCTTTAAGTCATTAGCAAAATATTTTCTTTCCTCATGATACTAACCAGTT
>NW_009648955.1:6262320-6306068 GCF_000708025.1 Charadrius vociferus
ATAGCAATATAAAAATTACTTGGAGGGATTGTTCTAGTAATAGCTTGTAATATATTTTAATGATTCTTTTCATTTACTGAATAACATTTCAGGTAAAATCTTATTCCAGACACACACATTTCTGCTATTAATACCACGGCTGTGTTACAGCAACTTCTCATAACAAGATATTATTTTATGAGGGTTCTCTCATAAGAGAAGTTTCTTTTTCATTTTCAGTTTGTTAAATTATAGCAGTCTCTGGATCTGATGGTGAAGAGATGGGAGCCTTGTATTTGGCTACAGTTTTAGATAACTACATTATTTATGAAAGTAAGCATTTCTCCTTACAATGTCACAGGAAATAATCTGCATAATCCTCATCTTCTTGCAGAAATCAAAACATGATTCATTTCCTTTTCACAGGTTTTGATGGTGTAAAAACATAAGAAAGTCACTTCTTCAAAATACAGCCTCTGAGGCCAGAGAAAATCTCTACCTGTTCTCAAATGCTTCTCTGTTGCTCGGAGAGGCTGATCCACAGGCACCAATGTCAAAGGAAGGTGCTCAAGGCCTAGGGCCTGGGATGCTGAATATGGCACTTTTTCTAGGTAGAATGGGAACACAGAAGGAGGATATTTTTACAAAGAAAAATACTTGCCTGATTCTCCTGTCACTGCTCAATGACACGCATTTATGTATACTATTTAAAGCTGCATTAAATGCATGAGTGTAGTCTGTGACACTCAACTCAACAGATATTAAAAGATCCCAGGCTATGGTAATCATTTAACTTGCTCTTTAAGGCATTTGCAACTGCTTCACATTTTCTATGCCTTTTTAGTGTGTGAGACAAAAGCTGGATTGTGGTGATGGCTGAGAGAGCTACCCTTTCCCTTCTTTTCCTGCTATTTTGGAAGAAAGGACTGGTTATTTTTGTTATTATTTTATACCAACACCAAGTTGAAAACATTTGTAGTTATTTAAGTGCTTAAGGAGGATCTGCTTCTTACCTCGGGCTAAGACAGTAAACTCTTCCATGTGTTGACTGCATCAGTTATCCCTACAAGCTTTTCACATGCCTGAAGGGTATTTAGTCAGACATACCCTCTCCGTTCTAGAGAAATCTCCAGCGAAGGTCAGCCAAACCAGCAGCTCTTACTCAAGAACAACATGATGGGTATGTATGTGTGAATGGGAGGTCAGTGATATGGTACCGAGGAAAGAAAGTGAGGGTAGCCCTTTCCTTTTCAGCCCCTGCATGAGAATAATAACTGGTTTCAGAAGAGAAGAGCTGGGATTTCCTTGCTCTGCCATCTGCACTCCAAGCAGCAGTGAGAATGAGGCCCTTCCCAAAACCTGATTTGAAGTTTTCATTCTCCAGATCTTTTAAAGTATCTTCTTTGCTAATTTGTAAGGAAGCACTGTGCCAGATCACGCAGTGTGGGACCATGTGTCTCGTGGTTTCACTCTAATGCTGTAGTGCAGAATGAGAGTTTGCCATCCAGCAGGGCTCTACAGACTGAGTAGCCCTCAGAACTGCATCTGTGTTTCACTCCTCTCCTGATGTTCATCTTCTCCCTTAACCAGGCACCAAATTCAGCTGGCAGGTGGGCATGAGCAATCCCCCACCCACCTGCATCTGATATGTGTAGTCATGAGGTGGGGGGCAGGCTGAAAAAGTGGATATATGAGCCTATTTTCATGGGGAACAGGGAATCTGACATGGGGGGAAAGTGTGTAAGTCACACTGAGCAAATGAGACCTGCCTCTCCTTATGGCCTCTGAGTTCTAGGAAAGCTCTCCCTAACCACAAAGCTCAATATTCAAATGTCAGTCCTTCCCATACAACTAATTCACCTTAAAAGGGTTGTATATGTGAATAGCCTCACTGGGATCAAAGGAGTTATTTACCTGCATGCAGTGCTGTGCACAGACATGTGCGGGATCAGGCCCTCTAGGCACACAGCAGGTTTCATTACCCTGCGCGATGCTAAGGCACAATCTGATGTGAATGAAGGGAAGTGAAGAGAAGCATATGGTTACATGGCAAGAGGGCTGCAGAATGGTTTCAAGTGTTAAAGGTTTAAATCACCCCAAGGCTATAAAAATCAACTTTGCTTATGGAGCGGTACAGAGACCTATTGTACTTTGTATCGATCAATCCATTGAACACCTGATTCAAAATGTTCAATTGAAAGCTGAGGAAAAGTGCTAAATTGGACAATCTAAGTAACCTGTGAACCTGACAGTCATAAATCAATGGCGATGTTACATATAGTTAACCCGAACCAGTTAGCAAGTTGTCCCAATTATTAGTTGGGTTACCTGGTTAGGAGTTAGTTTAGCCTTTCAGAAATTGTATTAATACAGAAAACCTCTCTGTGCTGAAAGTTCCTCTGTGAGTGGAGTACCAGGCTCACTAAAGCCTTTATTCTTTGCCAGGTAAACCTTGTTTGAATGTCAGTATGGGAAAAGGAAATTTGAAATTAAGAATCAGGGTTACATAAAGACACTGTCAGCTTTAAGGGACCTAAAAAGTGTTGCTACAAAGTATGTAGGATCCACTTTTTGAAGGTGCTTTATTCTGCAGGAGGGTTATTCACATCTGTATGGGCTCTTCTAAACACTGAATCTTTGTGATGGCAGTGCTGTTTTCTTACTTTTGTCCACAGGCTCTTTGCAGACTTGGAAGGACCATAGTTTGCTGGCCCATCTTGTCATATACATACCTGGCCACATTTGCCTTTATTTCCTGAGGACAGTGAAAACTCTTGAGTTTTTCAGGAAGGCTCAGAAGAACTTCTTGTTTCCTTTAAACCATTTTGCTTAGTGTTAATTGCATTACACCCCTCTAGTTTTTTGTTAAATTAGTCCTCCATCAGCTTTTACGTTATTTTATCCTTTCAACTCGGGCTGAAAGGGCGGTAATTGCCTGGGTTACACGTATAACTCAAAAAAAAAAAAAAAAAAGAAAGTTGGTGTGATGTTGGCCTTTTTTTTTTTCCTGTCTGCTGGAACTTCTCCAGTTTTCTCAGACTTACCAAAAAGGAATATTCGTGGTTTTGAAGTTTCTTCAGCCAGCTTTATTAAAGCTCTTGGTTGCAAATTATGCAGGCCTGTTGATTTAATTTGTTATTTAACATTCTCCTGATTTACTGCTGGAATGAACAACATTGCACTGTCTTCTTGTGACAGAACTGATTTTGTCTGATTTTTCTTCAGAGTCCAGATTTATTCACAAAACATGCAGATATTTGCATGTATTACTGACTAGGCTATACTCCTGTGTAGTCAAGACCAAAAATCTTGTTATCCTTAACTCTGATGAAAAAGCTTACTTCTTTCTTCCATCCTTATCAATTTTCTGTAGTTCTTATCTTCTGTCTAATACTCATGACTTCTAATAAATGCCTTTTTTTTTGCACAATTATTTTGATTTACACAGTTGTTTTCACTTCTATGCAAGTCAACATTTAGGCTAGCCCAGCTTTCATTATTTCTTTTTAAACCTCTGGTAAAATGTTTTTAAACACTTTCCAGTTATTATCCACATTTCCTGTCTAATTTCTTTCTCCCAACTGATTTAGCTCATAATTATTTTCAGCTTTGCAAAATTGGCTCTTCCAATCCATCAAGTATACATATTACTGGTCTGGACTTAATTCTGATTATATATAACAAACAGAAGCAAATCATCATCACTTTTATCTAAGCTACTGCTGATTTCTTTAGTCTAGTTCTATGATATTTTATTTTCATCTATAAGGATATAAGGATAAAATAATGCAATACAGCATTCCAAAAGTGTTGGATGCAGCACTTTTCAAGGAGTATATCATTTATGGCATATTCCAAGGATATATTAATTTGGTGGCATGAAAACTCCAAACCATGCTATTCAAATTGAAGTGCTGACATTGCATGGTTTATTTTTTTTCTTGTTTTACGGATGCTTACTTAAGGAGATAGTTTTCCTCTTCTTTTGGTAATTGCTTGCAGAAGGCAGTAATAACAGAAAAAAAGATTAACTTTTTGTGCCTCTCCTGTAACACACCAATCTACAGATTAAGAATTACTTACATCTTTGAGTCTATTATTTTGATGATGTAACAGAATTTAGAAAGGACAGAACTGGCTTCCCACAGAGTCCGTTGCAAGGAAGAGGGATGAATTAGAAGTGGAATATGTTTAACAGCTCCACCCCAACTGACATTCTAAGACAGGCATAGTGCCTGTCTCAGCTTTTTATATTTTCTTGATGTCTCCCTCAATAGATTGCCAGATGGTAAAGTGGATCGGAGTCAGGCTTCAGTACAGCACGTACCCTAGAAACTAGGAAACTGGCTCTTGAGTGGGAGACACTGCTAAATTCAGTGGATCTAGGATGTGACTCTCTGTTGTAATTGTCAATGGACAAAGTTAGAAATGACAACAAACTTTGTGCCCTGAGCTAGGGAAGATGATCTCATTTTGACTATGTTCTTCTTCATGTTTTTTTTCCTGTTAGGGATGTTTTAGAGCACTTTGCAGCTATCTCATTTATGATTCTATTCATCTTTGGTTTGTTGATGTTAAACACTTACAATACACTGGTGTATTTTTTAATTTGAAACCCTATTATTTTTTTGTGCAGTTATGATTTCATCTTTCAAATTAGATCAACGTTCAGCAAAATTAGTCAATTTACATTGTCAGAAATGTATTGCAGTTCTCATTGAAAGCCTCTGCTATTCATAAAACGACCTTTTTGCTTTATGACTATCACTATAATTAATAACAATAAAATGATATTTTTCTGTGGCCTCTAAATATTCAAGCAAAAGCATCTCTTGGAAAACAAAAATTTGTGAAATTACTTTTTTGATGAAAAATGTAGACCTGCTAGTGCCCAATGTTTCATGAATACATGTCAGTCTTTGCCACATTTTATTTTTGTTGATTTCAAAAAGCTGCATATAAACTGTTCTGATCCTTCCAAAATAACAGGTTTCTATTTATGTTTGAAGCAAACCCTTCTCCCTGATTTTTTTTTGTATTATCTCTTCTATCAGAAGACTAGTGTGCTTAACAACACAAGTCTGATTAACTAATTAGATGGTAATGTGGCAATCGCCTCCTTTCACAAGCATCTAGCAAAATGAGAACTGGGCAGACTGGTCATGCCTCTCATGGTGGCAATGTTCTCATGTCAGTAGGCATGGAGTGATGGACCGCTGATAGATGGAGAGATTAGACAGAGTCAGGGCGGTGAGGCAGCCACAGGTAACTTCTAGGCAATTGTGCTGGAAAAATCTTTGATGACCCTCACTGTACTGGGTGACGCTATGTTCCAAAGGGAGGGTGAGAATTTAACACACAGTGCTTTCCTGATATCAAAGGATTGCAATAGGTTTTAAAAGCTAAGGTGATATCAGTATTAAGTGCTTCACTCTGAGGGGATGCCCTCTGGGGTTAAAGAAGTTTATAGGAAGCCCTGGGCTGTAACTGCTTCAGCAAAACCCTGTATTTATTCATTGCAATACGGTGGTGTTTAAACCATAGTTTTAGATGTAGGACTTCCTCTGATGGTGCAAAAAAAAGACCACTTTAAGTAGAGATGACAAAGACTGCCAGTGGATCAGAAAAGTTCATAGTATCAGTCTTTCTGTGGGACAGTTCGCTGAACACAGCCCCCTCCAGCTTTTGCATTCTTGCTGGAGAGAAAAATCTATAGTTCAAATTTTATCAGAGCAGCTCAAATGAATTTCTGAGGATTATTTCAAGTTCAAAATTGCATGATCCTTTTCCTGTGACTGTTTACCTATCCCCCCGTACCAGTACAACCTGTGGAAAGCAGGTGGGTTATAGAAATGAAGCCCTGGGTTAAAGGTGGACTACACTGGGAATAATCACAGAGTGTACTGGGAGGAGGCCACAAACTCAGTCTTGCTGCACGCATCCGTCCCCCTGTAAGAGATGGGTGGTTATGCTGGTCACACACCAAGCCAAAACATATTCATCCTCAGAAAATATGCTAATGCAGTGTAGGGAGAGATTAACCAGGTCTCCCTGCAGTATGCTAATCCACGGTCATTGTGCTCCTTGTTTGGGTCAGTGCTGCTAAAGGCTTAACCAAATCACCTTCCAAAGGCTAACCCTGCTGACTGCTATCTAATTTATTTTCCCGTGGTAACCTATCCGGCTTCACTCACCATTGGATTTAGAATAAGAAGCTGTAAAGAGAGCACCATAAAATCACAGAATATTGTGACTTAAAAATATGAAGGATATTCCATAAATAAACAACTGACTTGTATAAGAGTCAGTCTTGCTATGGGACTTAATTAACAAACAAGTCATGTCTGTGCTCCTAACTGGTGGCTGCAGTAATCTCCTTGCTTGGTCCAAAGAGCTGAACATAAATAAGATTGTCACGAAGTGTATGGTGTGAAGGAGAATTTGGCATTTGGGAAAACAAATTTAAAGCAAGCCCAGAAGTATCACTGTGAAGTTTTCCCTTTGCAAATGCTGTCACAGTTGGCAGAAAGGAATCAAGAGACTTATTTACAATTTAAATGTGATCTTGGTCATAGAGGACATTTTTTGCAGGGAATTGTGGATCAAATATGTCCACTGGGTTACACTGTTGAGACCACCCAGGCTTTTGCTAATGCTAGTGTTTACATAAAAAGTTAGAAACAAGTTTCACTCCAATTAGAAAGCCAATATCTAACTAGATGCTAACTTGTTATATACCCTGTAGTCTAAATGTTAATAGCTTTGACCTCCTTCAGTTTAATCTTAATCTCCTTGACAGAGCAAGTGAACTTTGGGTTATGCTTTACTGAATTGTTCCCTTTGTTTTCTTCCCCCCCTTATGTTTCCAACAGTGAGTATGTCACATATTGCAGACCCAAATGAAAGCCTGTCTTCCTTTTCAATCAGTCATATCACTAAGTATATGAGCAGAAAAACCCTTGTGATTGACACTGCTTCAACAAAAGCAGATTCAGTTTGCAGACGATAAGAGGCAAAGTCATACAAGCAGTGTTTACAAAGCAGTGAAGGAGAGAAAAAAATTAATGATAAAAGGACTAATCTTATTGTTTTACTAGATGAGAGAATGGTTCTTTGTGTTTGCTCTAGCAGAAGCCCACAGATTGTCTCCCACCTCCCTTGTACACTTTTGGCAGCAAAATAATTTCCAGATTCTGTATCAAATGCTGGCTGGTAGATTAGGAAAAAAAAAAAAAAAAAGAGGCTCTGGAATGCTTGGGAAATGCTCAGAAAGCAGAGGAGTGCCCACACATGATAGAGTGGGCATATGCTACCTATAGCATGCTGTATAATTGAATATTATCTCCCTTATGAAGGGAGGGGGGTGAGGTATAACAGCAAGAGAAACAAATGCCTTTAAAAGAAAAAGAAGTAAAGCTATGTGAAACCATATTGAACTAGCTGATCTTGTGTGTTTTCTGTAGTATGGCAACTTCACTGCTATCAGGGGAGTTCTTAATGATTTCTTCCCTTTTAGGGAGACCAGACCCAGGTCAGCTCTTATCAAAAGGACACCCAATTTTCAACCCACGTGCCTGGTGCTGGAGTGCTTGTATGGTAACATGGCCAACACAGGGTACAGCAGTACCATTTCCACTTCTTGGTGCCAAATGCTGGACGGGGATGAGTGGGACAGATTCACAGACTGGTGGAGTAGTTTGTCTTGGAAGGGATCTCTGGAAGTCACCTGTTCTGACCCTTGCTCAAAGAAAAGCTGACCTCAAAGTCAAATCTAGGCTGCCCAGAGCACTCCCGATATTTACTACTGAAGGCATCAGCATGGCCTACTGAGGCTTTTTCAGGACAGCACATCTGTATAGAAATCTGTTTTAACCTTGTGTGATGGCCATTATTGACTGCGCAGGTGGCAGGACAGAGAATTAAAATCCGGGACTATCTCAACGGCCGAAGGACAGCATAACCTTGCTTTCCAGCTCCTCTACTGTTCATTAGTTTCATGGCTTAATTCCTATCTCTTGCTAGCAGGGCCAGGCAGATTTGTCCTTTCAGCAGCTGAAGTCACACCGCCTTACCATCGTTCACCAGAGGTTGCTGAACGAGGGTTGCCAATTTCTTTCTCTTCAAGATGAAGCCTGCCAGCTCTGTTATGTCCTTCAGCGAGCATGAATATCTAGCTGTAAAGTAATCAGTCGTTGCAGTCTTTATTGAGATGCAATAGGTTGCACATAGAGTAGGTAAAGCGATGGAAGGCAAGGTTAGGCTGTTTTAATGATTCTTCCCTAAAAGTCTCTACGGAGTACGCTCTGTGTGTCTGTCTAATCTAACCGTCCCTATAGGCAATATGAGAAGCAGCACTAGCACTGAGGAGTAACAGACACCTCGGGTTTCATTGAAACATTTAATTTCATCCCATTCTGCCCCACTAAAAAGCCATTGCCACTTTTAAAGAACGTTACTTGAGTTAAAGACAGGAACTCCATTGGGAGATAAAAATTGACTGGCCAAGTGATGAAACTCAGGCTATTTTAATCTTATCCAGAACAATTGCAAATAATATAGTGATTTTCATAGTGAGAAAAAGCAAAAAAAAAGGCATTCTGACATGTGTTTCTGAGTCATGTTCAAATTACTGGTGTTTAGCAAGTTACCAAACATCAGCAGAGCCACAGGAACTGTATCGACATATGCTTTTATCTTATGGAAAATGTGAATATATTTGGTTTAGTGTAAGTTTCTTTCACTGTGTATTAAACCGACATTTTAAATATATGTGTGTTTCTTGCTGGTAAATGCTTGCATATGGATACATTTAACATCCCCACCACAATTCAGAAGATGTACGGTGATTTGTTAATTTGTAGCTGGGCTCTATCTCACATTTGTGCCGCTTCACACTCATGACTCATTCTTGCAAACTTCCATGAATTAGTAAATAAGGACCCTTGCAAAGTAGCCCTCAATAATTTTTCCATGAAAACAACTGCATTGAAAAATAAAGCTGAGAAACATTTTGCATTGTCAATTTCTAACAGTTACAGTGCTCCTCTGGTACATTAGTTAGAGTAATTTGGATTTTAGAACAGAAAAGAGTAACTGTAACACAGGCACACACAATGAATATCAGGGAAATCAATCAAAGTGTAATAAACTTTTATTAAAAAAAGACATCACCCTCTGGCAATTCATAAAACAAGTCCCCAAATCTGTATAGACAGTACAAATAAACATAAAAAGATTCTTTAAGGGCATAATGAAGGGTTCTGTCAACAACAATAAGAAAACAAAGCATAGATGTATGTTTGTGAAAGAAATTGCACATTTTCTGTTGTTCAGAAAGCCTTCGGCATTTCTTTTTGATAAAAAAAAAAAAGAAGTACAAGATGCAAGAAATGAGTTCCCCATCTGAGCAATGTCATTTTAGTCTCTGCCTTCCATTCTATCAAATTTAAGTTTATCATTGCTCCCAGTGGGTCTTGGTGCTCTGTGAAGGTTTTGAACTTGCTATGACACAGCTGAAGTACTTTGAGCTAATCCTAAGTGTCTGGGATTTGGCCGTATACCTAAGTTCAGCAGAGTCCACTCTTGCACCGTGTTCCTAGTGGACTGCTTCTGAAAGATAGGGGCCTCCCTGTTGCTTCAGCAGTGTATTTCAAACTAACTCTTTTCCAAAAATTGCAATTTTTAGTTCTATGAAGCATTGTTGGTATAATGTATGTTATTAAAATAACTGTTCTTTATTTTGTTTTCTTTTTGAGTTCTTTTTAAGTATAAAGTTACTGAAGCTCTACATCATATTTAAGTCAAAAAATGATCAGCTGAAACGGGATGTTTATTTAATAATTATCCATGGAAAATGAATATGAGGGCAGAAGGGTGAATTGCGGGTCACTTAATAAGAATTTGAGCCTGATATTAATTGGACATTTGGATTTTGCTCCTCACTCACAAAAGACTGTGGCTTTTGAACTAATAGGACCTAAAATGAAATGGAGTCTATTACTTTATCCTCAGCTATTTATTTTAGAGCAGGTCTAAACCATAGGGAAATCCCACTCCATTATTATGAAAGAAAGTTGAGTGACACCTGAATGTTTTCTGAAAAATTAAAGGGAAAAACAAGGCTTAGAGCCCAGCACTACAAAATCCTTGGTGCATCTTTCATCCGGACCACGCTGAAATTGGTACTGCTGTAACAGAAGTTGGAAAAGACCTACCCAGTCATCTCATCAATCCATCTCAGATACATGGTATTTTCTCATATTCCCTCTTTCTCATCCCCCTTCCCTCCTTCCTTCCTTCTTTTCTTCCCTCTTTCCTCCTTTCCTTCCCTCTTTCCTCCTTCTTTCCTTTTTCTCTTCCTCTCTTCCCTTCTCCTGAATACCTTAATTCCCTTTTTTTGTCAGAGTTCGAGCAAGAGAGAAATTAAAAGACATTTGCAATGAAAAAAAAAAGACTTTTTCTTAGAACTTGTCTCACTTATGTACTTAATGTTTTCTTCTCGTCTGCTATTTCTAGTAACAGCTCTCTGGGTGACTGCAAGACAATTTTTTCATTCCCTGTGATGAAGCCCCTGAGAATTTCCCCTTAGTAGCTACGTAAGGGTTTTATTAGCCCCCAAATGTTTTCAAATTTTTGTCCACATTCTCAAATCCAGGTACTTATCAGCCATATTCTACAGTTCCCTCTCTGCATCAGATACCTGAAAGTGCAACCTTCCTACTTCAACGGTTATTCTAAAGCCGTAACACCAGTACTCTGTAGTTTATTGAGAAGACTCGGTTTTATTGTGTGTAACAAAGGAATAAGAGCATTACACAACAGAAAAATTGTGGTCTGCAATTTCAAATTAGAGTCTGAAAACATCGAGTGCCAAGTAACAGTTAAATATCTAAACATTAGTGTGATTGATCTCTGACAAATCTTGAAAAGTAAGAGCTGAGGTACATAAACACACACCTGTCTGTCTGCATCTTTGTATTACAACTCAGTTGTTAATGACGCTGGCTTTTATTCAATAGGAAATGTTGTATTTCTTGTGAAACTTCAACTCTGGTAACTTTTGAATACCTAATTGGGACATTCTCCTCCTGTTTTTATAATATCATACCCCCTGCTCCTTTCAATGTTGTTATTATAGGTATTATTATAAGGAAAAGATTAGTGTTATTATTGTTGAATGCAATGCATACATATAAAGATGTTGCCTTACCTTCATGGACAGAACCGGAGACTTGAAAAAAATTAGAAATACAAGCAATCTTCTAAACTTAAATGCTGTCTGACATTCATCAGAGCCAAGAGGCACTCAGTACATTTAAAGTCAAGGTACCTAAATATGGAATTAATAGCTCAGTATGAGGCACCTCTTTTGAACACCTGAAGGTTATAAGAAATGAGGACAGGGATACAGAATGCAAATTGTTATGCGGCTGTTACTAGCTGCTGCTGTAATAAGCAAACTTTATTGTTATGTTTGCCAGGTAACTGTAGTCTTTATAGAGAGCAATAATGTATCCAGGGTTTATTATTGTTGTATTTATAGTATTAAGAATTGATGAACATGAATTAAGATAAGGCACTTGGAACAGTAGATAGGACTGTATGTGGGAGACTTTGGAAGCTGATGAATCAGAACTCCTACGCTGCAGCTTGCAGAGATCATCATTGGATTTAGGATCAAATTTGCCTTTGTTCCTTAGAAGGACAGTGGGAGGTCAGGTCTCCATCTGTTTACTGGAAACCACACGGGTACTCCTCTTCTCAAAGCTATGGCCAGTGACAGAAGGAGTCCAAGAAGACTCACAGCCAAATAGTGCAGGATCTTACGCATTGCTACTGACATGAATTCTCCTGCTCTTGTCTTCTTTTGGTGGCATACACGCCTAGGTTTGGGACAAGCCCTCAGCCTCCAGCCCACCCCCACACTGCTTGGATGTGCGGAAGGTGAATTGACCTCTACTCATGACACAGAAATGGACAGAACTTTGCAAACTGTGGGTTCTTGCTAGACTCTAAGGGGCAACTGATTTCCTTTTCTTTGTCTACATATTCCTTTGTGCTAAACTGGGCTTTGGTGTCAGCAGTGTGAGCTCGTTCAGAAGAAGTGTTTACCTTATCAGTACCGAGTTTTGACACTCTCATTATACTGTTTGGATACTGCAGTTTCAGCGATGTGCTTCACAAAGCAGAATAAGCACCTTCAAAGGATTGCATTGAGAGAGCTGAAGGAAGAGATACCAAACATAGACAGGAGAGCGGGTGACATACTCGTCTTTCTTTGTGGCTGAAGGTAGTTGGATAGGTTACATAAGCGTCAGAGATGTCTGGGAAAACCAGCTACTAATTTTGCACTGTGACACCTTGACAGCAACAAATTCTTGCTGCTTATTACCATTGATTTTCAGTCCACCTTCTCAGGGGTGACTTTAGACTGCAATGGAGCCAGGTGCTGATAACTGAACATGAGAGCCAGGGAAAAGAGGTTTAAAACTCTCTTGGGATGTGCTGCATCATGTGAAAAGGTGAGCAAAACATACTCCATCTGTGAGGGGAGGAGATAAACATGGCATTGAGCTGCTACTTTGAGTCTCTCTGTGTGAGAAGTATATTAAAACCCTCTCAAGCAAGGAACCTGGTCTGTGTAAAAATGCTTTGGTTTGTGTCCTTACCTAAAATGTCTGCAGCCCTAGCCCCTAGTTGAGACACTCCTATCTCAATGACAATCTTTGAGGTCTGCAATGAACATGTAAGAAAATCACAGATGAGATCCAAGATTTTATTTTTAGTTTTTATTAATAAAATTACAGCTATAAACATAATAATTAGCAAACCTATGAATGTACGGGAACTTGTACATAAGTCATTTCATTGTTCTCAATCATTTCTATTTTGCCTCAAGCTTACTCATTCTTTGAAAAGTGTGTAAAACCTTGGGGAGATAAACGGTCAACTATTTCCTAAATTATAGTATTATTTCCTTGTAGATTAAGTTATAGTTCACTAGAAGGTCCTGTAAAATGAGTTTAATAAGCATCCCATCTATTTTAGAAATGGTGTCAGAGGATAGCACAAAGTAACTAGTAAATTTAATTATAACTTTAAAAGGTTAAACCCTCATAGTATAAGAAACTGATTAAAACTCACTGAAGTCAATGGAAAGACAAATTCACATGTTTGTGGACTTTGGGGCACACCCCCCAAAAGGGAATGATTTGAAATGTCATTGAAAATGCATTAGACCCTCATTTAGCATGGAAGTGTTTAGGAAATTGTTGATCTAGATCACACTTGTTTGTATTAGAAATGTTAAAAGATGAGGAAAGGAGTGTGTATACACGTTTACGTATTTGTGTTCTTGTCCCTTGTGGTAGTTTTTTTAGATTAGAGCTTGTAACCTATAGCAGAGACAGCAACTTCCTGGGGGCTGCTGTTTTCCCTTCTTTATACATATGATGGACTGTATGAGGTGTAAGCAGAGCTTTGATGTTGTTCCTCACACACATGTGTCCACAGCTTCAGTTGCTAGAGCAGAGGGAGGAAAAAAAATGATACCAGGAATATGTTCTGCATAGCAGACAGAAACCTGGAAGCACATCTGCCTTCCATAACAGTGAGCTGCTCTCCTGCTCGCTTGTGGCAAAGCCATTACTGAGCTCCGAAACAGCCATAGCCATCAGGTTCTTAAAGCCAAGGGCTGAATCAAAAGAAATATCAAAATCCCCTCAGACAGTGCTTCAGCGTGGATATCAGATGGTCAGTCTAAAATCCTTTGAAGAGCCCTCCCACATTCCAGGGTAGCAGTGCAGGCTAATAACAGTGCCAGAGATGAAAGGTTTGGGAGGTTTGATCCGGCAGCTGGAAAACGAGTTGTACTATGTGAGGCTTACAGAGTTCAATCTCTTCTGCTTATCTGAGAGAAGACTGAGGGGTGACTTGATCATTATGTCTAGGTACTTACACATGGAAAAGAGATCCAATAGCAGGGGCTCTCCGAGCTTGTTGACAAAGACCTGACAAGATCTGTGGCAAAAAGTTAGACAAATTCAGCCTTGAAGTAAGTCATAGCTTTCTAGCAGCGAGGATAATTGAACTAAGTAACAGTCTCCTACAAACTGAGCTAAGTAACAGCCTCAGTTGACAGGGACAGCTCAACGTGGATTTAGAGCTTTAAAATAAAATTCAAAAGCCTTCTAGGAGATACGATTTAATCCACTCTCTGGGACAAATTCTGTGCCCAGTAGGTCCAGGGACTCAGGTGGAATGGTTGTGGTGGTCCTTTCTGACCTTAATGCTTGTAAATGTATGAATGCCTTATTCATGTTATCTTTTCGTGGACCAGGAAAAGGATGATAAGTTGTGCACAGCCCTTAGAGTGCCCATAACACCTGGAACTCTGTGTTAAGACAGCCATTGCAACCAAAGCTTATCAAGACTTCAGGGGATCAGTCAAGAGAAAAGATTTCCATTGTGCACTGGGCAGGTGTATTCTCATGTCTTAATTTGCCTTTGTTTCTTTTTCACCTCATTCAGAAACATCAGAGGTGGCTGCAGCTGGAGATGGGGCAACAGATGGGTAGACTGCAGATGCTGGATTCTATTTTCCACTTTTTTACTCAACAGATCTCCAGATTTGTATTTGCTAAGTTAAACCATCAAACACCTTGGTTAATATTGCTTTTATTTCTGGAGTTAGGCTGAAATAATTTGAATATTCCTTTTAACATGTTTCCTGTCCAAAAGTGCTTGGTTATTTGGTTATTGGAAGCTTTTTTTTCTTTTTTTCTCAAACTAAGAAGCTGGACTCAGTTAACTAATGAGCCCTTCCACTCTATGTAGAGAAAACCTATGAAAGATAGGAATATAAGAATAGATTACTGAAGTGGAGAAGATGGGGTGGTGATGCCAACACTGCAGAGTATTAAAAAAAAAAAGAAAACAAACAAAAAAACCCAGAACCACCCCTTAGTTTTCTATTTCCAGTCAGCTGAGCCAGCACAGAGCAGAAAGGATAAAACAAACAAAAAATCCCAACCTTCTGAAACCAAAATTGCATTGCTCTTTGCGAAATAATTTTTGGAAATGCAAATAAAATCTTAAATTTACTATATTGCAGTTTCCTTCTGGAAGAGGCAAATGTGTTATCCGTAGGTATGTTTGCTTTGGGAAGTGTCACTGTATCTGTACGTAGTTTACAGTGACAGACCAGGGCTACAGTTTGTTTAGTTGACAGGAGTCAAGAGACCACAAAGGGAATCACGCATTGAAGCAAATCAAAGCAAATAAGCAAAGTGACACCCAATTGAAATCACTGAACCAAAATTCACAAATTAAGCAAATGGAAGACTCCAGTGCTGTCCCACGCAGTGAACAAATCCAAAATGCATACTATTGGAAATTCAGGGTCAGTGGCTGCCCGAAAAGTAATAAACTATGTCCAAAACATAAGGCATTTCTGTTCCTATAATTCAACGTTCCACTAATGCTTTAATAAACAGCGAACTTCTGCTCAGCTCTGGCTTGCTATGAGCTGCTACTCAGAAGCTCTATTCCTGCATTAAGATTTCAGGATGTCCCAGATTCCCATCACAATTTCCTTTCCCGTCAAGGGGAATGCACTCCGGTCTGTGAGGAAAAAGGCCATCCATTTTTTTCATTTAACAAACTTTTATCTGCTTTGCCTCTTAAGTATCCAAAGTCACACACTCAGGTAAGGTCACTAACCTCGTCTCCTCTTTCTGAAAGCCACTCTAAGATGAGACTCAGTTCTGTCATCATGCTCCTCTGGGAAATCAAACATTAATGACATTAGGCAGCAATAGTTAATAGTGTCTTATTTATTATGTATGAAGACTAAGATTTTTAAGAGAAATTGCAAGCATTAAGTGTACACATTCTACTTAATTTCATTGAGATTTGGACAGCAAAGTTTTTTATGCTCCTTTAGGAAATTCAGCCTATAATAATAAATAATAAGCAAAAAAATTGCTGGAAGAGGAAACTTAATAGCCTATTTCTTAAAGACCTAGATTTTATTATAGGAATGTTGGTGCAGATTGCCATATATACCAGATTAATGCTTCTCTTCAATTCTTTTCCTAATCACTGCAAATTAAGAAATAAGTGGTAAAACTGGAAAAAAATTTGCCACACATTTGGAGTGCTGCAGCAGATGTGCCTATGTGTGTACATTGCAGGAAGCCATGTGCATCTTCCCAGACAATATCTAAAAGGATGATCAGATCTGTTTGCTTAATGTTTTTGAAATTTGAAGTTCCTTAAAGAGAATAAGATGAAAATAAAGGAAAAGGAGGACCTGGGTTTCCTGTGATCCTGTAATCCTTGGAAGATTAGGGAGTATTATTTCTGCCAATTCACAGAGACTGAAGCCCCTTATCATCGGCACAAGACTGGGTTATGGACTCCTAAAGAGACCAACTAAGGGAGGCTGGCTGACAACTCCCCTAAAAAGCATTCTCAAATCCTTCTTAGTCAACTTTGTGGGCATTCGGTGTCCATGAAACATTTGAATTGGATTCACCTGCACAGAGTTCAGCCTGAGAACCAGGCACAGCATCTACTGAACTAGTTTAGCATCACTTGCCTTCTTGCAAAGGAAACACCCAAAAGAAAAAAGAAATGTACATGTATGTGCACACACACAATCTTCTCAAAAGATAATTGTGAAAGTACATTCAGTATTTTAAAAGCAGAAATTAAAATCAAGTTGTTCAAGAGAATCTTCTGGGTCATTTTCTGGTAGCAGCGCAAGTTCCACAAAACAGGAGGCAACCTGTAATGAAATAAATTGGAAAGAAAGAAAGCAAACCACCTGTGGGGGACATTGCATCTCAGAGGGCTATACCGTCCTTCAGACAAAGTGATGAGGTTGGGATAACCATGTGTTTCAGTGTGGGGAGTGAGAGGAAGGGTCAGAATTAATTTGACATAGGCACAAAAGGCTTGGCAACTCTATTCTACTACAGAATTATTTTGTAAAAAGCCAGCCTCTCCTGTAAATATCAGGAGGCTCAATGCTGCTGACAAACATGTGAATAGAATTAAGGAGAAGGCTGAGTGGTAAAACAGGAGTCACTAATTCCTGCTCCCAAGGTGCTTAGATTAAATAAATGCTAATATAACTCTTTTATTTTATTCAAGCATTCATTAGAGTTTTCAAAGATACATTGAAAATGCCAGAATGAACCCGTTACTTGGCTTCAAGAGCTCTGACAGTGTTTAAACCACAGAGTTTTTGAACTTACGTTCAAAAAAGTGTGGATTTCCTAAGGACAGTCATTGTTCCCTCCCCAAAAGGGGAAATTCTCTCATAAGGAAAAACAAGCCAGAAGGAATAGGTTAAAAGTGTTAGACTGTTAGACCTGGTTCTCATGGCAATTAAATTTTTTATAGATATGTATAACAAACGTGGATAACGCATAAACATACCCATTACTTAAATGCTCTAATTTTTCTGCAGCATTATACTGAAATCTCTTTTTCCACTGAGAATTAGAATGGCAATTAGTTGCTATTTGACTGGACCTACATAAAATATAAAAATATATTCTTTCATTTTGTTGGCAACCGTGTTCACACACTGCCTAGGACACAGCTACATTGATTCAATAGAGTTAGTGTTCACCACAGAGCACGGAGCAAAGATACTGGCCCGAATGCACAGGTGGGTCAAATCTCTGATGTCTCTGTGACTTGGGCTGTCCCGCTTTTTGCTTTCTGACCACTCTTAGCTTCAGTGCCCCCGCAGCATGCATCGTGAGCCACCGCGCCGTGAAGAAATACCCAAAGGCAGTGATCAGCAGTCTCTTGCTAAGGGACCAGAGGCTTGGTGAAAGCAGATGTCAAATGGCACTCTGCAAGACTGGGAACTGAGAGCTGCTTCGTCTTGAGAGAGTCATCTGTAAACATTATCTAGCTCTTGGCTTTCACTGTGTTTTGCACTCTGACAGACTCAGGAACCTCTTTCTTACCTACTGTTTCTCTTCCAGTCCTACCATAGAGTACTCAGGAGTTCCTGGATCAAGAGGTGGGGGCTGTAACGGCAGGAGTGTGCCATCACATGGGAGCTCTCTGCTAACCCTTTGTGCGTCTAGCAAACACCTTGACCTGCCTCACATGTGCCACGAGAGCACATTTTGTGTCAAGGGCCATACTCTGTATTGCTGTTCACCCTCTGTTTGCAGCCAACAAATAGTCATGTAGTTTCCTACTGCTGCTGCCACCAGTGTCCTCAGCAGGCAACCAGTCTGGGATCATATTGTGAACCTGGGAGGTGTCCTACAGCCAGGACACTTCAATTTTCCTGTATCCAAATGGAGGTTTTGGACAACTTCTTTAGGAAGAAGATTTTCACTTTAAGGGTGGTAAGGTACTGGAGCAGGTTGCCCAAAGAGATTGTTGAGGCCCCATCCCTGGAGGTGTTCAAGGCCAGGCTGAACGTGGAATTGGGCAACCCGGTCTAGTGGGAGGTGTCCCTGCCCATGGCAGGGAGGTTGGAACTCAGTGATCTTCAAGGTCCTTTCCAACCTAAACCATTCTATGATGCTATGATTCTATGACAAGGTGGACCAGCAGTCTATGGGGAGTTTTAAAGGTTGCTTTTAGCATGGAAACATGAAGCTTTCAGCTAAAACTGGCAGTGTCTGCTGGGTTTTGTGAAACAGCGCGGCCAGCAACAAAGTATGGGTGTGTGATCACAAGCATGAGCACAGCATATATTGAATGGGCCACAGTTCTGGGTGTGATGGTATAACCTTTCCTTGCCTGTGCCATTCTGAACAGCAGTGCTGCTAATGATTGCTACTGCTGCATGCTAATGTTGAGAGTGCTAGGGATCTGCTACCAGATACTGCCAAAGATAGGAATTTTAGATGTTGGCAGTTTGTGCCTGGATTTTCATGTCGTGAGGGAAACTGAAGTGTGGGCTGATTATATTCAGTGTAGTTGGCCAGAGGCAAAGATTCCAGAGGGAAATAGGAAACATACAAATTAATGTACCTGCACCCAAAGACATTAGTTGTCTGACTGATGCCCTTTAATGACTGTCATACTTAACTTTTTATCAGGAAGGAGGAAGGGAAAAAATCTGTCACGTCATCTTTTTGTCAGGTTTAACAGTGTGCATATAGTAGGCTGATTTTTAAAAATTTAGGATCCCTTATTTTCCCTAGATGCAATTAATCCCATTAAAATAACTTAGAAAGTATTTTTTGTTGACGTTGAATTCAAATGACACTGAATTCAGGAAAATTTCCTTTATTTTCAATGGGCTTTGCTTTGAAGCTGTAAAGAACCTGAAAGGTGAACATATATTTTAGGCTAATTTACATCTTATCACCTTATTATGCTTTGTTTTATTCCTAAGGGTGCAATTATGTATAAAGAGCCTAACTTTTACCTCTTATAAATCAGTTTTGGATTTAACCCAGAATTGTAATGGTCTCAAATTATGTGAGTCGTGTTAAATGTCAGAACTTGATTATAGTATAACCCTTGCAAACTGGTACAAATGGGATGGTTATGTCTAGTGTCTGGATTATTTATGCTAGGAATAATGTAAAAGAGAAGGAAAATCACAGAATTTGATCTGAAAAAACAAGTTTGGAGTAGAATCACAAACCATTTAATGTATAATCCACACTCAAAATCTATTCTTAATATCCAGCTTGAAATCAGAAGTTCTCTAAATTTTCCAGGTGTTGGAATTTGTGTAACTAGCAAGAAAGCACCGTTTCCTATCAGTGTTGTCCAGTTTATTACATTTGTCATGTATCAGAGACCTAAAGACCATCAAATAGAGGACACACTGTGGAAAGTGCTATATTTGTATGTAGATAGGGTCTCTGCTCTGAGAGAAATTTTGTTCAGTGAAGACAACTGACATATTAAGAGCAGGGAGGAAAGACTCACAGTAATGCGCACATATGCAGGTTTATCCTTTTCTTCTTGTTTCTATAAATACACATAAGTGTTAGTATTTTGTACGTCTTCATTTGTCATAGATATCATTCTTAGCCCAAAGGTCCTTCAACATATCTGTTATTTCCCCATAGAATGAGATACTTCATAGTTTTATGCAGAGATCTCTATCTGTGTTTTATAGGATTTGAGATAGCAAGAAGGCTTCCATTTATTGTTAGCGTGCTATTTTATTTTGGTTATATGCATTTGAGCATAAGATTTGTGGTTTAATTCAGTAAAGCCCTTTGAAACCTTTTCTCAGCTAGACTCTATTCTTGTTTAGTCCTAAAACTTCAGTATTCTCAATTGTTGTAATGTTGTATCATCAGCATTTTTACCAAAAAATGAATGAAAGCAGTGAAAGAGAGAAGTCCACATTGTGACAATAAATGCAAATGATGACGAAGGCGCTAAATTAAGCAGCCATTGTTAGACATAGAGGAGTCTAAGGCTGTGGTTTCCAGTATCACTCTCAGCAGGTGATACCTGCTAGGCACTTGGTTCTTCCTATGGAGTTCTGATTTACCAGATATACAGACTAAAGATTCACGTTCCCATAGCTCACATTTCATCCTGTGTAATGTCATCAGCCAGGCACTACAAAGCCATGCCAATCTTGCAACTGCAGACAAATTCTAGTCTAGACATGGGTTTGAGTTAGTTCTGGGGAACCCCCACTTTTGAGCCCTTTTATATAAAGGGACAGAAAATGTTGCCAGGCTTCTTTTCGCTGTGTTTTGCTTTGCAGCTCAACCTTGATTTGAAGACTCTTATGTTCAATGGTCACTTACTCCCAAATACCTTGGGAACAGGCAGAATGTTGTAAGTGAAATTGAATGGAATGAAGCACCGAAGGGGAAAGGCTGTCAGGAGCAATTGCTTAAAACTAGAAGGATAGACTACTTAAAATAAGATCTTGAAGCTAGAACATAAGGTAGTTATTTAATTTTTTGGCTTACAGTATCAAACTTGTCATTACCCTTTTAGGAAAAGTCTAAGAAAATTGTCGAGTACATGAAGGTAGCAAAAGTAATTTTATTTGATAGAAGAGGCTGGCGTTGGTAAACAGATACATTCATTCAATGCATCATTAGCCCCAGAAAGGAATGATTGGATTCTAGCCAAAATAGAACAAAATTCTGCTAGGGAAGGGAACTGATGGTATCCCGACGAATTAGACCTGTTGTCTAAAAAATGGGAACTTGTCAATTGTGATAAATTCTCATTTAAGATATTGGTGAGCCTGCTAGGAGACATTTGTGTATATGGCAACCCAAGCATACTCACAGTAGCCACTACAAGTATTGCCAGAATTGGATCCCTGTGCCACAAGTCACAGCTCACACAGGCGGTGAGGTACTCTCTGCCCTGAGATGCCACCAGCAGAAGTGGAAGAGACTGAGGAAGGAACTAAAGCCAGTGACATTCATGGGTTTAGAGGGAGGTCTCGCCTGTCCTCCTACAGTGGGGCTCTTTTCCAGAAAACAGCATGGAAAGAAGGTCTGCTGAGTATGGACAGAGACATAGAAAGGTCAGAAATTGCACTCTACAGCAAAGTTTGGATGAAAAAACATGGACCCTGGGTAATGTGTCTGCCGGCCTTTGAGGCACTATACAATAATGGTGCAGAGGGTAAGGAAGGGAAATGGGGGATGCACAAAGAAGAGAGATGGAGACAATTCCTCAGAAGTTACGTGCCAGCATAGAGCCAGCAGCTTGAGACAGTAACAAATTCAACCTAATTTTCAAAAGACGCAACAAAAGAGAGGATCAGCTTTTGATAGAGCACAGCAGGAAAAGTGTATAAGTCATCTGCAATCGATAATTTTGCCATAAGGCTAAGCTACTTCCGTGATAAAGAGTTGGCTTTGATGTCAAAAGGATCAGGTGCCTGTGGGAGGTCAAAGTTTGAAATGAGATTACTCACAAGGATCAGAAAGATAATCAAATCTGCCCTCTTCTATGGCAGTGACACATCAGTACAAAAGACTCAAGTTCTAAATAGCCACAGTTAGGAATGAAAAAGGCTAACTGCAAAATCCTGATGAGAGGACAAAAGGGAAGAACGGTTTCTGAGGGCAACTCATTTCCGACTGACTTGAAAGGACCAAGCTCACTGGCCTGTTAAATGGCTTTTGCTGTTCAGTTGAGAGGGAACTGGAAACAAGGATGCTCAGACCCAGATACACAGAGAAGCATGAGCCTTGCAGGGCTAGTAAGCCTTGCAATTTTAGGAGCAAAGTACACAGACCTCAAGTCAGCACCCGTGGCCCTGTGCAATGAATGGAGAAAGTGGGACACACTGATTGGGAGAAAGCCAAAGAAAGCCAGAAGCAAATGTTCAGAAAGGAGAAATGTGTCTTACACCCCACTTTTCTCATAAAATAACCTACAGCCCAGAATCAGGTGCTTATGTGAAACTGGGATTTGCAAACAAAAGCTTCCGTCTGGTCTGTGGTACTAACTCATCCCCGTGTGGGTGGTTTGGTAGCTCCTTTTCTTTACTTGAAGACCGAGCTAGAGGAAGAGCTGTAAACTGCCTACACAATGCCCTGTGGTTACAGCACCTGCCTAACAAGCGTGACATCTGAGTTCAAGTGTTTTGGGATTTAGAACCGCATATCCTGAACTCTTGAGAGTGTCCTCGCCTCCAGAGCAGAGGCCAGGCTGGTGTAAGGGACACGTTCCACTGGAGTCTGAACTGCAGATAATGAAATTAATGTAGGGTTAGTGGAGCCAGAAAAGGGGGTGAAAGACGAAATATTCTGACCCGGTGCTGAGCGTGCACTCCTGGGAGGGCATGATCCTGATGTCTTGGAAAGAATGAGCCGATCAGCTGCACAGGAAAGCATGGCTGTTTCACCACCCTGAAGTCTTTTATGGATCCTGATCATACAGATATCTGGATATTTGGAGGTACATGGATATTTGGAGGTACAGCTAAACTAGACAGACAGCTTAGTACAGTGTTGAGTTCAGCATATTTTCGAAATCCTTCCCTGTGCGATTTGAATTCCGGCAGTGGTGACCAAAGTAACTCAAGAGCTTACAGACAGAGTCTGGAGGACTGCCTCACAGCCTCTTAAGGAAGTATAGAGTGGGTGCAGAAAGTATCGCAGCAGCAGAACGGGCTCTGTCCCATGCTAACACTGAGATGTCTAAGTGGGCCAATATCCCTTCCCCCCTTTCAGGGCACACTAGAGGCAAGATAAAACGGCCTGGATGAGTCTGGCTGAGCAAGGAGAGTAACCTGGTCAGCCTACTCAGATGATATCAGCAAGACAGAGTTCAGGGTAAGAGCATCACTATCATCTTTGTCAGGCCAGAACGGCCTGTTTGTAACTCGACAGCTGCCATGGAGCCTGAGAACATCAATAAAAGCTGTATTTCCTCCACCTTTATGTATCTTTTTTCCCCTTTGTAACCATGTCTGCCTGTTTTGTCAAAGGCAGGGAAAGAAACTATCATTCACAGCTCATACCTGAACAACAGAACTAACTCTTTCATCCTGACGAAGAAAGATTACTTGACAGAATCAGAGAGTGTATCCAAAATCCTGTCTCTGAAAGAAGGACTTTGATACAGTTTGATTATTCTTTTTCCTTCGTGCAGAAACTCTATTTCAGTTTCAGAAGACTCTTTATTTTGTTTTGATTCTTTTCCTTTTGTGTATCTTAGTCAATAAATGTCCAGACTTTGGCACTGATTTCTCACTTTGTTTGCCATGGCAACTGAGTAGTCCTTATTCTTCAGACCGTGAGCCTTGTTTCACTGTTTGATATTGTTCAGTAATGTAAACACCTTTGACAGCCTGAGCTCATTATTCTATCAAAATTTATACAATCTTAACAATTATAACAATTATTATCAATTGTTTGTAACAACTAATCAACAACATTAATACAACTCCAGGTTGTAGATTTGCTGTTTCAGCAGAGATGACCCCTAATGAATGTTTTTTTAATATATATATGTATACACACATCTATCTATCTGTCTGTCTATCTACCTTTATCATCTTTATCTTTATCTATCAGAAATAAGACTAATCAAATATTGGCTTGATTTTTAAAAATTCAGTTGATTTCAGGTGTTTGCTTTGAACATCACTTCAGCATTCTGAAATTCTATTGTGTAATATATATGTTGCAATATACATTTGCAACATGCTTCTACAGGGAGTAGCTGTTCTACTGATCTTCATCTGAAGAAGTTTAGGCCAGTAAGCCAGGCTAGCTGTTGTGTTTTAACCCAAGCTGGCAACTAGAACCACGCAGTCACTCGCTCACCCCACCCTCTTTCTCCCCCTCCCAGAAGGATGGGGAAAGGAGGGAAAAAGGAGGGGAAAGAGGAAAAAAGCTTGTGGGTTGAGATAAAGACAGTTTAATAGAAACAATATCCGAAAAGGAAAAAACCCAATAATAATAGCAATAATAATAATGACACAGCTCACTCTCACCACCTGGTGAATTGGCATCATCCCGAATAGTGATTGCAGATTACTGGGCCTGCCCCGCCAACCCCCATTTATATACTGAATGTGACATCTATGGTACAGAGTATTTCATTGGCAATTCCATCGTTCTGTCTATGCTTCTATGGAAAGCTGAAAAAAGTCCTTGAATAATGTAAACATCACTTAGCAACAACTAAAACCAATAGGTATTATGACATTCCTTTCACAGCAATCACTAAAAAGAAAATTAACTCTTTCCCTAGGACACTAGCAAATCAGTTATAAACCCAGCAGCTATAGCCATGCCATTTTCTGCCCGGCCCCTAAGTGTATTTGTGGAGTTTCCTAGGCAGCAAGTCAAGGTTGTGTACTCTTGTATGGCCCTGTTATGGCCTGCCCCTATTCTCCTCGTGTCTTCTGGAGAAACATGTTTGTTCCCCTGCCTTTGAAGCCCTGTGTTCTCAGCCAGTGCACACTTTGTTCTCTAAAACCTTATCCAATTTATATGAAAACTACTTCCAGTAAATGATCTCATAGTACAATTTTGTCCCAGTTTCGGAAGTCCTTCCGTAACCTTTCTTGATGCCTTCAGTAAATGTCTTCAGTGTTTGTATGTTCCTCATTGGTAGTTTACGCTACCTCGATGCTTTGTGCTTGGCACTCATGCAGATATCTATTTAAAAGTTCATTTTTAGCACAGGGATTTAGCCATCTGATTCCTATTAACAGTAATGGGAACTGCATGGCTAAGTCAATTACCACGTACTGTGCTGAACATTTACCACTTAGTACCTTCCCTTTGTTTTCCCTTTAAGATGTTTTCTAGCCTTTCTGAAATTAATGCACTGATCTGGGTATTAGAGCTGTACACGGGTCACTAAAAATCCTGCTTATATTCATGGGTATTTGTTGTTGTGCCCACTGACAGAAGTGAAATACCTCTCCTGGTATTGCACAGCTTCAGCAATAGACTTTGAGCCTTTCGTTTTGATGCTGCTTCAGATTAACCTACAAAGAAACAGAGGAGCAGTGTGAGCTGGACTGAGAGTACCACCACAGGACTCTCACATGAGGGCTCTCGCTGAGTGCACTGTGGCACCTCTCAAATTCAAATGCACATTAAGTACCCAAGTGAGAATACAAATGAGCTGGAGCTCAACTCTGGTATAGATGATGCAAACATTTCCCTTCTCTCTGCTGCTGTTTCCCTCACTGACAAGTGCAAATAAAGGTGGGACTGAGTGAATTCAAGAGGGTAAAGCCAAGTTCAGCAGTGAAGGGAATAGCTGGCAAAAGCCACAGACCTTTGGAAAGATCAATACCATGGCACTAGTCAAGCTTGTGTGTGGTCTTGACATCCCAGCACATGCATTTTTGCTGGAGGAGGTAGTACTTTTTGTCAAAAGTGTTTTTGTCTTCATCTTTGTCTCACAAAGAGACTTTGTCCTTTCTGCTTAGATAAGGACCTACTTAGTATGACCTACATTTTCATTTTGCCACTGTAAAGAGAGAACAGAATTTCTGTCAGAATGGTTAAAGGAGGCAAAGAAAAATGAAAAACTCTGTTTTATTTTAATTTCAAGAATGAGAGATTTTTCTATTTTTCTTTGCAAACTATTTGAAATGAAGTGAAAAACAGGCAAAAAAGTAAAGCTGTTTAGCAGAAATTATTTTATTTCATTAGCTCTGGTTCAAATCTTCCCAGACATATAGGCAAAATTCTATGAGGGTAAGATAACCTAAATAAAATGAAGAGCTTGGAGTAGACTACTAGGTGGGTGAAGGAGAGGGGGTGAAAACTCCTTCTGCTTCACTGTAGTAGCTGATACCTTGCTCAGCAGGAGCAGCAGCAATGAGAGGAGAGGGTTGTATGGATAAAACATAAGTATTATCTTTCTGGATGGTATGCTGTTCAAGCAGCTTGCCCTTGGATTTTATACACAAAGCTGGTGGTCTCTTACCCCCGCTTCTCTTACAGATTCAGTTGTCTATGCCTAAATGTGGATTGTCAGAAGCAGTTCATCCCCAGGAAGAATATCCAGCAGCACAATTATTCACCTCCTCCAGATATATTTGTCTCCCATTTGCTTATCTATCCACCAGGAAATGTAGAAATACCATAAAACAACTGGCCTCTTGCTGAGATGAATATTCTGTATTTAGCTTCAAACTAACATCTAACAGCATTGCAGTCCCTCTAGTTGGACTGAACTTCAGATCTCACTAAACAAGATGCAGACATAAAAGGTTGTAAAGGGCCTAATAATAAAAACAATATTAGTCATCACAACTGACAATTTCACATAGGAGAACTTTCTCATTCAGGAGGAAATTGGTCAAGGAGCTCCTATAACCGTTGATTTTTACTTCTTAGCAAATCCTGTAATATTATGGAAGTCCTAGAAAGTGTGTTGAGATTTTGAAAGGATGAGCTGAGAAAGTATTATATTCCTCTGAAATCAATCCTGACACTGTCTCGGTAAAACTAATATGGAACGTGGTTTGTCATGAATTAAAGAATGGTTCTATAGTTAATGCCAATCAGCATGCGTTTTTGTAGAAAACAGATCCCGTCAAACAAACCTGTAATGTAGCTTGTGTAACACAGTAGGCTTAACATAGCATTCCCATGAACAAGTCTGGCTAGTCCTAATCTGCCATAAAATTAGTACGAGAAATAAAGAGGCTTTAATTGAGAGATGACAAAAAAACCCCAACACCACAGTAGAAAACAAGGAATTCTTCCAACAACAGAGGATTTGAGTGCTACCTTACAATTTGGTAGATACTGTGTTATGGTAAGGTGCAATCCCTCATGAACTTGGCTCGTACAACTGGGGCATAAGCTAAAATTCCTGGAAGGGAATGCATCCTAAGGAGGGTATGATTTCATGTTTTTGATACGAAATGAAAGCTTGTAAGTTATACTGAAGGAAGTATTCATTTACATTTCCTAACAGAAAAAGAATCTATGAAAAAATGAACTTTTTCCAGGTAGATTCTATGGAAGATGAATTTTTGTCTACTAGGAACCTGAAATGGAATCCCCTAATGAGCCATAACTCTAAATGTTCACAGTTATACATTTAAAAACAGAGTGTAGGTCAGTATTCCAGAATGAGAGACTGCATCCAGGAATGCAGTGACACTGGAAAGGGTCTGGAGGCCATGAATATACGCTGTCATATCTTTGCTCCCATGTGATGGGCTAACATAAGTCATGGCTGTACAGAGACAGGAATATCAATTAAGAACAGTAGATGCTTTTATCTTTTGTATACTGCTAATGGGATCATAACTGAAAAAAAAAAAAAAGACCATTTCTGGTGCTGCAGTTTAAAAAGCATTCTGAAAAAATGAGAAGCATTCAAGAAAAGTTAAATGAAAGTTCTGGGGGTTGAAAAACATATTTCATATAGAGAAACTTAAGAAACTTCATCTACTTATTTTGTTGAAGAGAAGGCCAAGGGATGGTTTGATCACGGTCTGTGAGTACCTACCTGAGAAACAGATTTCTCATAGCCTGCTCTTTAATCTAGCAGTAAAAAACTTAATGAGATTCAGCAGTTGGAAGCTGAGGCAAGACAAATTTAAATTTGAAACACAGAACTCATTTTTATCACTGAAGGTAGTTAAACATAGGCATAACTTACCTAGGACCGCAGCTGATTCTCCACCATGCGGACCCTTTATTTTAGAATTGAATGTCCCTCTGAAACATGTGCTATAGTTCAAACAGAAATTACTGAGAGGTTTCTGCGGCTATGTTCTCCTGAAAGTAAAACAAAATAATCTTTTGATGGTGGCTTTCCAACTTAAAATTTATGAGTTTTACCAAGAGTGCAAAAATGCAAACCGAATATTATCCATTCTTAATGTCTACCTGAGACCACAGAAAACATGAAATTCAGATCTGAAATGCAAACAGCATATTTTTAAAGGAGAGATGACTCACATGTTCATAACTGTGGAAATGTTAGCTCCTTCACTTCCTATCAAAACAAGAAAAAAATGAGAAGAATGTTCATATTGTGTGTCTTTAACACTTGGGTCTAGCAGTGGGTCATTAAAGCCCCATGTAAATACAGGTTTGGGAAGTCAGTTATATGTGCCAACCCCATGCAAATGGTGATAAAAATCCTTGTACCACAGCAGATTGCTGGGCACTTATCTTTCAGCATGGCTTCTACGGAAAACTCCTTCCAAAGTCCTAATTCTAACACCTAAATCACACCAGCTTTTTTTCCCAGGTACCTAGCCTCACGGTGGTAACATATTTCCTATTGCATCCCTGTATCTTTGACAGCCAGGCCAGATGCTTATTTACACTGGAACTGATATGAGGATGACGAGCTCTTTGACAGAAGTGTGTACCACTGCTCGACATTGCCATAGGATCAATGACAAAAAACTTTACCTGTTTAATCATCACTTCCTTCGTACACCTAAAGGCTGTAAAAAGTTACCTGCCCCCTGACTTTTTCCAGGCTATTGTAAGTTAGCTGTGAATTATGAACCTGTGAACAACCTTCATTTTTCTTTGGCAGTCTCAGTGGGTTTTCTCTTTCTAGGGGAACCCATATATATATTTTAAAGAACCTTGGAAAGTCTGGTGGCTTTGAAATGAAAGCAAACAAATTCGTGAATCTCTCTGCAAAGGACCTGGCTTTTTGGGGGTTAAGAAAAGAAGACAGAGGGTATATCTTGAAGATCCAATCTATGGTATTGGTGGTGATCATAGTTTTGAATGGAAGTGGAAGAGTCAAACTGTGCAAGTTAGTTGTGGATTTTAACCAGATTTTATTCATCATTGGTCTATTTTTTGGAAAATCACTTCCACTTCTTATTCACTTTGCCATTGCTTTCTACAAATAATGGGACTCCCTCCCATAAGACATAATGGTATCACTTGGCATTTTATTTAATCGGTGCCATGCTTAGTTGGCTTACCGGATCTTGACAAAAGGTGGGGGGAAAAGGCCGTTACTCCGGAAGGTTCAGTTTAAGTTTTATAAAGATTGTCAACACTGGGATGAATAAAGCAAAGAAAGAAAAAGGCAGTGAAGACGTACTGGTAAAGAGAGGTGACAGAAAGGTAAAGCAATTTGTAATTTGTATTTTATGGATGAAATTAAAAGAAAATATTGCGGAAGCAGAAAGGGTGTTTAGTATGAACTGAGCCTGTGTTTGGGTGATAGCTGAGAGATAAATATAATGTGGAACTTGGCACGGATATGCAGACGCCTGAGCAGCTTCTGGAATCACTTCTCTTTCAGTATTCATCACGTATATCACAATGGAGCTGTTTGAGAGGCATAAATAAATGTGACTCATAAATTTAACTGTGTTAGGCTAACAAGTTGCACTAAACTAAATAAAATAAGAAAAACTGTTACACACCGAGTGCTGTAGTATTACACAAGAAATGAAATACGGCTCATGTCCCCAGCTGGAGGAGCACTCGTGGCTTATCTTCTCAGGTTATTTGGAAACAAGTTGGCACACGTGGCTCATGAGAGCTTAGAGCAGGCATCTGCCAAACAGGTATAAATCGCTGCAAAACTGAGTGGTTTAGCTGTATTTCTGAAGTAAACAACCAAGACGCATTTCCATTATATTTTCTCTTGTCTCCCTTCTCTCTGTGTCTCTGGTTTAGTTTCTTTGTTTTCTAAAGGAGGCAGGGCCCGAAGCATTGGCCAGGGTTGTGGGAAAGTTCAGCTGCAAGCTCGGACTGTGTCCAGCTCTACTGACTTGAGCACATTGTTTCATTTCTCTTTGCCTCTATTCTCACGCAGCCCCTGTCTTTATACATTTTCTTCTTACAAGTCATTAGATAAGATGCCCAAACTGCAGCTGGAGTGGGGACCAAAACTTAGAAATCTCACAGTCTCTTAGCTGAGTGATGGGAGAACTGTGATGCATAAATATGCTGATTTATGTGGGCATGGTCCAGTGATGAGAAAAGGTTAAGGCCTTTGGTTCTGTTCCTTCTTAGATGTTACAACACAGCTTATGAAGCAGGTCAGGAACTGCTTTAAATCACAGAGGTGGTCACTTAAAGAAGATGAAAATCACAGCTCAGTATGATGGTCATTCACGTGTGGTGTTCCTCACAGAAGCTCAGCCATTAATTGGCCAGGGCTGAGGACTGCTGGAGGAGACAGGATAAGTTGGTCTGCTCCCACCTACCTTACCCTGCCCATTCCTGGCAGCAAAAGAGCCCACCATCCCACTGGTCCTATCTCTTGCTTGCCTGAAACCTGGTAATTAAAGGCCTTTCCCTCAATTGAACTGACCTGCTCTGTTGTGCTTTGCATTGAAGTTGCGGCTAAGCAAGATGTGGTCAATCTAACAATGTTGTACCAAACTGCATGTGGGAAACTGCCTAGACAGTTGTCTGGGGAATTTTTGGAGCTTGGTTTTGGGTTTTTTTGGTGTCTAGACATTAGCACTTGAACACAATTTAGGAACTTACTGTCATTGCCTCTGCTACAGAAATCTACTCTTGGAGAGATTATGTCTTGGAATTTCCATTCCTTGACCTTTGAGGAGACTCCCTTCATTTACTGGGCCTTTACAGAAGGTCGGATATCTTAGCCTTTAACTTTAGCTGAAGCAAACATTTTAAAAGTGCATGAATTTAAAATGTTTTGCAGATCCAGCCCTGCACCCCTTCTTCATGAGAGAAGAATTACATTAAGATTTGTTTTTTACAGGCCAGTAATTTTTGCTTCAGCCCTTTAAGGCCTGCCTCTGCCTCTGCAGAACTTTCAGAAAGAAAGCTAAACCTAAAATGTCTCCGTTGGTTCTAGTGAGAATTTGGCTTAAACAACTGTGGACTTTGGCCCAAGAGAAAAAATATCACCCTTGAATATTTTGCATATCACAGGGAAAAGCTTTTGTCATTGGAACCTTTTTTTTTGTGTTTTTCTTTGAAAAAGCACTGAAGCATAGTTATCAGAGACATTCAATTTTTATTGAACTGACACTCAGAGTATAAGGTTTTGTTTTGTCCTTTTGTTACAGTATGCCTTTACCTTAAACACTTACTGTACTGATATTTATTATTTTTGTTTTGCCCGTTTTTTTTTTTTTTTGGCCTATGTATTATTATTTTACCTATTACTGCTATTTTCACTTGGAACCCTTTCCAACAACAGTGATTTCATAATGCATAAATTGATGTAGCCAGCTGCATATTTCAGGATCTTTTGCACTATGTCTAATCTAAATTACCTGCAAAAGTCTTGTGTAGCTATTTCAGTCAAAAAGCCCTGGCCAGTCAGGAGATGGAAAGTAGAAATATCACTAGTCATCTTCCAACCATCTTCTCTTAGTAATTTGTAATGATAAGGGATTGAAAATGAAATTAAAATTCTTTTGTAATTTCATTATCCTGGAAGTGATTTTATAGCCTACTGAGAATTAAACGTTGAACTACAGCATAGTGTACAAAATAATTCCTGTTTTAATACATTTTTATGGCCCTCAGAGGAGCAGAAGCACAGCTCAGCTCAGCATTAGCCTGTGTATTACTCAGCTTTCCAGGTCTTTAATTCAAAATGAAAATTAAACAATATTCTTTTTACCAGAGTAGTTCATCCAGAACTAGCTAAGGAAATCATTTTTCATTTTGAAGGGCTCTTACTCAAACCCTTTCAAGGTGGGTTTTTTAATTGTTTAATCCCAAAATTGAAAACCCAGAATCCTCTGTAATAAAAGGTGTGGAGCCCCTATGCACTAATTGCATTGCCTGCCCATTACAGCTAATATGCAGTAGTTGAAAAGCTACGATACTGCACATAAAAGCATAATGCCTGAAATAAAATTCACATGGTATCCAAACCTGATGAATTTTTCAAGAGGTTCTGCCAGACTTTCAGGTATCTGTGTAAATAAAACATTAGTATTTTAGGATTATTTTGATAATTCCACTATTCAGTCTTAATGAATAGTAGAAATTGTGTGTTTGGTTAACCAAGTTTTTGACCTCTGCAGCAGATGTAAGATCACACGGCAGTGGGCTTGATGCTGAGATCAATACAGATGCCAAGAAACCAGTTAGAAAGGGACAGTTTAGCTGGCACATGAGCAGCAGAGAGCCGCCTAACTTCTTTCACAGGATTTTCTCCTAGGGCCTGGCATGAATCCAGCCAGGAAATAAAATGGGTTCCCTCCCCAGATAATCCCCAAGGTTGCCTACGACTTCCTTCTCAGCAGCTCACCTCCCACGTCCCTCTAGTCCCTTGCCAATGGCACAGCAGAGCTTCCTGTGCATGTAATGGCTTTGCTTCTGATTTCTGCAGCATTGGGGACCCTCCAGTCCCCTCTGGGACACTGTGTTGGCATCTCTGCCCTTGCTCCACAGCCTGTGGCGGCCAACAGGACCAAAGCTTAAGCACTTGCTTTGAATATGATGCACGCTGGTCGAGGCACCTAAGAAATAGTTGCCAACTGATGCTGCTCTGGCTTCTTGGCTTGAGGTAGCCATGGAGAGAGCCATAACTAATGTTCTTAGTATACGCTGAATACAGCAGAAAATTTTACTTGTTTGCTGCACACTAATTCCTTTTTCCTTCTGTTATTTTTCCCTCTGTTTTTCTTTTTGTTTGTTAGCTTGTTTTGGATATTCATTTTAATTCATTCGAAATGAATGAAGCTACCAATCTTTTGAGACAAATGAAGGTATTCCATGATCCATAATCTTTGCATTCTCTGCTGAATCCAGCATTTTCAATGTCAACCCCAGCAGCAGTATCTGCCGCCTTTGATGTCTTTGAAGTCTCCGAAGCTCAGGCTGAAGGCATTCAAAAGGGAGAAAGTAGCAGGTCGGGGGAGGTAAGGGGGAGAGGAAGGATTTTTTTCTTTATCTATAGCCACTCTTTACACTGTGAACGGTAGAATTAGAACACTTAAAAAAATAAAGCAACCAATTGATTTCTCTTCAAAAGAAGTTTCAGCTTAAGCCAGGGTTATTTGAAAAGTCTTCTTAGGTAACAGACAAAGTGTGACCTGATGAGGTTGGAACCGCAAGTGCCCATTTTAGGAGGTAAAAAGAAAGAGAATGGATTTTCTAAAGATCATCTTATTTCTAGTGTTTTAAGATACCCTGGATAGGAATCACAGTGACTGTATATTTTGGGGGAAAACCATAAGAAGAAATGCACTATTAAAAGATAGTTATTTGCACATCATTGTACTGCAAATTTGGCTTGCTATGCAATTCCTCAAGACAGGGAGGGGTGTTGTTAGCTCAAAAGGCCCCAGATGGAAAAAGGGGCTACTGAGCAGCCTTGTAGGCAAAATGGACTTTGTCCAGAACCACACTTGAGGTGGGAGGTTTGATAGAGCAGGCTTGTGGAGAGCAACAACGAGTAGGAGCTATCAGTTGTTCAGCTAATACCACATGGTGCAACCGAAGGTCAGCCATAGTGCAAGGAGAAGACATATAGGCAGACTGACGTTGTCTCCGGCCATGTCTGCTCTGAAATCAGCGGCAGGGTACGTGTAACACAGAGCTTTGGCTAATAAACCCAGTGGAGAGGGTTATCTTCTCAGATGTGACACTGTGCTAACATGGTCACACTGCTTCTAGACCCTTGGTACGTACTCTAGGAGGTGTGCATGATGGACCAAGTTCCTGAAAAGTTCTCAACCCCGTCAATGCAAAAGACTTGACAGTTGTTAAAAAAATATTTGGGGCAATATTCTTGAAACAAATTCTGAGAGACTTGAGACCTACTGATTTATTCAAAAATACCAGCTTGACAGCTTGAGTTAGAGGAGGACTAGAAAGATTTTGAATATTGGCACCATCTCATTCAGAGCTGAAAAGTGATATTTTGTAAGAGTGAACTGAAAATCCAGAGGGGAGAAATATCAGATTGGGTATGTCAAAATGTTTCATTTCGTTAAGTTCAACATCTTTTGTGTGATCTTTCTCATTTGGAAACATATTTTCTGTTAATTTAGTTATCTCCTAAAAGGCATTTTGACCAAAAAAAAAAGATCTTCCTAATTTTTAAAATGTCAAAAGAGAATTTAGTGAAATCTTCAAGCCTTTTAAAAATGGTCATGAGAAAGGGTAATTTCTGAGGAATTATGTCAGGAAAGTCTGGGTCTAGATTTACTGATGCTTTCTAAGAATTTCTTTGTTGTTGGAAATGTGTTTTAGGCAGAGTAAAGTTGAAAGCAAGGTGCCAGCAAAAATAGAGACCGGAACAGAGTCCTGGAGTCAGTGAGAAGCATGCCTTAAAATTAGGGTGTAGTCTGTGTTACTTATCACCATAAGTAATTGCATTCATCAAGTAAAACATACTGTGATTCAAAAAAATTAACTATTGGATACAGCCTCAGGCAGAAAGAGACGTTTTTTAAAAAGTAAGAACAGAATAACTATCCTTGTAATCAACAATAATGACCAAAGCAACTCAGAAAATTTGCCTGACAAGTATACGGGATTTTATTCAAATATGCTCAACCATATTTCTTTTCACTGTTAGTGAGGTATAACTGGAGGTAGATAAATGTTTATACACATTATCTCTGGGCAATGTTATAGTAATAGGAAAGGACCAAAGCATCACAAAAAAAGCATTTTTCTCTACCTTGTGTGTGATAATATATGCAGTATCACTGGATGTGTGTTACTCCTTTGGATGAAAATACAGCAATGAATAATAAAAATTATGCTAGGTCTGTGCAATACAACCGTTTTTCAACAAGGTTAAGAATGCTGAACTTCATGCTTATGAAATGGCGTAACTCAGTTTTTAAAACTGGAAATATAATGAAATATAGAAAATGTTCTCTAACAACCCAGTTAGGAAACCACACCCTTCTTTTTACCAATGATGATAAATCCTCCTTTGTGTATTTTCTAGGGCTTTTCTTGTGTGATGGCTGAATGTTGGAAGTAATGGACCTTTTATCGCTTCATTTGGGAAGCTGTTTTGCAGTTGAATTCGTCTTTTACTGTCGCCCCATTTAGAAGCCTGTTGTGTACATTAATTTTCTTAATCTTACCCAATCCCTCCCATCTTTAATCCATTAAATAAGTAATTTATTTCACCACTTAAGGGTTTTAATCCTGCCTATATGCTTTATATATGTTACCACTATTCTTCTTTATCACAGCTTTTATTAACGCAACTCTTCTTTCATCTAATTTGTTTTCCATGTATCCCTCTCTCTTGTGGTAACATGATGATGGTGATGTGGATTGGACTCTGTTTCTGAGCCATGGTGAGAGAATAGAAAAGGGCCTCACAGACTCCTGGGTGAATTTTGCCCTTTCCAATTTTCTGCAGGGGCACACTCAGCTTCCAATTTTTTGTAATTTCTACATTTGAAATTTGTTTTCACCTACCTGATTTTGAACAAAACTAGCCTATAGGCTGTGAGCAACCTGCTTAATCTGTTTTTAACTTGTTATCCACTATCTGCAGCATCCATTCTATTTTCCAACTGGTTGATTACAATTTATGCATGTTGTGGGAAGGGACTCCAGAAATTTCAGGGTGGTAACATGAATATTTTCAGTGGGGACATGTAATTGCAAGTAAATAGAGGACATTGTCTTCCTTTGAATAGTCTTGTTAAAAAATCCTGCCTGCTAATGTAACAGAAAGCAATGTTTCAGGTACTGTTTGTGTATGATACAATATTTCCATTAGCATCTCACCAATATGACATTTTTCTTTGTTTTTCTTGCAGGGTTGTTTTTTAAACTAATGACTCATCCATTATATTCTTAAACAAAAACTAGCCTTTTGGCCAAATGAAACATGTGCAGCCTTTGTTTAGCCTGTCAGTTGCAAAAGGAATTAGTGTCATGTGGAAAAATAATAATTACTTTCTTTCCTGCTCACATGATATTAAAAGGAATAAAATTTGGCAGGCCTGTTGGGCAAACTGAATTTTTCTTGTTCTTAAAATCTTTTAGGTTTTAATTTCTGCATATTGCTATGGACTGAAGAAGGAGACGAGATTTTTGATATCCACAAAATTTATATTTGTCAAGCCATTTAATATAGCTTGTGAGCCTTATGAAATGAAGGATTTTTCAGATGTGGGACACGGTAGCATTGATTTGAAGGCCTGCTTGTCAAAGTCTATCTCAGTTTTGCAGTTATGACCTCTTAATGCCGAGTTTGTATCTTCTTAGTGTGCAAATTTAGCCTAACAGATGGTATATGTACAATCATGCCAGAGACACCGTATGTGCATGTGTTTTGATTATTGGGATCCTCATGACTGTTCAGGAGTTACACAAGAAATGGGGGTTTTCAGATCTTCAGCGCCTAAGGTGACCAGTATGAAACTATCTTTCTTCAAATAACTTTTAAAATTAAAATGAACAAACAATCATTTGTTACCACATAAAATTAACGTGTGGCTCCAGTGGTGCTCCAAGTGAAAGCGAGATTTTTTTAGAATAAAACCCCTATTCCCAGGCAGTGCCCTGGAGGAGTCAACTATTGATGTCATTCTAACTTATGAAATCCACCAACATTTTCAATCTGAGTTTTGATCTAATTGTTGTAAAAATGTCCTATACACTAAAAGCTACTGATGACCTTCAAAAGTAGCTAACAAAGGCTTGTTCCCTGCTTTAGCAGATTCAGTATTTCAACTACTTTTCAAAAAGGTACATTGGATTCTTCATTTGATTGTGGTTGATGAAGCGACTCTGAGGGATAGCTCTACTCTCATTTGTCCATTTGTTAATACAATATTTTTCTTCAATAGCTAGACAATTTTTTAAAACCCCCAACCCCTATACATTTTCAGATTCCCTAGGGGTTTCTATTGCAATTTATGACCTTTTGTCCTCTTACATTTCAGTTTTGAATGATTTTTCTCTTATACCTGTTTTTATTGTACTGTAAGAATTGATTGTGATTATCTTAAAACTATTCCAGTTCTTGCCAACTGTTTGGGAAATCGGTCTTCTAAGACTTTAGCATTAAGTTGAAAGATTTCCTATTTAGTCAATTTTATAAGCTTTTTCCTCCTATCCGCATTGCTGGTGGTACAATTGCTTCTATGAACCACATTTGGAAAGCTGAGAGTTGTCTTTGTTCTCATTCTATCTCTGGACCTCCATAATAAATGTCACCAAGTTGTAGTTCATCTTTGTAGAAATATCCTTGAGCTTAGATAACGTTGGACCAAATTCTTCTGAACTGAATTAAGAGAAGTTGTATTAGGGATTAATTTGGTCCGCTGTATGCAGCCTAAACTGGTTTTGGGAATTTCTGTCCTACAGACCTTTTTAACCAGTATGGCTGTTGACCATGACTTCTTTTCAAGATTTGCAGAGAAAGGGAGCTATGGTTGGCAGAAGATTTTGCCTTGTTTTTACTTCTCAAGAATACTCTGCCTTCTCAGTGCAGTTTGATGTGGTGGGATGGGAAACAGTACAACGAAATGTATTGCCTTCTTTGTGTAATGGCTTTAATCTAATACACCATATGGAACTTCATGATAAAGCTTAAAAATAAGAAGGAAAGCAGGGATAGAAAGTAGAAGTACAGCAAATGAGAAAATATGGTTTAGATCAGATCAGAAATAAATGGAGAGTCATCATTCACTATAGGATCCATTTCAAAGTTGTACAGTAAAGAAGTTAGGGGCACCATGCTCACGAGTTCATGATAGATGATGAACAGCATGGTCTCTACAGACTGGCGCTGTGAAATCTGAGGCTTGGCACAGCCACAGAGGAAGCAGGAGGGCTGGAGGCATGTGTAGGAGCAAGTCTGGAGAAGCAGTAGATTGATTAGAGTTGTCAGAATTCCCATCACAGCCCTTTCTTTAACACATGCTGAGCCTGATGCAGGTTGACTGATATGCACACCACTCCTTTCCTTGCCTTATCAGACGTGGAGTTAATGCTGGGCAGAAGGGTAGCTGGCACAGAGAATGTGTAGGCTTACTGTACACAAAATCAACCCACAGCTTACCAATTTTCAGCTATCAGCAGGCCAGAATTGGTTTTGATCTGAGGAATTCCAGCTGCATTTTGAGAGATGACAAGACTTCTCAGAAGAGGAAAGCCAAGGGTTCTCATGGTAGGCTGGCTAGAAATGAAAATGCCTGCCTCCCATCTGGTGTCCCCTGTCACAGATTCACTCTGCTGCCTGGAGAGAGACCAGAGCTCTCGATAGCATGAGGAAGGCCATCAGAGGAGGCACCAGTGATTTCATCTGAGGGAAGCCTTGCATTCTCTAGTCTGGAAGATACTTGGTCAGTCTGATGCTCCCATCAGGTGTTCCTCTTCTCCATGCAGTACCAGGGCACACATTCCAGCAGCTAGATGTCTATGGAGAGAATTGGAGTAGACCCAGGGTCAAAGGTGCCAGTGGGGGAGAGAAAATACCAAGGAAAGAGGATGCTGTTCAGGAGAGAAATGCAGCTGTCTAGTTGATGGCAACAGTTAAAAATTAAGGAGGGAATACCATGGTCCAACCAGTCAATAGCAGGTTCTGACTGGGAATAGGGGCAGACTGAGGAAAGAAGTAAATATTGTAATTCTAACTTGAAAAACAATAAACATTTTAGACACAACTTGAAGGAGTGTTTTTATTTTCTGGTGTGATCAGCAAATCTCCATGTTCCTTCCAGCCAGACACATCCTAGCTCTGTAGTTCTAGAAACTTTTTTCACTGTTGCTACTATAGAAAAAATTAAATACTTTGATTGATCTGCAGTCAGATGTTCCCCTTCCACAGCTCAGCATAGAAATGGTGATGAATGCCGCTCTGATGTTGATGGCAGATAAGAGAGCTTATCAAAAGGAGATTGCCGAAGTGACAGAAGGGTAACCCATCCCTCTTTCTTCGTAAGATGTTTCCCAGTGGTGAATAAAGCTTGAATCTGGTATAAATCAGACTGTACTCAATCAAAGAGCTTAAATGACTTACAGATTTTAAGTGTTTTCTGCACCAAGCCCAAGTATGTGTTTATGTTTTAATTTTCTTGTGTGTTAAAAATTCTAATATCTACCCTCCCAAGCTTTATTGTACCATTAGATAATCATACGGGAACTTTTCTTGTTACCATAATGATTGTGGTTATTGTTATTATTATTGCTTTGTGCCTATTTATTGTGTCTAAGGAGTTCAGACATAGATGTTGTCAACTGATGAATTTCCCTGGTTGCAGAAGATGGGGCTGGTTTATTGGTTTCAAGCCTGCTGCTCTGTGTGCTGAAAAGTTACAGAAAAAAAGTGAAATGGGTCTTGGAGACAGAGCAAGAGCAGGACTTCCTGGACACAGAGTTTGCTGGGCTTGTGCAATTGGGAATTCCTGAAGAAGGAAAATGTCTACTGTTAAGGGGTTTTATTGAGTTAAGCTTGCTCGGTTTTCTGTTCCCTCTTTGTAGGTAAACAAAGCAAATCTAGGTGCAGGGCTGATCTGTGCTACTGATTTCTCAACCAAATGGAAACAAATCTGGAAACCACAACCCTGTCCACCTCTACCAACCCAACCATGTGAACTAATATGGCAATGGTGTTTTAATTCTAAGACTTGAATGTTTCCCTTGGCGCTGAACATCCAGTGTGCAGCGGTGACAGCAGAAGTGACAGCAAGCGGGCCGAGCAAAACACCTGGCCTCCCAGTCCCCCTCTTCCAGTGCACACCTGGCACCCCCAAACATCTCAAGCGTCTTTATGTTCCAGTTTCAGCAGGGTACATCCAGCTTCGAGTTCAGTGTTCGACTGAAATCAACCTTCTGCAAAACCTCCTTGAATGCTTAGATCTGTGTGAGGCAGAGATGGGGCTTCCCAGCCTGTCACAGGAGTGATCGTTCTTTGCTGAGGCTTGAACTGATTGAGAACCTTCCACCCCCTTCTCAGTCCCAGAGCACAGCATATTTAGTCTGCACTGTTGTCGTCCCAGCCTTTTCCCTGCCCTTGCAGGCACAGCAAGCTAACTGAGAACTTTTCCATTTCAGACTCCTATTTGTTTCTGAAAGAGATGAATGTTATTTAAAATTCCATCCCACCCACGATGTGAAACTAATAGAACTGCTTAATTATGGGAAAACTATATGTATGGGTATTAAGGAAAAAACCCCGAGAAAATGTTTTTTGAATGCTGATTGCTAATGAGATCTAATGATACCAAACAGAGTGTGCTGCTCTAAGTATTTCAGCATGATAAATGATTTAAAATTCTACTGAAAGAAACACCGAAATAAGTTACAGCCCCACTTAGCAAGACACCCTTGAGTGAAAGTAATAGGCACCAGGGAGTATTACTTCAGAAAGTGGGCCCAATTACTTATATTACATATATATTTCCTTCCAAACATACTTCCTTCCTTTCTTCTTAAACAGTCAAAATTCCCAACTGGTTTCACTGGGAGTTATGGCTGAGCAGGAATAAGTTTCACGCTACAGTTAAAGTCAGCTTTCTGTGATATATAAAAAAGACAGGTAAGGTTAAAAAAGATGCTGCTACCTCCTGTTCCTCATAACACTTGAATGGTCAGAATTAAATTTAGTGAATGATGAGAGTCAAATTTAGTGATGAAGCATCTTTAATGTCTATGAAATCTTTCAGACGGTGTTATGTGACTGGCATCCTCATAGTCCTGAGAGATCCCTGGAGCCAGACGTTTAACAAGGCTTCTAGAGGGATATTTCCAGGCAATGGTTAATGCTTACAAAAAAAGAGGGAAGATCAAACCACATGTTTCAGCAGAGCTGCTTCAAAGCTTCACAGTGGTGCAAATAAAATCCAAATATTGTTGCTAAAGGATAGCAGACTAAACCTTGTTGGAGTAACACTTTTCCCACTGTTGGAAGCAAAGGAAGAGAGGAAGGGCCTTGTTAGCCTGGAGATCTGGGATACTAGACCTCAGCTTTTTGCCTTTCAGAAAGTGGCAGCAGACCTACTTTTCCACAGCAGTATCCCAGAAACAATGCTTAGAGGGCAGGGAAGTCTGCTGCTGCTGCTGACACCTCATAGCCCTTCCCTTCCTCGAGCTCTGGTGTGGTCAAAATAGGCAGTGGCATCATTTTGCTGCCCCTTGCAAACTCTGATTCTAGGCAAGAATCATGGATGCAAAGGTGGGATACACAAGACCACAGTGCTCCCCGTATGTCGGTATTGCTGGTACCAATGCAGGGATGAAGCGCTGATTGCTCCTGGGCAGGTGGGCCATGGGTTATGAGCAGAATACAGTTCACAGGTCACACGTAGCTGCTGTGTGCACATCCAAGAGTGATGCTGTTACATCAGGGCTCCAGGAAAAAAAAGCAAACTTTCTCTTTATCTGTTTGTTTGGGTTTTTTTCTTCAAAAAGCTGTGTAGTTTGGCTACAGAGAGAGGCACAATGGGGAAGCAGTGATTTGTACCAAATAGCTCTTGTTTCATTTTAGAGAAACACTTAACTAGAATCAGTCATTGCTGTCCCTCTCCGGTGGCAGATTTCTATTTTGCTTATAGAGAAGACCCATAATTCACTTAGTTAAGTGTTTGTGTATTCTGTATTACTTTGGTAATACACAACATGAAATAAATCTCTGACACTTGCATTTCTTAGCACAGTTTTATTTATGTGTATATAAAAACTTAATAGTGTAAGGGTTATCAGGGCTAGTGTTATGCTTGATGAAAACTCCAGCAGAACTTAGATTCCTGCTTATATCCACAGGAAGTGCTCTTTCTTTGCCTTATTACCATCCCATCTCATACTTCAAGTCAGATTTTAGAGCTAGAGAAGACCACAAAATCTGCAGTGTGTGAAGGATTAATGTAATACAAAATCTTCTAAATGAATAGGAAACAAAAGATTACTATGATACAGTAAGCAACAATGTAGTCTGAACCAAAGATCACCGAAGATATGGGAAAGATTCTCAGTTACCTTGACAGACTTTGACTAGGATCATGTTTCATATTGAAAACTCTGAAGTGATTATTTCCTTCGTGTGCTTTTCTACTTCCTTTCTCATTATTGTATCCTCTATCCAGTAGAGATTATAGTTTTTATGGATAAATTCTTGAATACTCCATTCTTAAAATGTCAGTGGCATTTGAAAGTACAAGTTTATATAAATATAGAAAAAAATATTCCTAGAAAAATATGTTTTAAAAACTTGTTGCACTGTAATCTTCCCCCCCCCCCCCCCCCAAAAAAAAAAAAAAAGGCAAAGGCCATTTTTTTGGGTTGGCAGTAATAGCCTTTTCCTAGCTGAGCTGCCATAGTGTCTCATGGGAATTTAAATTTCAGGTGTATCAGATACTGGCTTTTAATATAAGATGGGACTTGCTTAAACCACTCATTGCCTCCTAGTATGTCCTTGGGGTTTGAATAACTTTTTACTCTTGATTTTATTTCAGGATGACAAAAAAAAGGACTGAGATTTTCAATGGGATATGAATCCCACTTTTTGATGGATGAGTCCTTGTGTAGAGTGGCTGTGGAATCTGAGACACTTTGGGCTTTGATCCTCAATCCTGCAAGACATTGAAATCATACTATTCTTTCAAAATGGAAGACAGAAAAGAAATCCAGTTCCCCTGAGACAGGGAATTTCTTGGTGTTTCTCAAGTAAGTGGACTCGATAATCTTAGAGGTCCCTTCCAACCTAGGTGATTCTTTGATTCTATGATTCTATAAGTGGCAACTAAGAGTGATCAATATTTTGTAAGGATGAGTAAAAAGCAGCAACAAAAGCCACACAAAAAGCTCATGTGAAATAATCAGATCAACAAAGTAAAGAATGTAAAGTACAATGGCTATTACAAATATAAAAATCCACACAAGAAATCCTGGAAACAAGCATAGTATACTTCTGGGATCTTTATAAAAATACACACTTTCTATCCATGATATAGTTAGTGTTTACTATATGTTGTCTACAATAGTTCTACAAATGTAAGTACATGTCTTTTGGTCTTCCCTTTATTCTACTGCAGTGAGTCCAAGCAGGGTTCAGGTCTCATCTTGACTTGCTGTAATAATGATGGCAACAACAACAAATAATAAAGATGATCAATGTTTTCAATATCCCTGGAACAATTTTCCCTGCCAACTGAAAGCAGTCAGACCTTTAGTTAGTATACAGAACCTAGTCTTCCTTTTTTGCTCAAGGTGCTAAACATCAGACTTTTCTATTGAAACACAAATGGGAGACAGAAAACAAATAACTAAATAAAAAGTATACTACCTGAAATATCAGCATAGCTGCTGTTTCTATAATGATTTTAGAAATACCCTAATAATACAGAAGGAAAAAGTAAAGCTGAGGTAGAAATTATCTGAAGTGTCCTATGACACACAAACAAGAGCAGTGCAAAATTGCTCATGCTGATTAGT